>NW_020328864.1:0-332500 GCF_001858045.2 Oreochromis niloticus | reverse complement strand
CGGGGAGATGTGGCCTGTATGAAATTCATTGCTAGGTTATGAGAAATACTGATATTAGTTGTCTGACTCCTTCATGGTGTGTGTAAAAAAAAAGCCGTTTTCTTTTAGGGTTTTCTGTCTATTGAGAAAACCCGTTGTAAAAGTAGCTCCAAAAAAATGAAGAAAACCTCTTTTCCCGCAGGGGAGTGAAATTTCTTCAATAAAAAAAATCCGGGACGCTAAATAGGACCGAGTTTTGAATTTTTTTTATTTTATTTATTTATTTATTTATTTTTTACTGGGGGTTATTTTGCACGTACAAGGAGTTGAGGCCATTATGAAATTTTTTGCTTGGCTGGAGGCATTAAGAAATACTAATAACGATTAGAGGGGTTGTTGACTCCTCCTCGATGCGCGTAAAACAAGACCGTTTTCTTTTAGAGTTTCTGTCTGTAGATAGTTTTGTGCTACTGAGAAAACCTGTTGGAAAAGTAGCTCAAAAAATGAAGAAAAACTCTTTACTTTGGTCTGAGAAGGAGTGGCTGCACAAAACCAAAATACCTCATATAGGTGTTTTAATAAAATTAATTAGGGCCGATTTCCAAATACGGGCAGCGATGCTTTTCTTCCACTAAGGCTTACTTTACACATATGAGGTGGGCGCACTGTAGATTATAAGCATTAACCTCCTAGGAACTGGTGTCCACATATGTGGACATCACATTTTGGGTTATTTAGACCAAAATACTCAATTTTGCTCTACATGGGCCTGATATCCACTTACGAGGACATTATACTGCTACTGTTCTATCAAAATTTTAAACAAATATCCTATATGCGGCTCTTATTTTAATTAAAAACAAAAATAAGGTAAAAAAAAAACAAAACCTGGTAATTCTTTGTTTTTACATTCATCGGGCCCCAATATGCCCAAATATCAAAGAGAAGTTAAAAATGCATGCCGTGGAAGAGTTCGGGTCTTAGGAGGTTAAGAAATACTGATAATGATTAGAGCGGTTTGTTGACTCCTTCGTGAACTGCGATGTGTGTGTGTGTGTAAAACAAGACCGTTTTCTTTTAGGGATTGTGTCTATTTTGTGCTAATGAAAACAATCTGTTGGAAAAGTCTTTCCCACACAATAACGCATCCGAGGGTGATTTAATTGTTCAACCCTTGTGCGCCCGCCTGTTCTCGGGGCGTGGGTCGTGGAGACGCCCGAGGGGCGTGTGTGTTATTATGATGGTGGTGATGATGATAGTGTGGGGGGTCGCTAGGACCCCCCTCGGGGCATATGCGTTATGATGTTTAGGGTGCGGGGGGATCGCTAGGACCCCCTCGGGGCATATGTGTTATGATGATAGGGTGGGGGGTCGCTAGGACCCCCGAGGGGCGCTTGTGTTATTACGACGTCGGCGGCGTCTGGGAAGCGGCGGTGCGGGAAGCGGCGCAGTTGGGACAGTACGTGACGGCGCAGTTGATGCACACGTGCGCTCAGCACTCGCGGCACAGGATCTTGGTCTTGACGTCTTTGCTCCTGGGACACACGCGGCACCTTCGCCTCTTGACCGGAGAGGAGTCGCGTGGCGTAGCGTCGGCATCGTCGGCCTCAGTAGTAGTAGTAGTAGTAGTAGTAGTAGCAGCAGTAGTACCTCGGGCCGTGACTCGGACTCCTCCTCCTCCTCCTCCTCCTCCTCGTCCTCGCGCTAACGCCCTGGCTTCGATCATGGGGCGAGCGAGCGCTTTGCCCAGTCGCTCGAGGAAGAGCCTTCGTTTGTTGAGCTTGCCCGCCATCCACTCGGGGTGAATTTCCCTCCAGAGCACGAACGCGTTGTAGGCCGCCACGTCGAACATGTTGTGGAAAAGGGCCACGGGCCACCTGCAGGTCTTTCTCCTGCAGCTGTACGTGCTCACGACCTTGTCCAGGTTGTCAACGCCTCCCTTGGTGCTGCATTACAATCGCACCAAGGGAGGCGTCGACAACCTGGACAAGGTTTTCCACCGCCGCTGTTGCTGCTGCCGCTGCTGCTGTTGTTGCCATTGTTGCCGTTGCTGATGCGGCGGCTAGGCCGGGGCTCGGGGCCGGAGCGGCGGTGGTAACGAGGAGCGGTGGTGAGGAGCAGCACGTTCTTGTTCTTCTTGGCCACGTAGGAGAGGATGATCGTGTCGGGCCCTCTTCCTCCTCCTCCTCCTCCTCCTCTTCTCGGTGCCGCGGAGCCGCCGAGTACTACGGATTCCACGGAGCCCACGGCCCTGCCCTTGACGCAGCGCAGCTCTCTGGGAATCTCGGGCCTGTTCGATCGCAGAGTTCCCAGCACGGTGTGGCCTCTTTCGCGAAAGAGCCTGTCGGCGAGCTCGCACGAGGTGAAAAAGTTGTCGCACGTGACGTTGCGTCCCGGCGGCAATCCCTCGGTGAGGTCCACGACCACTCGAGTGGCCAGGTGCTTTTCGGGAGGGCCGCGCTTGTCGGGCTTGCCGGTGTAGACTTGCATCTTCCACGCGTAACTGGAACGCGCGTCGCACGCCACCCATATCTTGATCTCGTACCTGGCTGGTTTGCTGGGCATGTACTGTCTGAACGGACACCTTCCTGATGGCGAGAGAGTGAGAGAGAGACAGAGAGAGAGAGAGAGAGAGAGATGTGGGAAAGCGGGGGAGATTGGGGTAGAAACGGAAGAAGACACCTGAGTTTGACAGAGAACACACGTGGAAGTGTGGAAGATAAAGTCATGTAAAAGCACAAATGCAGAACCCAACAAAAATACAACAAAGCTAGTGTTGTGCAGCCGTTCCTCTTCCTCCTCCTCTCATCCCACAGTCACGCACGCACACACACACACACACACGCACCACATACCACTGAAGGGCACCAGTCTCTCGTTGACGGTGACCTCCGGTCCCGGGCGGTACATGGTGGGCAACCTCGAGCACCACTCGTCCCACACGGCTCTGATGGGGGCCAGTTTATCGTGGCCGCCGCCGCCCCCGTGGCCGCCCTCGCCTCGCCCTCGCCTCGCCCTCGCCTCGCCCTCGCCTCGCCCGGCTTGTCTGGTCTCTCTGTCGTCGAAGCGCAGCGCGCTCGAGTAGGCTCGAAAGGTCCTGAGCGGCATCGCGGCTCTGAACACGGACCTGCCGCTCTCGGCGTCCCACAGGCTCTCGCAGGCCTCTCCCGGGACCTGTACACGCCGGCGAGCACGAGCAGCCCCACGTAGGCCCGGAACTCGACGCGGCCCATGGGCTTCCATCCGTCGATGGCGGGCCTGCGCCTGTCTGCTTCCAGGTTGGTCATGGCGATCACCGAGTCCTCTGTATCTCTGGCGGAAAGTAGGCCATGAACGAGGAGGCCTCGTCTCGCGCCGCCGCCACGGCCTCTTCGGTGGGGCCTCGTCCTTGCGGGTCGAGGTCGTCGTTGTCGTATTTTTCTTCTTCTTCTTCTTCTTCATCCTCTTCTTCATCCTCTTCTTCTTCTTCGTAGTCTTTGTCTTCGTCGTCTTCTTCTTCTTCTTCTTCATAGTCGTCGTAATCATCGGCTACATCTGCGTCGCGAGTTTCACCGACAGCGCCGTGGCTGCGATCGCGCCCAAGATCATGAACGCCACCTGCAGCACAGCCGGCGTCGTCCTCTTGCCAAAGCTCCGAAGTTCCCCGCCCCGGTTCAGCGCCTGCTTCTTCCTCTTCCTCTCAGCCTTTCGACTCGCCTTGCGAGCCGCCGTCCTGGCAAAGTTGCAACGGCATGTCGTAGCCGTGATCCTCTGCGGCCACATACCCATGGTCCGCCGCCTCGTCGCTTTCGTCCTCCTGATCCTTCGTTCGGGCCGTCGAGTCGTTATCCCCCTCGGCCTCTTGCCCTTCTTCCTCGGTCTCTTCATCCTGCTCCTCCTCCTCCTCCTCCTCCGAGTTCTCCTGTTGTTGTTGTTGTTGCTGCTGCTGCTGCTGCTCTTGGTCTTCCTCGACCCCTTGCCCTCGATAGCGAAACGTGGCCGGTCGCAACAACGGAGCCACAGGAGCCGACCCCGCCGCGTACGCCAAACGCGCTGGCGATGGTTATGGCGCCGGTGATGGTGAAGGTGAGAGGGAGGAGGAGGACGACGATGACACCGCCGGCGAAAGCGATCCACCTGTACCGACCTTAGTGCTCTTTGGCTCCCACGGTCTAGTGCGTGACATTGTCTTCTTCGTCTTCTTCTTTCTCGTTGGCACCTTGTTGCTGTTGTTGTTGTTGTCGTTGTACAGTGTGCGCCCGGACACCGCCTCTGTAACCAAACCCCAACGCGCTTAGTACCCGCCATCCAAGCTCTTATCATCTCGCTGCACAACACGCTGTGCTTTCGCCGGGGTGTTTCTCGACCCCCCCCCCCCCCCCCCCCACCTCTCTCTCTCTCTCTCTATCCTCTGTCTCCCATCCACAACAAAGCACTATTTTTGGTAGAGCATGCTAGTGGGCCGTCGTTATTACCGTGTTGTTTGGAAAATACGGCACACTTAAAATCAATCCTTTGATTTTTCTGAAAATCGACAGTGCCCCTTATAATCCCGTGTGCCTTATGTATGAATTCTGGTTGTGTTTACTGACCTCGAAACGATTTTATGTCGTACACGGCACTCGAAAATCTGTCAAATGTTTTAGTACGACTTTGCTAAGCTACGAACCCGCACCACTTGATGGATTGTCGGAGCGTTACGGCTATATTAGGCAGGCGCCTCGCGGAGTGATACGTACTGTGCGTCAACATAATATTACCGTATTGTGTTTGTATAACCTCTTTTTAAGTTTTGTGGATATTATACATGGTTATGCTGAGGATATGTCGGCCAGTTTCCACTGGAAATGCCTTTTGGTTAAACTGTCAGCAAGGAATTTGCACTGTTACATTTTTATATAACTTTAATGCACATAAAAAACAGCTGCTTGTTTAACCCTGATGCACCCGCCAGGGGTAGAGCGGCGGGGTTGGGGGATGCGGGTCCCCCGCGGAGGGAGGGAGGCAGTTGGGGTCGCGAGATCCCCCCCCCCCCGAGGGGATGGGAGAGGTAAGAGGCGGGGGTCACGAATCCCCCTCGGGAGGGGATGGGAGGAGGGAATATGCGGGGGTCGCGACCCCCCCCCCAAGGAGATGGGAGACAGAGGATAGAGAGAGAGAGAGGGGGGGGGTCGAGAAACACCCCTGCGAAAGCACAGTGTGTCGCGCGGCGAGATGATAAGAGCGTGGATGGCGGGTACTAAGCGCATTGGGGTTTGGTTACAGAGGTGGTGTCCGGGCGCGCACTGTACAACGACAACAACAACAACAACAACAAGGTGCCAACGAGAAAGAAGAAGACGAGGAAGACAATGTCACGCACTAGACCGTGGGAGCCAAAGAGCACTAAGGTTGATACAGGTGGATCACTTTCGCCAGCGGTGTGGGGACGAGTGGTGCGCGAGGTTGCCCGCCATGTACCGCCCGGGACCGGAGGTCACCGTTGACGAGAGACTGGTGCCGTTCAGAGGTACGTGGTGCGTGTGTGTGTGTGTGCGTGCGTGACTGTGGGATGAGAGGAGGAGGAAGAGGAACGGCTACACAACACTAGCTTTGTTGTATTTTTGTTGGGTTCTACGTTTGTGCTTTTACATGACTTTATCTTCCACACTTCCACGTGTGTTCTCTGTCAAACTCAGGTGTCTTCTTCCGTTTCTACCCCAATCTCCCCCGCTTTCCCACATCTCTCTCTATCTCTCTCTCTCTCTCTCTGTCTCTCTCTCTCTCTCTCTCTCGCCATCAGGAAGGTGTCCGTTCAGACAGTACATGCCCAGCAAACCGGCCAGGTACGGGATCAAGATATGGGTGGCGTGCGACGCGCGTTCCAGCTACGCGTGGAAGATGCAAGTGTACACCGGCAAGCCCGGCAAGCCCGACAAGCGCGGCTCTCCCGAAAAGGACCTGGCCACTCGAGTGGTCGTGGACCTCACTGAGGGATTGACGCCGGGACGCAACGTCACGTGCGACAACTTTTTCACCTCGCGCGAGCTCACCGACAGGCTCTATCGCGAAAGAGGCCACACCGTGCTGGGCACTCTGCGATCGAACAGACCCGAGATCCCCAGAGAGCTGCGCTGCGTCAAGGGCAGGGCTGTGGGCTCCGTCGAATCCGTAGTACTCGGCGGCTCGGTCAGACGAGGAGGAGGAGGACGAGGACGAGGAAGAGGGCCCGACACGATCATCCTCTCCTACCTGGCCAAGAAGAACAAGAACATGCTGCTCCTCACCACAGCTCCTCGTTACCACCAACGCTCCGGCCCCGAGCCCCGGCCTAGCCGCTGCATCAGCAACAGCAACAGCAACAGCAACAGCAGAAGCAGAAGCAGCAGCAGAAGCAGAAGCAGAAGCAGCAGCGGGAAACCTCCCTTGGTGCTGCATTACAATCGCACCAAGGGAGGCGTCGACAACCTGGACAAGGTTGTGAGCACGTACAGCTGCAGGAGAAAGACCTGCAGGTGGCCCGTGGCCCGTGGCCCTTTTCCACAACATGGTAGACGTCGCGGCCTACAACGCGTTCGTGCTCTGGAGGGAAATTCACCCCGACTGGATGGCGGGCAAGCTCAACAAACGAAGGCTCTTCCTCGAGCGACTGGGCAAAGCGCTTGCACGCCCCATGCTCGAAGCCAGGGCGTTAGCGCGAGGACGAGGAGGAGGAGGAGGAGGAGGAGGCCGAGTCGCGGCCCGAGGTACTACTACTGAGGCTGATGATGCTGATGCCGATGCTGCTACTGCTGCTGCTGCTGCTGCTGCTCGTACTACTCTTACCACCACCGCCGCCGCCAAAGCTACGCCACGCGACTCCTCTCCGGTCAAGAGGCAAAGGTGCCGCATGTGTCCCAGGAGATTGTAGTGAGATAATGGAGCTAGAGGATATGGAAAGCAAGGTAAGCCTGTTACCAACATAGGTTAGTTGACGAACCGGTGGAGAAAAGACGGTGATGATTGCCACGGATTAGCTCCAGGTGAGCTGTCCGGGTAAGATGGTGAGAGTTCCTATGCAGGAACACACCCAGCATCACATGTGGACCATGACAGACTTAAATTAAAGACTGTGGTCAATCACAATACCTAAGTATTTATATGAGGCCCAAGTTTTAATAGAAATGCCCTGAGAAGATAAAAGACAGGGAGGTAGTACCAGCACCCTCCTTCTATTTGAAAACAGGACCTTTTTTTTATATAAAACCAGCCTGAGCTTAAACAGCTGTGACTGGAAATGATCAAAAACTAATTGTAGTTGTTCAAAAACCATGTCAGTGCTACGAGAACAACAAAAAAATAATTGTGTGATCTGTGTAAAAATGGGCAGATGTACTTCAATTGTGTCCCACACCACTGACACAAATTGTAAATAATGCAGGCCTCAAGACAAAACCATGCAGCACTCTATTAGTAACATTAAAAAAAAGAAAGAAAGAAAAGAGACTATTAAACTGCACACACTGCTGATGGTCAGAAAGGTAATTAGAGCACCAGCCAACTGCTTAGTCTGAAAGGCCTTTTTCCAATAAACATAAAATACCATGGTCAGTAATTTTGAAGGCTTTTGCTAGTTCAATAAAAAGAGTGGCAGAGAATTTCTTAGCTTTTATGTCTTCATAGCAAACATTGCAAACTTTTAAGGAAGCAGTTACAATATGGCACAATTTGCTAAAATCAGACTGGGAGAGAGAAAAGATATTATATTTTATCTTCTTTTCAATATTATCTTATATGTAATGTTCTTCATGCTGCATGATAATATTTTAATATAAATAACACTTTATCATAGCACAAACTCAGTATTCATAATTGATCCCACACTTTTAAATGTAATGCTGGTACGGTGGTGAAGGGGTGCACACTATCAAAACATACCAAGAAGGTCATTGCTTCAAATCCAGTGGCTAACTGGAGACTGTGGACTTTGCACTCGGGTTTGTCTCCATATTTATGTTGGTATTTATGTTGGATCTCTTTTGGCACTTAAGCTTCCTCTCACAGTGCAAAGACATCCATTTGTTTGAGTCTTGAGGTACTTTCATTTTCATTAATAAAAATCCAAAAATGTAGTTCTCATGTTAGCTGACATCACAGAAAACAAGCCTTGCATAAACTGAATCATATTCATCCGCAGTACAGATATTATTATCAGAGATGATGCATTGCTTTGTGATCCAACGTTACCTGATGAGGACAACAGTGATAAAGGCAGCATGGGAATTGATGATTATGATGAAGCAGATTTAATGGAAATTGACAAGTATGAAAAGGATGATCTATTGTGTGAAACAGAGTCTTAAAGTGGAAAAGATGTTAACATGCTATCCTGTGATGAACAACCAGAGGAACAAAATCCAGAGGAACCAGAAAGTGATTTGAACAATGGAGGTTTTGCTCTAGAAAGTTGTCTGCAGCCTGTAGACATTTCAGAAGAGATTCTCTGTTTCAGTGATAACACATATTGTGTGGCTCCTGCAGAAAGAAACAATCCTGTTAGTTTTTTCAGAACTCCTCATTTGGAAGCCATGGCATTTCCTATGCAGTTTCCTACTGGTCAGAATACACTGGATGAAAAGAGGCGTCTCAAACTCACACCAAGTCCATACTTCAATTCAAGGCTTTTCAACATTGATGCAAGATTTGCTAAAGATACAAATTACCTGTTTTTCTCATAGTTTGTTACTGAAATACACTTGGCTAATTCCAGCATGACAATACAGCTAAGGAAAGGTAAAACTATGTAACATTCCTGATGTGATTTTCCGTCCATCTTTGGTCAAAGTAAGACAGAAGTAGAGAAGCTGGTTAGAAATAAAGATGCAATTAAAATTACTGTTCAGTACATAAATGAAGCCCAACAATCATGTTTTTACAGTCCCGTGGTCTCAGCCTCAGATACTTATCAAATCAAACAAAGCTCATGCAAAAACAAACAGATAAACAAGAAGATTTTCTCCTTCATTTCTGTCAAACAATGCTGTATGAAACTTTTCCAGTGGTTAGTATCATGGTTGGCAACCTGAGCAGCGCGACGGAGGCTAGACCGTCCCATTTCACAAGCCTCGCTCTTCCGGCCTTCTCGGTCAGACACAGCATTAATGATAGCATGGGACAATGAAGCATGGGGTGAGTTTCTTAGACTGTTTGTAACAGAATATTCTTGGTGGAAAACCACACCTTCTGACCTGGCTGATATGTCATTGCTGGGATTCTGTGGCGGTAAGGTAGGCTCTTATTCTGCTGCTTGGTTCTGAGGAGAGCTGCCCGAGTGGATCTCCACAGGCAACAGCAATGACAAAGGTGGTGCTGAACAGATGGGCAAGCGTGTTCTCCCTCAATATCAGGCAGAAGTGGTGCTTGGTATGCGAGCGACGCCTCAAAAGGGGACAAATGAGTAGCCGAAGAGGTTATTGAATTATGGGCGTTTTCTACCCATGTCATTTGTGAGCTCCACAGGGACTGATTTGTGTCCTCTGTGGTGGAAAACTGGCGTGGAAGAGCATCTGGCTTTAAACTGTGTGATGGTGGCCTGCAGGTGATGACAAGATTAAAGTGTGTGAAGAATAGTGCCCACTTGGCTTGACTTACGTTCAGGGTTAGCTGACCCAGGACTGTGACACACACAATATGACCGTTTTTCAGAATGACTCAAAAATATGTGGGTAAGACTCGGTCTGTTCTGCACACATCAGCATCTCATACATGGGAGAGATATTAATAATAACAAATAATAATTTAATAATTATTATTTAAATCATTATTTTATTTTAAAAATTATTTAATAAATAAAAAAAAATCTTCTTTTTCAAACTCAGAATTGAAACAAATTCACCTGACTTTAAAAGTTATTTGGGTGTCATAGTGGTCATTTCAAAAGATGGAATGGTGGTAACCAGGCATATCCAATAAGGTATAGGCAGAGAAGATTTGTCAAGTTTTTCATTGGCACAACCCACATACTCAGCTCTGCTGGTCTACCATATATGTTCCTTACAAATATGACACCATATAAGGGGAAATAAACAGGCTTTGCAACGGTATACAATTTATTGTCAGGAACCATTTTTACAACAAAGAGATAATCCATCAAATACAAATTTCCTTACTTTTTGTGCTTTTTATACATGGAAAGAACTTGTAAAACAGTGAACATTAAATCGAGCCTTAAATCGGTCACTCCAAAAAACAAAAAAAAAAAGGAAAAAAAGCAGATTACTTGTTTATGAACTTGTTAAATGTAGTCTCAAGAAAAAATGAGCAGGAGTTGCAGTATGTGGTATGCACCCTAACAATAAGTTTCATGCTTCATACAGTTGAGGCCAAGGCTTGACTGGGACAGGCTTTAATCAGGTTGGTACAGTTGTTGCTGGGTTTGGACATCTTAGCAGCACTGCAGCATGTGACAATTTTTTCCGCACTTCTCCACAGCTAGTACTAGCAACAGCAGTCTCCTGTGACAGCTAGCATTTTGGTTAATTTGACACATTTTCCTTTCAGCACTTCTTTAACCAAATTCTGTTCCACAAGGTACGTGAGCACACGAAGAAGATAGATGCCCAGCATGCCAGATTGCCAGTCCTGCGTGGGCTGGGGTTGGATATCATTTGTTTGTATGTCAACAGGTGAAAATTAAAGCCATGCACAGCAAAACTTAAAATAAATAACTGTGATCATTTTGAAATCCTGAATCATGTGCTATGCAAAGCCAAAAAGACAAAGATGGTAACAGACACTTTCACAAGTGCAAATTTGTGGCGGTCATCTTTTTCGTATGCCTTTTTCTTCAATTGATAAACTAAAGACTTGATTGGCAATGTGATTCTAAACAAATTTTTGAACAAATAGCTCCTGTTAAAGTAAATCAACAACAACAACAACAAAAAAAAAAAACAGGGGGATAATTAATTGCATTAGCAGAAGTAAAGAAAATTAATGTGTTACACAATAAGTGACTCTGTTTTTGACATCATTAGTCTAAATGTTGTCTTAATGATGAAACAAAAACATTACAAATTCTATGTAAATAAATTGCAAAATGCAATTACAAATAGCCTTTTTATATAGAACAAATACGTTTCTGAAAAATGAATATGTATATATTTGACATCAGATAGCTTATGGAAATAAAGAAATATTTTTAAATGATTAATGTTTTGTTTATTTTCAGCTGGTTATCTATTCAAACTGTAAATGTAAATATTTGCCCAAAATCAATAAAAGCAATGAACAGAAACTCCTAGATTGCATTTATTAAATGAAAAGAAAGATAGTTGCATTTGCAGCATATTTAAGATTTAAAATGAAAAAAAAAGAAATGAAAAAACTAAACCAAACACTAAGTAGATTTTTTTGTTAATAAATCTGTTTACTGCAATCTCAAAAAATCATAAAGAGTTGCAATACGTGCTATGTACCCTAACAATATCTCAAACTGTGTTTTATATAATGTTTTCTTCTACATCATAAACCAAGGCAAAATCATAATATCTGGAACGTTTCCTTCACGCAGTAGGAGAAAGTGACAAGGAATTTTTTTTTGTCATTCATTTTATCCCAAATGATTCTTTGAGGCTCATTTCTGCCTGCTTTTTTGTTATAAATTTCCAGGATAGAGGAATATCAGCAGGCTCCCCATTATATTCTTCGGCAAACTTCCTGTTGTATTTTGTCATTACATATTTCCAGTAATCTGATGCTTCAAGGCTCACATCTGGAGGAATTCTCCAGTCTGGGTAAATTTCCTTGTAACGCTTATAAGGGTGCCATTCATTGTTTGTAGCACTGCAGCGAAAATGCACGTCACTGTTCACAGCAGAGGTGCATACATCAGTGACAAGTTTATTTGTAGTTTCCCATATGCGCCTGCCTAGACCCCTTGATCGATGCAGTGAGGCAAAGTGCTCAGTATGGGCTCCTCCTCCTGCTTCACAAGGAGCAGTGCAGAATGGACATTGTTTGCCACAACCAATTAACCTGTTAAAAAGCTCATTCTGGGGCTGCACATGGAGATACTGTAATTTTGTTTCAAATGGTGATTCTTTAAATTTCTCTCTAAGAGCTTTTCCCATCTCATTCACAGACACTGTGAGCCACTCAGCAAACTGTTCCTTGTTGGCATTATTCAGGATCATGAAAGCACCAAGCGCATCCTGGGAAATGATCAGTTTATCACCAAGTTCTTTACAAATCTCTTTAACAAATCTGTCCAAGTTATCACTATTTCCTGTTTTGGCCTTGTTGATGGCATCATCTATGCTCCTTATACTTGACTGTAGATGTCGGTCTTCAAACTGAAATGCTGCTGACGGAGTTGAGAAGTGCTTCAGGATTTGGTTGAGTATCCATGTCTTTACATACTTCTCATATGAGCAAATATAGCTCAGATAGTTGTTAAAGTCACCCTTTGAAAGCAAATCCAATAAAACTGAATACTGGAAGGAGATTCGTGTGCTGAAATTCTCACACGTCAGCATTTCACCAATGATGTCAGGACCCAGGGAGCGTTTGACAAAGTCTTCAACTGCAGGCTTTAAGCAGCGGTTGGTAAATTCTTCTGCTTTCTTTTGACACTGGTCTCGTTGATGGAAAACATCTTTGAAATCAGCACAAAGCTTTTCCCTGCGATTCATTAGACATCTATAAGGATCATTTTCTTGCATGAAATCTTCGTGCATTTTCTGAAACTTTTTGGCTGTAAATCCACAGATGTGTTGCTTTAGAGAAACTTCAAACTCAATGTCTGTTTTAATCTCTTGATTGTTCTGCAGTTTTGTATCAATCATGTATAGGATTTCCTGGATGTAAGTCTCTGAGTAATTGCTTTTTCTCTTCACTTTTTCACTCACAAACTGAGTGCAAGCATTGATGATGCTGTCAGCAAGGTTTTGTCCAGCCTTTATGTGATCCTGGTTGGTGAACCACTTGCTCACTGTATGTTTTATTTGTTGGAGGGCTCCAACTGTATATTTGAAAGGCACCAGACCACAGTCCTTTAATCTTTTTTCATCTAGTAGTTCGCATGCATGACTACCCCGATTTTTCAGATTTTCTCGTAGATAGTAGGCTACGCTGGTGATGACAGTTTTGGTTTTTTGTTCTACAAAAGAAAGTTTTTGCACAGTCTTTTTCCACATCTTATCAAACTCTTTGTCCAGCTCTTTGTCTGTCATCTGGAAATTCTTTTTCCTGCATTCATCAATTAGTGCACAAACTGCCTTTTCAATTTCTTTTGTATGATTTTCCTTGATTTTTTCAAGTTCAGTCATCCCCTGTCTGATTTCTGCTGCTGCTGTGAGCTGATTAAAAACAGACCTCTCGATTTCTTTCCGAAGGCTCTTTGCACTGTTTGAGAATTCCTCTCTGTATCCTTCAACTAGATGGACATGACCCTCTGTTTGCTTGAAATACTGTGTCAGATTTTTGAGAAGCTTTGTCTCCCATTTGGACAGCACTGTGGAGGCTTCAGTTTTCAAAGATGTGAGAAATTCTGTCATGTCAGAGGATTCAGATTTTGCAGCAGCTGTACCAAAATTGGAGATTCTTGTTTCTGCATTTGTTACCCAGGTGTACATTTCTTTTTTGAATTCCCACTCCCATTTGTTGAATTCTGTGCAGAGTCTCATGTACGCATCAGCTACAAGGCTGTTTCTGAAGCTGAAGATGAAATTTTCTCGCTTTACTGCATTCCACAGACTTGTCATCCACACATTAAAATCCATAATATTATTAGCAGATGATTCACAGTTTTTCAGTTGTTGGATGATGTTTTTCTTGAGCTCATATACAGCCTCACTGTAGCCTGCATTGACTGGTGCCATTGGTGGGTTTCCATTCCAGAGTCCAGGAATGTACCAGTTCCCAGTGTCTGGACTGTACTCCATCACATCAGTGAAGCTCTTGTTCTCCTCTTTCTTTTCCATTCTGGCTGCTGCCTGGGTCATCTCATTTAACTGTTCCAGGAGCAGTTTCCTGTCTCGTAGGTTCTTCTCATGGGCTGAAACATCGGACACATTTTGGTGGACCAGCTGACATTTAGGCTTTTTTCCCACCTCCTTCATTCTGAGAAAAGCATGCACAACTATTTGTAGGATGTCCTTCATTTCGGTTGAATTCTCCATTGCAATATTGATAATGGTGATATCACTCAGCCCCACAACAAGTGTTGCAAGCTCATTGTCGTGCTCATAGCTGTTGTCCAGTTGTGCAAGTTCTGGTGACTTTAAGCCCTCAGTGTCAATGATCACCATGAAGTCACAGTTTAGGACTTTTTTCATGTCTTTTTGGATTTTGATGAGCAACATAAAGGCACCTCGAGTACATCGACCACTGCTGACTGCAAACTGCACTCCGAACATGGTGTTAAGGAGAGTGGACTTTCCTGTGCTCTGAACTCCAAGAACTGTGACTACCAGGATCTTTGTGTTTGGAGACACCAAGTCACTGAGCTGAGAGAGAACATCACTCACCCATCTGAGAGGGATGTTGGATGCATCTCCATCTACAAGCTCAAGAGGAAATCCATCAAGTAACAACTCTGCACACAGTTTGGGCAGATGCTGCAACTGTTTACGAGCTCGATCTGTTTGTGGAAGGGACAGTGAGGCTTCATAGATCTGACCCATTTCACGGAAGAAGTGTTCAGTCCCCAGAGAGCTGTTGGAAAGCTGTCTGTCAATTTCCTTGATCTCCTCTTTGTTCTCAGAATTCTTCGATTTTTCTTTATATTTCTCCCTGAGACCACCCAATTTTACACGCGACACATTATCAAGGTTCATTCGCATCCATTTCAGAAAATAAAACCTCTCTGTTCCAGGGCTTGTTATTGCACGTATGAAACACATCATAGCTTCTGAGATGTCACAGGAATTCTGCACTTTCCGTAGTTCTTCTTTCTGTAATTTCAGGTCATCTTTGTATTTTTCCAGGTCTTTTGCCCCAACTTTTCGAAGTCGAAATTCTTCCTTTTCTAGGCATGTCAGATCTTTCCATATTTGGCCTTGCCGTGGAAGCTGCTCTTCTTTGTATTTAAGGATGTCTTTAATTTCCTCAGTGATGGCTTCTGCATTTGTCTTTGCAGCCTGACATTCTGGAGAGTCTTCATCAACCAGGATTCCAAGTTCATGGGCAATGTCTGCCATCTGCTCTATTGCCATTTTCATCGTAGAGTTCTCAACTACACCCCTAACTATTTCCCGCAATAACTGGACAAAGTCTGCATCATTTTTTTGCTTTGTTTTAATAATGACGTTGCTCTTGTTCAAACCTAACTTGGTTGCTGCCTTTTTTAAAGAATCTACATTGAAACTCTTGCTTTGATGGTTGCCCACCAAGAAAATTTGTGCCTTATTTTTTTTATTGGCAAGCAGACTACACTCAGATTCCAAGTTGTCAAAAAACACAAAGACTGCTGCAGATGTCTGACACAAAAAGGAGTATTGTGTTTCAAGTAAAGCAATGTCCCCACGAAGGTTAGCTACAGCCACTGGCTGACTGAAAATATCAATGTTTGTGTTTCCACCAGGAAGATACCAAGTAATTTCAGTCAGTCCGTTGGATATTCTTCTTGGACTGTCACCACACTTCATGTTGTGGTGAACAAAGGTGTCATGGTACTGCTGAGAATTGCTCAGAAGCTTATTAAGAATCTCTGACTTGGACAAGGAGCACTCACCCAGTCTGACAAAAGAGATCATGGGAAGTTCAGAGAGAACGATTCTGTCTTCAATGAAGCCCTTGGATTCCAAAAGAGAGTGAGGTCTGTACTTTTTAACAATGTCTCTCATGGCCCACAGCATGAGTATGCATTGGTTTGCGTCACTATTTGGAAGCAGCAGAGGAACAGAGAACTGACACATGGACATTTTGAGTGCCATTTCCTGCTGCACAAAACCATCAGAAGACAGAAAGAGAGCAGTGATGATGTCAAGAGGGTTTACCGCGTCAGCAGAAGTTTCACTATCAAGCAGATTTTCAAAATCGAACTCCATACTGCCTGATTCATCGTGACAGTTTGACTCACACACTAATTTACATGTCACATTTCTAGCTGTCACATTAACCATCATCAGTTTCTTTAGAAAGTACCATGGAAGATCTGATTTACACTTGGCTGGTTCATCAGTAATGGCCTTCTCATCTATCTTAAGTATTGAGCTCAATGATAATTTCTCCCGGTAGTAGTGCTTCTCCAAGCCCATATCCTCCAAAAAGCTTGCCATGTCTTTCTGTGGATAAAAAGAAGTGTGTTATTTATAAAAACTTGTAGGTATTACAAGATCAAAAGTGATTCCTCTTCTTCAACTAAGCACAGTATCCTCTTCTGGTGTTTTGGACTCTTCATGAAAAAATTTGCTTTGGTGAGACTTTTTTGAAAAGCCACTGATCTTTTATTATTTTTATGACTGTTTATTTTGCCAGATATCTCATGTAAAAGACATGTAATATCAATGGAACTTTCGCTGAGCGAAAAGGAACAGTGAGGAATGCAGTCTCTGGACATTTTTCACCTCTTGGTGACCTAAAAAAACCTAAAAATATTCCGCCCCCTGTGACATCGCTAGCATTTTTAGCAATTTATTAAACAAAGTATTTTTGTTCAACAAGAAATTATCTGTAATGTTACATTTTCCAGCCTCACTGTTTGAATGTAAGATTTCATATTTTGTTTAGAAAGCAAATTAGAAATGTGCATGTGCAAAATGCCTGTAGTCTCTTGAAGACCTGACATATGTCATCCATTAGTCTAGCTGATTTTCTGAAGTCAGATGAGGATTTAACAAAACAACGGTTTACTGTAATCAGAGGTGGGAAAAGTACACTCATTCTGTACTTGAGTAGACGTACAGATGCTAGTGTTAAAAACAATACTCTTTATGTAACCTAACTCTGACCATGAGCACCACAGCCACTGTGCATGTTGAAAGATTTTTATTATGTTTATGTTTAGAAGTACATTTCATTTAAGGTTTTCTAGATGTGTTTGCTCTTTTTTACTAGAGAAGTTACGTTGTGCAAGCTTTGTGTGCATTCCAGAGCTCTCTGACTTTCACACCCACATCCTGGGAGCATGGGAGAGGTCACACCTTGTCTTATTGTTTATTGCCATTTATGCTTAGAAATGTTTACTCATATATGCTTAGAAGTATATAATCATTTGTAGATTGAAAGAATGTCTCATCCTAGGAGGTCTGTAACAACTGTGTAGCATGAAGAGGGGAGTGCGTTCACTCCTCCTCAGAGTGTTCTGGCATAGATCACACGTCTCCTAGGAGAGGCCGTATCTTCTCTTGCTGATATATGGTATAACAAACACACATATATCTGTTTGAGTCTAAGAGCCTTTTGTTTAGATGGACCGCTAGACTCCTGGCACCAGCTTTGGGGAGTCTTCACGGGATCATATCTCGACTCCACACACACACACACACACACACACACAAGGTATACGTCATATGTTAATGAACCTATGCATATTCATGTAACCACAATAAAAGAGCAGTGTTACGGGAGAGCGATGAGAGCAACTGAGGTCAAGCGAAGGAACGGCGCCTGTCCAGTTCTCTCCCGTGCACGTTAATTTGTAAAACCTGTCTGAGTGTCATTTATTCCAATCTGAGTTGCATTACAGGAAAACTCCTGACAGTGCACCAGTCACACACTCTTCTTTACTTTAGTTTGCTGACGTGTGATGGATTTAATCTGTTTATCCTGCACTAAGCTGTAGTATTTTCCATGCAGTCTTTACATAACACTTTTACTCTACCTTAGTTTGTTTTGCAGCATGTTTCACAATATGAAAAAACACAATATCAAATGTATGGACCCACTATCTGATTTAAAAACATAAGGACTTACATGTAAGCTTTCCATTTCCAGTTTATCAAATAGCCCTGAGCAGTCCTTACCTTTAAATATAACGTCTCTAACCCTGTCCCGTCTTTCTTATTTTTCTCCATCTCAGAGTGAAGTTCTCACTTCAAAATATTACCCCCATTTATGTAGTTCATCTGTATGGCTAACTAGATGCTGAAGAACTGATCCTGTAACTTATGGAAACCTGGAGTTGTTCTGGTTTTGTGGCAAAAACAAACAAAACCAAAAACTACACCGACCAACTTTAACACCTGACTGAGCCACATTTTACACTTCTTTCATTGCTTAATACACAAACAGGATTACCTTCCATGTGTCACTGTTAAGGCTAAAATCAGTTCGATGTTTGAAGGCTCACAGTGACAAAATAAGAAACTCCCCTTTAATTCATTAATGTAAAAGCAACGAGTCTGTTTTGAAAATGTAAGGTGTAGAAAGTACAGATATTTTTTTTTATGTAATGAGTAAATGTAAAAAGTTGTCAGAAAAATACTTAAGTAAAGATACCTGAAAATTCTACTTAAGTACAGTAGAAAAGTATTTTTACTTAGTTAATTCCCACCTCTGACTAAAATAGATTTATTTTTTTAAACTATTTTCTTTAGTTTATGCCATCATATTTGAGTGTCCCAATTATAAAAATTAAAAAATAACATATCCCTTTCAACAACACCTACTATGGGATACAAAAAAATGTGTTGATGAATGTGAATGCAGAATCTGTGCTATCCTGAAATGTTGTTCACATTACTTACACATGTATTTATAACTTACTTGCTGTCTTGGTTGGTATACTGTTGTGGTCCAGTCAATTCAAAATGCACATATCAAACACTGCCTGAAACGTTTTCCTTCAAGACTTTACATGTAGATATAATATTAATCTACTTTTTTGTTCATTTATTAATTACTTGTTTTACTTTGAGAATACATACAGCTATACTACAGGTAGGGAAATATTTATGATGTATTGTTTCTGTTTTACTTACTTGTGTGTGCAGATTTGCTGTTACTTTTGTTTCTCAGGAGGAGTTTTCTTTGGTCTCACGTCTCAGTGTTGATGCAGACATTTAAAATGATGTCCTCACATTAAATCAAGGAGCTAGGGGCATAGAAATAGCAACATTGAAGACAACCAATGATTTGGCTTAAATTCTGTTTTTCTAGTAAAACTTGCATAAAGCTGAACTGTACCAAATGCATTATTTTGTAAACAGACATTCTTGCTGGCAGATAATGGTGTTGATGAAGGGCTAAAAAAAGACATTTACATCACTGTTTCCTTTAGATAAATTAAAAAATATATAGATAAAAACCATAATTATGTCACAAGCACTCATTTTTCTGGTATTTCAATATTGATGATGTATAAGCTCAAAATTGCTCAAAATTCTCTCTGAAAGTTCTGAAAAGTGTTTCTTGATGGGAAATAGTACTACCAAAACCCATTAGTTTACTTTAAATTATTCTTATTTTTAAAAAGCGTTTTGTAAAATTCATTTAATATAACATTAAGGTGGTCATTTGATGAAACAATTGATAAGCTGAAAAGTTGTAAAGGACAGTGAACTCATTGATCATTTTTAATGGAAAATTTATGCAGGTGTTACATTCTTCCTTTATGGTTGTTTCATGTGTCACATTAAACGTATTATTTCCGTTTCTTTGTTAATCACATGAAACCTTGAAGCACGAAGCATGTACAAACCCCGAAGCACGTACAAACTCCAAGACACGTAAAAACTCCGAAGCACATACAAAACACAACAGAAGTGCTCCAGGATGCTAGGGGCAGTGTTGAGCTTTTGTTACCTAGTGGCTACACAAGCCAGGAAGTACCAACAACCGGATTTGGTGTGTGGTAGTAACAGGTAAATACACAAACAATACACATATGTTTTCAATTGTGTAATTTAAGTGATCTAGGTAGCTCTGTTTGGGAAGTTCAGTTAACGCTAGAAATGTGTTTTGGAATTTGTACTGTCACGGTCAGACAGTTCTCCCCGGGCAATCTGTATTTCTGTGTGTATTTTCTCCCGGTTTCTCCTCTCTCCCAGCTGCGGGGTTTGTTTACAGAAGTTTGCGCTTCCGGGGAGGGCGTGGCTCGGACGGCCTTCCACCTGGAAGCTCCGCCCCTTGGCTGTGGCCTCACCTGCACTTGATCGCTCTGCCAGCTGATTCTAATCAGCCTCCATCTTAGAGCTGTAGTATATAAGGAAGATGCGTGGCAACACTCGACGTTGGATTATTATTCCAAGCCGGTAGCATCCGTACTTAAGGGAAGTTGTTAGTCGGTTTGAGGGCTCTGCCAACTCTGTGTTTGCTTTCTCCTCACCTGGGAGTTTGGCTCGGAGAGGAGGATCAGGGAACACTACTCACTCACGGGATTGCACACACGAAGGAGCACTTGGGGATTTAACTGGAACACCTTTTGGATAGCACTTTTAACTGTTTGTGACAGCTTTTTGGACATAAATAAATGCACTGTTCTCCCTGTTAACCCGAGCTCCGCATTTTGGGTCCTCTTTTTCCTGTAACCCTGACATGTACATGCTTTTTGGAGTTTGTAAGTGCTTTGTCTCTAGCAGCCACCGTATATATTTATATATAAACATATATAAATAAAACCATACTTTTTTTTTTTTACATTAGTAATTCCTTTTGTGCATAATTTTATACTGTTGTTAATGATAAATTAATTAAAGCAACAAAACAACCCGAGGAGCCGGTTGGGAGCTGAAAGAGCCGGCTCTTTTTAGTGAGCCAAGCCGAAAGAGCCGGTTCTCTAAAAAGAGCCAGAAATCCCATCACTACCAGCCAGAGCCCTAGCCCGGAGGTGGAGCACCCTGAGAACCCCAAGCCCCAAGCCCGCCCTGGACCCACCCATGACAGCCAGGCTATTAGGCCTTCATTATTCTTCATTTAGTCCAAGGTTGAGGTCGCCCCCAAGAACAAGTGGGCAGTCTAGGTGTTCAGAGAGTGCACTAAAAAAAAACGTGGAAGAATGAGGGCTATGTGTAGCTAATTTAATGATTAGATATCTACCCTCTGGATCTACAACTGTGTTGAGTACTGTGAAATTAATATTTTTTATACATTAAAATTGCTACTTCCCTTTGTCTAGAGTTACAGCAGGCTGAGAACACATTAGGAAACTCAGGTATTTTAAATTCATTTATACAGGGAGTGCAGAATTATTAGGCAAGTTGTATTTTTGAGGAATAATTTTATTATTGAACAACAACCATGTTCTCAATGAACCCAAAAAACTCATTAATATCAAAGCTGAATGTTTTTGGAAGTAGTTTTTAGTTTGTTTTTAGTTTTAGCTATTTTAGGGGGATATCTGTGTGTGCAGGTGACTATTACTGTGCATAATTATTAGGCAACTTACCAAAAAACAAATATATACCCATTTCAATTATTTATTTTTACCAGTGAAACCAATATAACATCTCCACATTCACAAGTATACATTTCTGACATTCAAAAACAAAACAAAAACAAATCAGCGACCAATATAGCCACCTTTCTTTGCAAGGACACTCAAAAGCCTGCCATCCATGGATTCTGTCAGTGTTTTGATCTGTTCACCATCAACATTGCGTGCAGCAGCAACCACAGCCTCCCAGACACTGTTCAGAGAGGTGTACTGTTTTCCCTCCTTGTAAATCTCACATTTGATGATGGACCACAGGTTCTCAATGGGGTTCAGATCAGGTGAACAAGGAGGCCATGTCATTAGTTTTTCTTCTTTTATACCCTTTCTTGCCAGCCACGCTGTGTAGTACTTGGATGCGTGTGATGGAGCATCGTCCTGCATGAAAATCATGTTTTTCTTGAAGGATGCAGACTTCTTCCTGTACCACTGCTTGAAGAAGGTGTCTTCCAGAAACTGGCAGTAGGACTGGGAGTTGAGCTTGACTCCATCCTCAACCCGAAAAGGCCCCACAAGCTCATCTTTGATGATACCAGCCCAAACCAGTACTCCACCTCCACCTTGCTGGCGTCTGAGTCGGACTGGAGCTCTCTGCCCTTTACCAATCCAGCCACGGGCCCATCCATCTGGCCCATCAAGACTCACTCTCATTTCATCAGTCCATAGAACCTTAGAAAAATCAGTCTTGAGATATTTCTTGGCCCAGTCTTGACGTTTCAGCTTGTGTGTCTTGTTCAGTGGTGTTCGTCTTTCAGCCTTTCTTACCTTGGCCATGTCTCTGAGTATTGCACACCTTGTGCTTTTGGGCACTCCAGTGATGTTGCAGCTCTGAAATATGGCCAAACTGGTGGCAAGTGGCATCTTGGCAGCTGCACGCTTGACTTTTCTCAGTTCATGGGCAGTTATTTTGCGCCTTGGTTTTTCCACACGCTTCTTGCGACCCTGTTGACTATTTTGAATGAAACGCTTGATTGTTCGATGATCACGCTTCAGAAGCTTTGCAATTTTAAGACTGCTGCATCCCTCTGCAAGATATCTCACTATTTTTGACTTTTCTGAGCCTGTCAAGTCCTTCTTTTGACCCATTTTGCCAAAGGAAAGGAAGTTGCCTAATAATTATGCACAGCTGATATAGGGTGTTGATGTCATTAGACCACACCCCTTCTCATTACAGAGATGCACATCACCTAATATGCTTAATTGGTAGTAGGCTTTTGTGAAGGATAGAAATATTTTCCTGCTATTATTTGCTGCTATTTTTATAATCATCATTAACATTTCAGTATTAATAGTGATGTTGCATTTAGATGCATTCAGATGTTCAAATATATGGTTATAGTCTTTATTACAGGTCCAAGAAGAACCACTTTAAACGGTTGAGTTGAATCTATAATTGTAAATGTTTTTAATGCTTCTATGATCTCAGTGTTTCTGTGTAGAGGGCAGAGACAGGAAAATACACTCTGTGCTAAAGGAAGACAGGAAGTTATATGTCTTTGAAGTTGCAGGCTTTTGCAGAAGTGAAACTGAAAGCAAAGAGAGCATTTAAGGGCGAGACATACACATACAGACACAAATAGTGAGAGGTCATGACACGTACGCAGTACACAGCACGCACGCGCCCTCGCACGTGCACACACACACAGATAGACTCAGTTAGTAGGCAAGAGTTGAAATACGTTTTGCTATGGCTGCAAAGTCGAGGCGTACGTGGTAGTCTGTTACAGGAAGTGCACCTGATGATTCGGGGAGATAAGGAGGCGCTCATGGAGCGACAGCAAAGGCGGGCGGACAGGAAGCACCTGGCGTTGACCCGAAGAAGATGTTCTGTTTTAGACTATGTTAAGAGTCATTGTGGTTTTGGAGTGACGTATGCTTTGTTTAAGTCTGCCTGGTAACAGGAAGACTGCAAACCCTATAAAGCCTTTGTCTAATTGTTGTAAGTTCAGTTCGATTGCTGACTTTGCCCAGCTTCGGACTCCACGCGTGTAATCAATAAATTTTCGCTTTGATCATACCTTCTGGACCAGTGTCATCATTTGATGTTGAGAACCTCCGTACTCTTTTCTCCAATTTTTGAACCTTAACACTTTCGAGCATATACAGCTTGGAGTAAGACAACATGCATGAAGAGGATGATGTGGACAAAATACTCATTTGCCTAATAATTCTGCACTCCCTGTAGCTGTGACAGGTCTTGTAATAAAACAAAGTGTGCCTGTAGTTTTTTAAGCTTGTTAAATATCATAGAACTCTTTTCTCTGGAGCCAGCTCCATGTAAATTCCATGTGACAAACCTTAGTATGCCCATAGTTGTGTGTGTATGTTGAACGCTGTGTGTGTCGCTTAGACGGGCGAGGAAAATGGACATAGATCACTTTAATGACCTTTAAGTAGGTTGTGTTTTTGGTAGTGTTTGCAAGCATGTCATTATGTCTGTGAACATGATAGTTCAAAAAGTTGCATGAAGGTCAGTAGATTGACTTGGTCAAATAATACATTAAATTAATAATGTGACATGAAGCTATTTAAATTTCTTAATGCTACTGTTTTTATAAACATGATATAGGCATACAGGAAATGATTTATGGGGGTTCTGAATATCACATTGCTTACATTGGACCTCTGACCACATAAACAAAGCCTGGATTTTGCTCTTGTTTTTACTGCACTGCATATGTCATGGCGGGGTACGCCAGCGTAGGACCCAAAAGCGGAGACAGGAGAACTGAACTGAAATTTAAACAAAAATGAGCCTTTATTGTGGCTGATATGAAAATAGAAAACAAGGCAAGATGAAGCTAGGGTGAAACTAAGCTAAAACCTAAACTGAGAAAAGCTCAAACTAAAACATGAAAAATGTGACTGACACACAAGAGCATGGCCTGAACAGGAGAAGGAAAACTCTGTGACCTGACATGGAGATGAATAGACGACCCGACAACAACTGAAAGAACACACACAGACTAAATACACACAGGAGGTTATCAGGGCAATT
Source organism: Oreochromis niloticus (assembly GCF_001858045.2). NCBI lineage: Eukaryota > Metazoa > Chordata > Actinopteri > Cichliformes > Cichlidae > Oreochromis > Oreochromis niloticus. Next base: position 308,213 of record NW_020328864.1, on the reverse strand, counting down.
GGAAACACATGAGGAAACTGCTGACACAAATGACCATAATGACACCACAGGGGAAGTAAAACAAAACACATTGAGCATGGAGATACCTGACTTTTCAAAATAAGACAGGAAACGTGGAAAGACATAGGCATGACAACACAAGCTAGACAACATGAAAACAAGCAAAGAAGAAATACTTGACACAGTGACACAGAAGACAAGAACAGACTCGCAACAGGGGACATAGATGAAGGAACCTAAACTAGAATAAACTCAACTAAATCCTAACTGATAATACCAACACAAGAGCATAACATATAATTAATAATATAAAAGAAATCAAAAGTACAAAAGAACAATGTGCACTGTTACATTCTTGTTACCAGTCTGTTTGTTTTTCGTATCGGTGCAGATCTCCTGATATTTTTATGCTAGTCTCAATAGTTTACTGAGAATGCTGCATGAAAAAAGAAAAAACAACATCCAGGCAGTGGAAAAGCATCAGTGCAGACTGGTCAAACTGGTTGGACCTGACATACATCATCCATGTATCATCACAAAAAAAAAATTGTATTCACAACTGTTCACCACATGAGTTATGAGAGTTATTCTGGATCAAGATTAATTATACTTTTTAAAAAATAAATGTAATTTAAAAAACAAACGTAAAATATGTTCTATTTTGGCTTTAGTCCATCAAATTCGGTTGTTTATTGTAAATATGTTTATATGTAAATATAAAGATATTGTAAATAACCCTCCTACAGACAACAAGTTTAGAACTATAGATGACCCTTCAGAGGAAACAGAGCAAGACCAACTGATTAATTTCGTTTGTAATTTTGTGTAATCTATGACTTTAATTGTTTATGGTTTTCTTTGTCAGCATAAACTTAAAACTAATTTAAACATTGTGCATTGTTACCTTCTTGTTACCAGTCTGACAGATTTGAGTATCGGTGAAACTGCAGATCTCCTGAGATTTTCATGATAGCCTGTGGGGATCAGTGGGGATGCATCAGTGAAGACTGGTTAAACTACTTGGAGCTGACAGTATACATTAATTTAGGAATTGCTTGAAAAATACATTATGCCGTATATGGGCCAGTGTTTGCTAGTATACCTAACTGTATAATTCATGTAATGCTCTTATGTGTGTATATGCAACTAGATATAGTCCTAATTTTTGTCCCAGTTTCGTTGTTTACCCTATGAGTAATGAGAGTTACTCTGGATAGTAAATAGACCAGTTTTCTACTGCCAGTTCTACTCTATGCACTCTAAGTGTTTTACACATTTTCTCTCATTCACCCATCTCTGATGCACTTTAACCTCATGTTATAAGGTTAAAGCAATTGGAATTTTATAACCACTTTATGAGCTGCCTTTGCACTGTGTGAAAGCCACTTTTCATGTGTAGGTACACATATTGAGAGACAAAAAAGAGTGGTTACTGCCTTCATGTATTTTGCAAAATGGTTGAGAACAGCCTAAAAAAATGCACATGAAGAAACATAATAGCGACAACAACAGCAAAAGACTTGGACTCTGTTGCTGTGTTAGTGATAGCCTAATCTGTGAGAACGATTGCATAATTTCCTGGTAATTCCATAATTTTTTCACTTATGAAAATATTGAAATTGATTCTGATCGTCAGAATCATAATTAAAGAAGAATATAAACATTTTAAAAATAACATGTGAGCATGGTTCACAAAGTTTGAAAATCCTGAAAAGCTGAGTTAATAATTAAAATCAAAATAGCAGCCTGTCTGAGCTACTGACTTTTGTTCTTCCCGTAATGATGATGATGATAATAATAATAATAATAATAATAAAATCACTTGTTCAATAACAAGAAAAAGCACCTACCCTTGAAGAGGATATTAGTCTGAGGGGGAAAAGATATCTGTAAAGAAGTCCCCCTATCACTGTTATTAAGATGTTATATGTTTAGCAATCTGAATGTCAATGCTGTGCTGCAGTTCTGATCACTCCTTTTCTACTCTTGGGTGAATACTTTCACTTTTGGTATCATGGTCATATGATTGCCAGCTTTGTTGCTGTGATGTAGAAGACACAATAATCATCCCTTTTAAAGCCACAAACCAAATGTTTGAGCACACAATTGCCCTATAAATGGAAATTTGAAACTGTGGTATGCACAGAAGCCCAGTAACAGGACACTGCTCTGTTTCAGACCTGGGAGGCCGTTCCTCCCAATCACGCCACTCCAGGTCTCACTGTCATTGCCCACATGAGTCCTGAAGTCTCCCAGTAGGTTGAAAGATTCCCCAAGTGGCACGCTGTCAAGCACCCCGCCAGGGACTCCAAGAAGGCAGGGTATTCTGAACCGTTGTTTGGAGCAGAGCTTCCCAAAGTGTGGGGCCCGCCCCCTAGGGGGACGCAGAGCCATTGCGGGGGGGGGGATGAAAAGGGGAAAAAAAAAAAAGATGCTATTGTAGCATCGGGGCCCGATCCTCCAGACTACGAAATAGCTTTTTCTTTAGCCCACAAGCCATCAGACTTTTGAACTCGCTACCAGCATGTATACAAATTTATCGGTAACAAAAACCTGATTGCAGGATCCTGTAGTTGAATTACGCAGGGTATCAAATCCTGAACCAAGTACATGTTCAACTGGGTCTACACATCCTCACTTTGCTGCAAAATACTGTGTCCTTTTACTTTCAGAATTTAATGCAATGAATCGATTTTGCACTCACTGTCACTTTTGAAAAGTTCTTGTTAACCCTCTGGGGTCCAGGGTATAATTGGCCGTTTTTGACTACTTTTGATTTTACCTCTGTATTTTATCTTTAAAAACTGTTTATCTTGCCTTGTTTGGTATCATTATTTTCAGCACAACCTGAAATATCTGAAATTAGTGCTATTTTTTCATTTTGGCATACTATATTAGCACAATTGATCTAAATTCAGACCAAAAATTCAAATCCGAGTAAATAAAAGTTATACTTTTTACTGTAAAACCCACAAACATGTTTAACAGACAACAAAGTTATATGATATTATTTACCTAAAAATGCAGCCAAGGCCTCGGGTGTTTTTTATATAACCATTTAAATCTATTTAAAGAACAATCAGGTGTTCTGCAGAAGGCACACAAATTATTTGTGCCAGTCCAAAAAAATTGTTTGTGTTCAGTATAAGACAGAAGAGAATACCACAGGCCTAAACCCTGCAGGTCTGACAACAGGAGGTGTATCAGTCCTGTTTTCCATGTGGGAACAGCGTTTACACTGGAAAGTGATGTGTCGGTCGCGAACGAAATGGCTCTTAGAGCCGGCACATTAAGTGAACAACGCGAGCCGGCTCCTGCTTTTTTTTTCTTTCGCTCACCCTCTCTCTCTCTCGCACTTTTCCGCTTCACTCCGCATGTGAGCCTTGTGCTTGCGCTGACCAAAGGGGGGAGGGGCGGTAGTTACACTCGCAGGAGCACAGGAACAGAGCAGGAAGGAAAGAGAGAGAAAGAGAGCCAGCAGGGACAACAACAATAGACAACATCGTCACATTAGAAAGTATAGTAATCATCCACAACTATTTTCAGTTACGGATGATAAAGGATTCAGAAAGTTTATTCATGTAGTGAATCCTATGTACGCATTTCCAAGCAGGAAAACACCCAGGCCTATATGATAGAGAAGGTGCATCCTCTTTTTGTTTTGCATATTTTAATTTATATTTTATTGTGTTGTGGTTTGCAGTGTTTTGTGTTGTTTCACTTTAAATTTGTTTAAAAGGAGAAAGCTGAAAATTTAAATAGTTAAAAGTTGAAATGCAAATAGTTGGTTTTTGTATTTTATAGTTTATTTATTACATTTTATGTGGAGTGAATAAATATATTTACGCTGGCTGCTAGAGGCAAAGTAGGTACAAACTCCAAAACAAGTACAAACTCCGAAACACGTACAAACTCCAAGACACGTACAAAATCCGAAGCACGTACAAACTCCATAGCACGTACAAACTCAAGAAGCACGTACAAACCCCGATGCACGTAAAAACTCAAACACGTAAAAACTCCATAGCACGTACAAACCCCGAAGCACATACAAACTCCAAAACACGTACAGACTCCAAAACACGTACAAAACACAACAGAAGTGCTCCAGGATGCTAGGGGCAGTGTTGAGCTTTTGTTACCTAGTGGCTACACAAGCCAGGAAGTACCGACGACCGGACTTGGTGTGTGGTAGTAACAGGTAAATGAACATTTTTTTTGAATTATTTGAATATATATGAGTGCTTGTGTATAAATACACAAACAATACACATATGCTTTCAATTGTGTAATTTAAGTGATCTAGGTAGCTCTGTTTTGGAAGTTCAGTTAACGCTAGAAATGTGTTTTGGAGTTTGTACATGCTTTGGAGTTTGTACGTGCTTTGTCTCTAGGGGCCACCGTATACATTTATATATAAACATATATAAATAAAACCACGTTGTTGTTTTTTTTACATTAGTAATTCTTTTTGTGCATAATTTTATATTGTTGTTAATATAATAAATTAATTAAAGCAACAAAACAACCTGAAGAGTCGGTTGGGAGCCGAAAGAGCCGGCTCTTTTTAGTGAGCCAAGCTGAAAGAGCCAGAAATCCCAACACTGCTAACTATAGCCTCCAAACACGCTAAACGTCACTAATGTCTGACATATGAAAACTCGCGCTCTCTCTTTCTTTCGCTCGCCCGCTTTCTGTCGCGGGTTTCACTTCTAAAACTGTGTATGTGCTTTGTCTGTAGGGGCCACCGTAAATATACTTATATTTATTCACTCCACATAAAATGTAATAAATAAATCATATAATACAAAAACCAACTATTCACGTTTCAACTTTTAACTATTTAAATTTTCAGCTTTTTCCTTTTACAAATTTAAAGTGAAACAACACAAAACACTGCAAAAAGAACATGCATATTCTCTGTCGTGTGGGCCTGCATGAATAAACTTTCTGAATCTTTTATCATCTGCAACTGAAAATAGTTGTGGATGATTATACCTTTCTAATGTGACGTTGTTGTCCCTGGCTCTCTTTCTCTGTCTCTCCCTCCTGCTCTGTTCCTGTGGTACTGCGAGTGTAACTACCGCCCCTCCCCGCTCTTCCCAGCGCAAAGCACAAGGTTGCGTGCGGAGTGAAGCGGAAAAAAAGTGCGAGAGTGAGGATGAGAGAAAGAAAAAAACCCCACGGCTCGCGATAAGGAGCCGGCTCGCGTCGTTCACGTCAAAGCTCTAAGAGCCATTTCATTCGCGACCGACACATCACTATTAGCTACATGACCGCTACAAAAAAAAGTTATGTGAATAGCTGACTGGACAGGTGCTGGCTGGGAAACTTGCTCACCATGTATAGTAGGCGTATATACACACATACTGATATATACCCATGTGTATAACCCATATATAAAAATTTTAAAAAGGAACAGATAGTGCTGAATGAACAGGTACAGCGCAGTGAGACAATAGGTTTTAAGTTCATTACAACAGGGCTGCAGACTTAAGTTTAGTCCAAAGATTCCACGTCAGTTAGAAAGGCATCCAATAATATGGCTGTTGTAATGAGCTGTGTTCTCTTCCATTTTAGGTAGTTTGACATCCGTATCTCCATTTCTTACCCTTTTATTGAACAGTCTTGTATATATAGATTCCTTAGGCTTTCTTTAAAAATAACAAAAGTACATCTCCCATACAAATCAGATGGATACAGTTATATTTGTTCATCTTTAGACGTCTCTTTACATTTTACAAAAAGACAAAAAATTTCCCCACTTTTTAGAGGAAGCGTGTTTACCCTTAATTTTAAAAGTAAGTTTCTCCAAAGTTAGGGATTTGGATGACATAGACAACCAGGTTTTCAAATGTGGTCTAGTAATGGATGTCCATGACTTGGCTGTGCTGTATTTTCCCTGTAACAAGCAGCAGATTGTGATTTTAGGTGAACTTTGCTCAGCTGGCTTTCAGTGGGGAAAATCCATAAAATCCATAGTTTAGGACATGGATTTAGCTTAACGCTTATAATATGTGCAATTACACCTTAAACTTCTTTCCGCGGGAAATCCCCATTTTTTATTTTTTTTTTAAGATTAAATAATAAACCATTTAGGAGGTATGCAAAGACGACACTAGAGTACCCGAGGTTCTCCTGGAAGCTGGAGTCAACCAGAAAACATCTCCCCGAGCGTGACTCCTCTATGAAGAGTAGCCTTTCCTTATCGCCAGTGGTTGCAGGCTACTACAGAGCGTTGGCGGGTTCGTTTCCCTGGGCCTTAAGACTGCAAAGGCGGCATGGCACTGTCACGCTGATGGTAAAAACACAGCCCTTATAGAGCATTTATTGATTGATTCCACAACAGATTCAATTGGACCGTATTTTACGTGTATCAGTTCACCTGTTCTTGGACTGATTTTTATACCTAGATAGGTAAGGCTGGCTTTTGCAACTTTTGCTATTTTTTTTTTCTATTTTTAATTTGTCTATTGCATTTGAAAGTTCATTCATTGATAACAGAGAAACTAATTCAATTCAAGCTTCTTCACAGAATGAAGGGGTGTTTATAGAGTCAACGAGCAAGTCTAATGATTTTTTACTAAATGCAAGCTTTATTACATTTTCAGAGAGCCTGTTTCACATTGCAGAATCATCAAGTTCTTCCAAGAGAAATCTTAATGTATCAACAGAAGAACCACATTGTCATTCTCTCTATTTTGGCAATGTGGTCTGTGTGTGTGTGGTTTTTTTCCAGCTCCTATTCTTCTACTGATCAGCTAATTGCAATTGCCGTGTTAGTGACCAACTGTTTCATATGGTTCACAAGATATAGATACATAGAGAAATCCTGAAATGGTGCAATGGGGCACTTCTGAAAGTTCCACAGATCCTGAGCTTTATCACCCAGTGCCTTGCATGCCCAAGATGTTAGGTTGACGTGCGAAGGCTTCGCTCTCACTGAAATACACAGTGAATATAACATATTGGAATAGATCAAATTTGTGTAAACTGTGGCTGTCTCTAGTCGTAGTACTGTTCCCTACACTAGTGGTGTGCGATACTGCATATTTTGGTATTGGTCCGATACCAAGTAAATACGGCCCATATCGCAGATACCGATACTTTTCAACAAATAAGGTGGATGCATCATTGATTTGCTAAATCTCAATTAATTTTCATGACCTTAAGTGTTTTTTGTGCTGCTTTATTACCTCAGAAATGCTTTATTATTGTGGCTGGTCGTGGTCTGATGAAGCTGCAGGTGCATGTGCTCTGCTTGTGTTATAGTTGTTATTGGTGCGGACGTGTACAGCTGGCAGCGGTAGAGCTTCAGCCCTTGAATGTACTGTTACAGAAACCATGTGATTATTGTAAGGGTGGACAGCGCATGGGAAGGATCGGCTCGGAGTGAGCCAGAGGCTGTCGTGCCAGTGAGACTTGCAAAGCTGTAGACGGAGGTCGAGGTGCGCGGGGGTCCTGCGGTCCGGTCCGGCCTCTCTTCCAACAGAGGCCGGCACGCTGCGTGGTCGTCATTGCCGGCCGCTGATTGCCACATGGGTGGCCACTGGACCAGCTCTGGGGCTGCTGCTGGAGGCGTGGGCGTGCCTGGAACTACCTCGTCACCCACGCAGCTGAATGCGCGGGAGACCACCAGAGTGGACACTTCCCCGTCGCTGGGCCGGCTCCTGGGGCGCCGATGGTCCGGGCCGATTCCCTCGCCTGCTCAAGGAGTGGGGAGTAGGTAGGTAGGTTCGGCCAGATGGCTCCCCGACTGCAGTCGGGCAATGGGGGTATGTGGCGGGGCGTGGTCTGCCATGCCGCTGCAGGCTTAAAATCTGTGCTCTGCTTGTGTTGTTGTTGTTGTTGGTGATGATGTGTATGGCTGGCTGTGGGAGAGCTGCAGCCGTTGAATGTACTGTTACAGCAACCGTGTGATTATTGTAAGAATAAATGATGCTGCGAAGCCTGAAAATGCCATCGGGTCTGCCGTGGTGGTTTACAGTTATGTTTTTTTTTTCTTTTTTTAGAAAAATCTTAAATAAAAAGTGCACGCAAACCAGTAAACAAATTAAAAGAAACAAGTACTATTGAGAAACTATAAAACAAAAATTACAATTAAAATTCTCAACAACAAAAACAACTGATGAATATTGTGAGATTATTCTGTTATCATATGTTACCTTATATATGTAATCAAAGTAGTTGAATTATGATACTGCTGTAGATCATATTATACCCCTTAATATAGAGTGTGTGATCAGTATGTAGTTTTAGTTTGTATTACACTTCTGACTTAAAAGAGTGTGAAAATCATTAGATCTATTGGATTGACCTGCATTATTCGACACTGTTGAATGTGTTACACTGTTTCTTGACATTTCATACTGCTGAATCATGAAGAGAATGTTGGGTGCAGAGGGCCTTGTACTGATAAATGGGAGAAACAGACTACATTCCATACCCCCACCTTTACAGAGAGCAGAAAGACAGGGAGCCGAGGTCATAACTTAGGCGCCGTGTGAGAGAAAAGAATGTGAATGTTTAGGCGTTTACGACTAGGTGGGGGCTGCTAGAGGCTATAAAAGGCTGAGAAACTCGTCATCATTTTGAGACTTGCTGTGACCCTCTGCAGGCAGGTCTCCCCATCATGATGGTTCTTATGCTCTTAAGTGTTGAATTATATGGAAATAAAGTATTGTTGATTGAGCATTTATACACCGAGTATTGTCCTTCCTTCAGCCCAAAGATTAAAAGAATTGGGAGATTTTAACAATATATACATTATGTGTAAACAACCCCCAAAGCGTCTAAGTCACATCACGTGACAGTGCAACATCTAAACACAAGAGGGGGGAGCAAAGTGTGCCTGCTCTGCACTGACACAGGAGTAGCGAGTCCAGCGACATGGCTGTTTCGTCTTTGGTGAAAGCACAGCATTGGAAACAAGAGCTGAACTTAAAGTAAAGAATCGACCTCACCAGGCTAGTATAGATCCGATGCCGACTTGGTATCGATACAATCAATATTTGGATTGATCCGCCCACCACTACCCTACAGGGAAAGTTTGCACTTACCGTATGATCCATATGTTTTCACGTCTTGATATAGGGTACAGAATCGTGTCTTTGATACTCTGTAATAGTTTTAGCATTTCGGACATTCACGTACCTGGCCGATCTGAACATGAACTGTTCGCTGCTGGGGTGCGTCGGGTATGGCATGTACTGACAAACCCGATCTCTCAGCAATGCCGTGCTTCCACTTGTCTAAGTCGCTGTCAGCCATTGATAGATATCTATTTGAACACTAGGGCGATATAACCTCTGCGCTTCGTGTATATACTGCATGAAACGCAACATCCAGGTATAGTTGTAAGTTAGTGTAAAAGGAAAAAAGAAAAGAAAAGCTCATTCATGAAACCTCCACTGAGAAATAAATGTCACAGACACATATCCATTATTGATGGTGGTGGTACTTTTGTTGTTTTATTGTTGTTGGTTTAACGTGTATTATACATCAATAACAAACAGTGTAAGATACATGTCATTGATACAGATAAACATCAAAATACACACAAACATCAAGATACCACAATTATACTACTTACAGGAGTAACATGGCTACACAGTTGAAACACTCAGCATGCGAGAGACAGACTAAGCATACTAGTCAGAGCTATCTGATGTTCTACTAGGACTTAGTTCACGTGAATATCCACAACACGGTTGCAACATCTATGACAAGCAAATAAAGTAGAAGAGTCCCCAGCAATAGCCCACACATACGTGTACTAGCCAAAGCAAAATGGACATAGACATAAACACTGTGCAACCTGTACACGCTGCATACATCACATTGATAAATAGCACTAAACTCGGGACTGACAGTGATTAGACTGGGGTCGAGATGACCCTCCCTGGTCATCTTGACCCCAGTCTGTGGCTTTGAGTACTCAGGATCTCTTGACGGAATTTTGGAATCCGGAATTGCTTGACTCACGCAGTGAAAGGAGCGACCATTGATCTGTGTTGTGCCATCCACAGAAGATCTATCTCTCAATAGACTCTGCAGTGTATTTACACCTACAGGCCAGTGGACACTCTTTCAATGATGAGGATGTACACATCCTGGACATGGAACAACGCTGGTTTGAATGGGGAGTTGAGGAGGCCATTTACATGAAAAGGGAAAGACCAGTTCTGAATCAGCCTTTCCCCAACTCTCTGTAAATGGTACTCATGTCTTTGATCAGTGGTTGTTGATCAATGGTCAATAACAATTTGCATATTAATGATCAGGAAAATGACCAAGAAAAATTGCTCAAATTAATGATGCCGTAATCGCCTGCCATCTCTGTCTGAGAGAGCACAGGCTTTTTCTTCTTTTTTTTCTCCCGGATGCCCCATGAGCTCTGAACACACTAGGAGGGGAAAAAAAGAGGTGGAGATTCACAGAAAAGAAAGTCAGGGCTTAGAGACGGCGCCATTTTATGCTCCTGCATCATTTCCTGCTCCTGCCTCATTTCGCGCTCCTGTGCTGTCCTCTTGTGAGATCGGTGAGCAAATTACCTGTTCATTGCTTATTTGCACTTTTTACAGGTTCACTATGAGTAAATTGTTACTGAGGAGATGGTTTACAATGTTTTATACAAAGCTTTCCTATATGGAAAAGAAATAGTAAAAACTTAAAAAAGACCTGCAAGATGTGGCCTATTTCATCTAGTGAATCATATAAGGCTTATATGATTTACTCATGAAAGTGGCCACTTTCTCATTACTTTCATATATTGTTTTAGTTTATATAATTGTTCAAGGGATCTTATATCTGTTTTCACTCTTGTATGCTTGTCATACAAGTTTCAAACAAGACAGATTCAAACTTTATAAGATTTATATATGTCTTTTCCATATGGGTTACTTTATTTGCGGAAAAAAAAAAACTTGGGGCAATGCCATACAGTTCTGTGTTTTTTTTCACAATGTGATTGAAATTGTAAATGTTGAACAGTTGAGAGAAGACTGAAGACGCATTTGAAACTGATGCTAATGTTTGTACATATTTTACTGTTTTATTTTAAATTGTAAACATGGTTAATTTTACAAACAGTAATTTTATGTGCTAACAGATTGTGAACTGTGATTATTTGGAAACTCAGTGTGTCCTATGGCACTGTCGTTGACAGGTCAGGTTGTTTTTTCGATGCATTAAAATGGACCTTATATTGATGGTGAGCCAATCCCATTGACAGACCCGCTGATTTTGTTCCTGTGCTGCATGGCAGAGTCTGGTAGGCCAGCTGCAACAAAAAATCCCACACCACTTTGAACTTGCTGCCCCCTTACACACACACACACACACACACATTCCCCTTGACTTCTGGAAATTGTGTTTATTTTGAACTGTATGTAGCCGAACCTTCTGGTCCAAATCATTTAAGCTCCTTTGCATCAAATTTTGGTAAAGTAAATCTTGATCTAAGGGTTTTTTTTAGTAACCACAGTGTTGGCGGGCCAGCCAGGAGACATTGTGAAACTGCAAGAGACTCATCTTATTAAGTATCACAACAATAAGAAACAATCAAAACTGAAGTCCGGCAAAATGGAAATTATAATTAAAGAATCAATTAAAATGCCTAACTCAGTAATCATAAAAGGGCTTACCAATAGTGACCACAGTGTTACAAACACATCGGTTATTACAAGAATGTTTTCACAACCAACTGGTACCAAGTGGGCGGGTAGCTAAAAAGGGAGCCTGGGGTGCCTGAACTCTGAGTTGAGGCATCTTTGTTAAAACCCACCTCTCGCATTTCATCACCCACTGCTCAACATCTTTAAACATGCTTCCCCCCAGAAACACCTTTGTTTCAACAATCCCAGTGTGCGTTCGATTCCCTTGTGCCCCATGTGATCATGCGCACCCCTGAGCACTTTTTCTTTAAGGCAGGAAGGTAGTTGCTGGTGACAGCTGATGGCACTGCCCAAGGTGAGCATCCTCAATCACACGGTATAGCAGTCCATCCTTTTCTCTGATCCAAGGCCGCTGTTCCAGTAGGGAACGGACAGACCCGCTCTCTCTCCGTAGGTAGGTTTCTTCTGTTTTCACTGAAGCTCTCTCAAGACACCAACTGTTGGGTCTGACACTTGAAAACAATCGTGTTCTGCATTAGGATAACCATGCATTGTTGGGGTGTTGCCCTGCATAGCCTCACTGACTGCATCCTCACCTGCTTTGGAGGCATGCAGCAGTCTGATCCTACATGCCTCAACTCCAGCCATGACCTGCCCTTAGTATGTTACATATGGCTGCATAGCCATCATATTCTGCATCCTCATTGTCAGGTTCTGCCATGTCAAATGTTGGTCGCCGAGAAAGAGCATCAGCGGCAGTGTTGCAGCAGTCAGGGCGGAATTTGACTTCAAAATCAAACACAGACAGCTGGGCTACCCATCTCTGCTGAATGGCTCCTAAATTAGCATTGGGCAGGTGACACCGTGGATTGTTATCTGTTATTATTGTGAACTTGGAACCCAGCAGTTAACTTTTCTGTGACTGCCCACTTTAATGCTAGGAGTTCAAGCTTCATGCTGCTGAAGTTTTGATCATTTTTCTCAGCACCTCTGAGCCTCCTAGTAGTGTAAGCGATGACTTTATCCCCTGCTCCCCCGCATTTGGGAAAGAACCATGCATAATCCAAGACTGCTATCATCAGTTTCTGTGAAGGGGAGACTGAAGTCAGCATAGCCTAGAATGGGGGCACTAGTCAACTTTTCCTTAAGTAATTCAAAATCTTGTAAGCACTGTGGTGTCCAGGCTTAAGCAAAAAGCTGTTTAGCCCTGACATGACTTGTCTCCTTAACACAGAAATTCACAACATCATGAAGTGGCCCTGAAGTTTGGGGAATAGCCCTGAATAAATCTCCTACAATAACTGCAAAATCCTAAAAAGGACCTCAACTCTTTCACAGTACTAGGGATGGGCCATTTTGCCACAGCGCTTATCTTGTCAGGATCAGCGCTTATCCCCTGGGCCAACATTTCATGACCAAGAAACTTGACCTTGGGCTGGAGGAAATGGCATTTTTCAACTTTGTTTTGAAAAGACTGAGGGATACGGGGCTAAAGGTCAGTCGTCTCACAAGGTGATCCTGGAATGTCGTTGAAAACATGAGCAGATCATCCAAGTAGATCAACACAATCTGAAAGACCAAATCACTCATTGTGGCCTGCATAAGACGTTGAAACATTGTGGGGGCATTACATAGGCTGAAAGGCATCCTTAAGTATTCATAAAGATCAAACGGTGTGGTAAATGCTGTTTTGTCTCTGTCTTCCTCATGTACCGCCATCTGATGGTAGCCACTTGCAAGATCTATGGTTAAGAAGAACTCTGCACCACTCAAGGCATCCAGGCTCTCCTCAATGTGAGGGAGTGGTAATGCATCATGCCCAGTCTTTGCATTTAGCCTGCGATAGTCTCCACACAGTCTAAGACTTCCATCTGACTTGCATACCAAAACAACTGTTGAGGCATAGGAACTTGAACTCTCCTAATCACCCCTTTACTCAGCAGCTCAGAAATGTGCTCCCTGACCTCTTTGTACTGATTTAGTGGTATGCGCCTGTATGGCTGGGAAACAGGGACTTTCATGTTCAGGATTCATGACAGGATTTTCATGTTTCACTCAATCACTGTACCCCAAATCCTCATCATGAAGGGCAAAGACATCTGCATACCTTTCCAAAAGTGTTCTGACCTCGGCCTGTTGTATCACCTATGTGTAATCATCCTGTATGCAGCTGTTCACCCCCTGACAGTCCTTTTGGTTAAGAGTTACCTCATCATTGTTGGCAGATATGTGCTCAAATTTCACCTCACGTGGGTCACCATGTCCACGCCAGGACTAATAATGCCCAGCCTAGCCTTAGATGGAAGCCAGGCATCCTCTTGTGAGATATTCATCACTTGGACTGAGAATACTAAGCTGCTAGTTGACACCAAAGTTGGGATCACCAGTAAGCCACCTGGGAGCTGAACATTCCCTGGTTTCACCAATGCGCTACCAAATTGCTCACCATGGCCCCTTGCATAGACAGTGGTCAGGGATAAGGCAGACACCTGCACTTTGTGTTTGCTTGCAACACGGGCAGTAGACATTTTTTCCACCAGCTCAGCAGCTTGTACGCGGTGGCAGACCTCCCTCCAGTTGGACTCCAGGTCTCCCCGTAGAGTGGTGCCCTATTCTGAGAGCACTAATGGTCTACAACGTTTTGCAATGTTCATTCCTATAATGCCATGAGGTGATGAATCTAACCCTATGGGGTTGTGTTTGTGTGCTTTATCAGCTTTGATTATTAGAAAACCACATTCTGGTATAGTGACCCCCAAAACCTGTACATCTAACTTTACATAACCTAAATAGGGCAGCAGCAACTGATTGGCTGCTGTGATTTTAATCCTTTAAAGCCGGTCAGAGCGGGCTCCATTTTGCGTAACTATTTTTAAATCCCTGTAGAACCGGAACCACGTAAGCTAGCGCAATAAATTTTTTTTCCTTATGAAACTGGAGTTGTACTTACATGTTATGCCATCAGCTTGTCCTAGGTCATGGTTTCCTTCCACATATAGCTTTGCAAAAATTGCATGAAAAGCGCTTGCAGGAACAAAAACGTAATATTCCAGAAACACGCTTTGCCGATCCGATCAGCTGTTCATAACACTTCCTACATTGAAATAGACATCAGCGCGAACTATCGCATGTCTGCCATTACCTGCCCGAAACCGGAAGTGACGTCATTTTTGCAGAAAATGTAGTTTTTTACTGGTAGGCCTTATAAGCCTATACTGGTGTTTTTAAAAGTCATGTTTGACTTTATGCTTTTCTGAATAGTTTCTGGGATGCTTAGAACTCAAATTGCACTGCTTTAAATAGTTTATTTTGATGCACATGCTGTTTTCTTTGCAAATTTGCAGTATATAAAAATTGGTGTATCTCAAAAAATAAAACTATGAAGTCACTCAAAATAAATTTCCTGTTGTTGTAAACTATTTTCTGCAACTTTTTTGAATTTAAAGTTTTGAGGGATAAACCTCTTAAATTTCTCTAAGTAGAAATATATGCAAAAAAAGCCCAAAAACGATTCTCATTTTTTTTGTAGTTTATTGCACTTTTTTGCAATTTATGTAGTTACTGTGGACTTAATGCATACATATTATTAAAATTTGGGCTATAACAGTTGTATTGATGTATAGCAACTTGAAATGCTCCCAAAAATGGCACTACAGCATGTAAAAATATAAAGTAAGCTCTGGCGGACTTGGTTCTATGGTTGGTCTTAAAGGGTTAAGCCACTTGGCAGAACAGTGCATATCTTCATCTTCTCCGTGGAGATGACTTCTGAAGAAGCTTTCTGTCAAAGTGCTTATATTGCTTCCGGTGTCTAACAGACATCTAAGATACACGCTACCTATCTGGATATCTACTTCAGGGCACTGACCTGAAGTAGATATCCAGATAGGTAGCGTGTTCTTTTTTAGAACATGCCAAACACTGTTATGTACAAAACACTGTGCATTACAGTGTTTGGCCATATGTCCCACCCTTTCACATTGGAGACAAATGGCGTGACCCTCTCTAGTGTACTTAGGCTTGGGCTTGGCTTTAACCCCCCCACTGTCTTCACGAGCAGTCTGTGCTGTGAGGTCTTCCCCATCTAGTTGGCGGTGTGCATAGAAAGTATGCAAGAGCTGTTGTGTGGTGCGCTTCTCTCTAAATGCCTCCCTCAAATATGAAAAGAGATCACTAGGTTGCCTCACCTGACCTGCCATACGCAACTTAACTTCCTCTAGGGCAAAACCATTTTACTGTGAGAGGATATAGTCAGTTTGATCCTCTCCACGCAGACCCCTAGTTCTTATTGCCCTTTCCAGCTCCTGTATGAATTCATCAACAGTGTAAGCCTCGTTTGCTGGTTGCCCATGTGGAATAAGGAATATTTTACTGCTACTTATACTTATTATTGGCATTATCATTGTATTAATGAACATTGCATTAAACCACATAACAAGCATTTGTAATAATACATATAATCAAGAAGCAGGCTTGAGTGAAGGCTTGAATGTATTCAGCTTCTTGTTGCATTTGAGTTTGCCTAGCAACAGGTGACGCAAAGAGGAGGACAAGTCCATGGGGACCTCAAAGGCCTGAGATCATCACCATATTTGAAAGAGGATGCCAGAAAGGGGAACTTCTGTGTCTGCATTTATTTCTTAGAATAGATCATTGTCTGTACAAGGGGCAAACAATGTTCTTAAGATGCAAATTATGTGCTTGTAAATGCATGAGGGGGCGTCATAATACCCTGATGTTATAAAAGCAATCTGAAGTGTATTTTTGGGTGGGGATTTACAACTGATGGTTTCCAGTGTACGTCTCCCCACGCTGCGTGTATTCATTAAAATCAATTGTTTGATCGACCTCTTTTGGACCATCATTGTTTTACTCTCGTCCTCAATTTCGGACCCGTAACACCCACTAAAAGGTACAATCACCTTTTCTCTTGGAATGTACACAACAGATCTGGTTGGTACATTACCCATGTTAGCAATACTAGGCATAACAGCATCATGTTTTCTACTCAGATCGAGACTGTGTGTTTGCAGCTGCACCAACGGGTTACCTGCACCGTCAATCAAAGATGCAGTTTGACTGTCTTCAGCTGGGATAGCTCCAGCTCCTGAAGGACCTACCCCCACGTCCTCTTGTGACATGCTGCAATGTCTCTGCGTCCTTACTGCAGCAGGGTCACACAGTCACTTCAAGATGAAATTCAGCAGTCCAAAATCTGTGTCAGGCGCCCTCCTCATCAATCAGCAGAACCACCACAGGACCTCCACACTGCAATTGTCACCTTCCGGGACAGGACTGGAATCTTCTTAGCCACTATTGTTGTCTATAAAGTCCCACTCACTGTGTCTCTCTATATTGAAACTCAAAACTAAACTGAGAATCCCACTTCTGACACCAAACTATATGGCCTGGTCATGGGGAATGAGACAGAACACAGAAAATATTCTTTTTGTGGGTTTTTTATTCTCTGACTGTACTCAGAGAAGCGGTTTTAATTTTATAGTTCTAAGTGAAAAGTTTTAAAGTTTAACTATTCCAGTAGCTCAGCCTAAACTGTCTTTCATGGTCTGAGACAACTAGTACATAGTAAACTCAATCAGTATAGACAACAGTAGTGACTTTTGTTTCTCTACAGCGCTGCTGTGCTAGGACAAGTACACACGCAGGAATCACACAGCAAGCGATCTCCCCTGCCAAGCCCCTCTTCAGTTGTGCTCACAGCACGTGACCATTAGACATACACACGTCGCACATTCTGAAATCTCCCGTGTGGATAGCCATACAAACATTTGCAGCCTCTAACTCTCTAGTGCTCCCGCTCGCAGCATGCAGAGCGTGATGCAAACCTGAGTACATGCATGCTCTGGCTTAAGGTGGCTCTTAAAGGGACAGTATACCCCCAAAATGCAAGCTCTAATCATCACCATGGCAACTCTACAAACAGACCTCTGGTAGACAGGCAAACAGTTTAAAACACAATCACCTGTTTTTAACCCTAAACCCTAAAGCAGATAACTCGTAAGCTGGAGAGGAAATGGTGTCACAAATTTAGAAGACCATCATTTAGCCTTGAGAAATAGTTTGCTGCTTTATAAGAAAGCCCTCCATAAAGCTAGAACATCTTACTATTCATCACTGATTGAAGACAATAAGAACAACCCTAGGTTTCTCTTCAGCACTGTAGCCAGGCTGACAAAAAGTCAGAGCACTGTTGAGCCAACCATTCCTTTAACGTTAGCTAGTAATGAATTCATGAACTTCAGAAATAAAATTTTAACCATTAGAGAAAAAATTACCCATAATCATCTCACAGATGTAACATTATCTACAGCTACTTTCAGTACCATTGGCATTCATTTAGTCTTTTTCTCCAATTGATCTTTCTGAGTTAATTTCAGTAATTACTTCCTCCAAACCATCAACCTGTCTTTTAGACCCCATTCCTACAAAGCTGCTCAAAGAAGTCCTGCCATTAATTAATGCTTCAATTTTACAGTTTTTCTCGAGAGCTAAGACACATTCCTGGAACGCTGCTCTCCATTTCCCTAAACTGTGAACACAAAACCCAATTTTCAAGCTATATTCACAAAACCTCTGACTCTTCTTACAAAACCAAACTTTCACCCCAAAACAGTTCAGTCTGTGCTTAAAACTGAACTATGCCTCAAGTCAATCTAAATTAATAGCTCTACAGTGTAGTCACTAAACACTACATAGAAAAAAGGAAAACACAATGCTCAGGACATGAAGCGGTAGAAATAAATGTTTATTTAGGCTACATGCATGTTGCAAAACAAAATACCTGGGCATTTCTAACACTTATACATAGAAAAAAGAATTTGCCAAAAAGCAGGAATCCTGTGCATTTACATGTAGCACTTGTACGTAGAAATAAAGCACAAAAATATACAAATGAAGTACAAAGAAAAGAAACCCCTGGCATGCCGTATCCAGGCTTGACATGCCTCCATACCCATATCACCACTGGCCAGTTCCATGGCTTGCAGGAGATTTGCTCTGGTGTAAGGTTGGTGTTCATATACCTTCCACCGCCATGAGGAGAAGAATTCTTCTGTGGGGTTCAGGAAAGGGGAGTACTGTGGAAGGCAAAGATTGATAAAACCTTGGTTCATATTGAACCACTCCCTAACCTGGAGGCCTCTGTGAAAACTCACATTGTCCCAAACAACAACATAGATGGGCTGCTCATCCTGCTGCCTTAACAGAGCATCTCGCATATGATTGTGGAAAATGAGGAGGTGGTGAGTGTTGTAGGGCCCTAGGATTGCCTGATGGTGGATAACACCATGATTACTGATGGCAGCACACAATGTAACATTGCCACCACGCTTGCCCAGGGACACCAACAATGGCCCATTGGCCAATCACACTACGGCCTCTCCTTCTCCTTTTGCTGAGATTAAACCCAGCTTCATCCATGTAGATGTATTCATGGAGTTTTTCCTTTGCATCCAGTTCAAAAACTCTCTGTAGAAATATATATATATGTATTTTTGTAAGTGATGTAGGCCAACTACAGTAAGTCACTGCTTATAGTAACCAGCATTTATGTGTCTGGATATATACCAACCTGTACATACTGGAATCTTTGCTCTTTGACTCTATCAGCGATGCGTTCAAAGGGCACTCTGTACAGCTGTTTCATGCGCAGTCTGTTGCGCTTGAGGACATGGTCAACAGTAGAGAGGCTGACACTGTCGATACCCTCAAAATGCACATGGTCCTCAATGATCCTCAGCTGAATTTCATGCAGTTTAATGGTGTTGTTCTCACAGACCATGTCGACAATTAGGGTCTCTGGGTGTGGGGAGAACATAGATGTCCTACCACCCCCATGTGGCAGTCTTTCAATTGTACAAAAAGAGAACATGCACTTCCAAAAATACATATGGAATGGGCCTACAAACAGTCAGACTAACCCTCCATTACAATACTACAGTACACTGGCACAGTGATGTACTGGAACATGTTTACTGTGGTACAGTATATAGTACAGTCATTGTACATATTTAATTGTTGTCAACATTTACATACTATGATGTCAAAAAAGGTAACTACCTGTCCTCATCTCTGAATCTTCAGATTATGGTGGACACAGTGAATCTACTGATGTTTGGTTGTACCCTTAGTCCGGCCTCCTTCATTGTCATGCCATGGACATGAACATGGTCAATCACAGTAGCTCTAATTTCATCTGGTATTACTGTTCTTTGTCCTTGCTGACCACCTTGACCACCTTGATCTATTCGACCTCCTCTCACACGGACTCCTTTTTTTAGATTTCTATCCATTGTAGAGCCTCACAAACCAGTGCTCTGGCTTATATGTGCCCTCACATCATTAGCCACAAGTGTGCTCACCATTATGCAACACAGATGCATCACAATGACAATGTGTTGACAGGAATTGTCTAAACAGGTGAAAAGTGCTTATGGTTTTGCCAAAAGAGTGACTGATTCAATAAGTGGGTTCAGGCAACTGAGACTTTGGTTCAGTCAATAGGGTTTCTTCCTGTTAAAAGGGAGTTTTTCCTTCCCACTGTCGCCAAAGTGCTTGCTAATAGGGGGTCATTTGATTGTTGGGTTTTCTCTGTATGTATTATTGTAGGGTCTACCTTACAATATAAAGCGCCTTGAGGCGACTGTTGTTGTGATTTGGCGCTATATAAATAAAATTGAATTGAATTGAATAGAAACAGCATGGAAACTGAACAGACAGGCTCAATGGATGGAGGCCAAAATACAAAAGCTGTCATGAACTCTGTCATCATCATCTGATATTCAAGATCATAAAATACTTTAGTACTCTGCTGTACCAAAACAATCAACAACTAAAGCTGTACCAAACAGAATTTTAACTGACATTGCTGTTAAATGGAGGTGCTGAAGCAGGAATGTCTCATTTTGTTAAATGCGTGTTGTCTGAGCTCTTCTCTTTTCATGTCTTTCCTGCCTCCTCTGCACACTTCTCTAGTCGGAGGCACAAAGATACAATGAGAGGATGAAGGACATGAAAGGAAAGTAATCAAGGATGCACAAACTGAAAAATAAGAATGTGGCAAAAAATGTGATAATTTGTTTCTGTATTATCTTAATTGCTATGTTCCTATCAGCATTTCCTGGAATGGCAAAGACAGTCTGCCTTCGGCTAAAATTCAAAAGTCTCAGCTACCTGTTGGCTGAACTTTTCCAGTTGTAGGCACAGATATCCAGATGCCACCCTGGCGGAAAAGATGTGTTCCACAACCAGCGCAGCCAAATAGAACCCTTGCACCTCTTGCCTGAAGGCAGGAGGGAGAACAGGACAACAGGAACAGAACAACAACAGGAGTGAGTGATGTCAACATTGTTGAGTTTGTCTCCACAGCAGTGTCCTTGATATAGATCAGGGTCTGCATGGGCGTGAGGCCTGTCTGTCAAAAAGTCCAGGTTCCAGTTTTGCAGGGGGATGTGGGCCAGGGGAGCTGGTCCAAGTGGCCCCAGATTAATGATCGGATGCTGAAGGATTATTGAGTTAAAGGCCGAGCTGAAATTCAAGTTCAAGTTTCAATTTTAAAGTTTGACTTAACAACTGATCATCTAATTACTAGGTGACCCGCTCTCCCTGTGGCTCGGGAAGTAGATAAGATAAGATAAAATAAGAAGAACTTTATTTATCCCGAGGGAAATTCTTTTGTCATACACATGCTCAATGCAGCAAGAGAAACAAAAGGAACAGAGGAATAAAGATATACAATATATACAATAAGAACTGTAGTATACAGTAATATACAGTACGATAGTGCAAATGTAATATCAAATAACTCTAACAAAGTAACAATATAGCTATATTCGGTAAAATAAATGACTATCAGTGCAGGTGATTCTAAAAAAGTGACATAGTACTGTGCAATGACTAAAAAGAGAGTAGCAGTGTATGATGGGAGGATGAAACAAACATTCAGTAACATACTGCTGAGTAATATTGCACGGTGTGAATGAGAACAGAATAACATTGACATTAATCCTAGAAAAACACCTACAGAGCGAGGAAGAGTTGTACAGTCTTATTGCCATCGGTAGGAAGGATTTCCTGTGGCGGACAGTTCTGCATTTACGGGCAATGAGTCTTTTGCTGCGTCTGCTCTGATGGTCCATCATGGAGGCGTGCATGGGTTGAGGGGGGTTGTCAATGGTACAGAAAAGCTTTTTTAGCATTCTCCTCTCAGACAACTCCACCAGGTTCTCCAGTCTGACACCCAGGACAGAACCAGCCATTTTAATCAGCTTGTTCAGCCTGTTAGCATCAGCTGTCTTCACCCCACTGCCCCAGCACACAGCTGCAAAGAACACAACACTCTCTATCACAGAGTGATAGAACATGGTCAGCATTTTCCTACAAACATTGAAGGACCTGAGCCGCCTCAGTAGGAAAAGCCGACTCTGCCCTTTTTTGAAGACAGCATTGGTGTTCTTGGACCAGTCCAGTTTACAGTCAGTGTTTACCCCCAGGTACTGGTAGTCCTCAACTACCTCCACTTCAGCCCCTCTGATGGGGACGGAGGAGGAGCATGCTTCCTAAAGTCCATGATCAGTTCCTTTGTCTTTGTGATGTTAAGTTGTAGATGGTTTAGCTCACACCACTCAACAAAACTGTCCACCACACTCCTGTATTCCTCCTCCTGTCCATCCCTGATACAGCCCACAATGGCAGAGTCATCAGAGAATTTCCGCAAATGACATGACTGAGACTTGTACCTGAAGTCAGATGTGTAGAGGGTGAAGAGGAAGGCTGATAGGACAGTCCCCTACCATGACCCCGCGCTGCTCAGGATGTTATGCAAGCGGCAGCTCTTCAGCTGGACATGCTGTGGTCGACTTGTTAAATAGTCTGTAATCCAAGCTACCAGTGGGGCGTCCACCTGCATTTCCGTGAGCTTATTCCCCAGCAGTGATGGTCTGATCGTGTTAAAAGCACTAGAGAAGTCAAAGAACATGATCCTCACAATGCTCCCAACAATGTCTAGGTGAGAATAAGCCTGGTCCAACAGGTAGATGATCGCATCCTCCATACCGATACGGGGTCAATAAGCAAACTGTAGGGGGTCCAGCCAAGGCTCCACAAGCAGACGCAGGTGTCTCAGGATGAGTCTCTCCAGCATCTTCATGACATGTGAAGACAGGGCCACTGGTCCGTAGTCACTGAGGGTCAACAGGTTGATCTTTTTGAAGACAGGAACCAGGCAGGATATGTTCCAGAGTGATGGAACCCTCTGCAGTTTTAGACTAATGTTGAAGATCCAATGTAAAACTCCAGCAGACAGGGTCCCTGTCTGCTCTCACACACACGAATCAATTTAGATCCAACACCTGATTCAGGATGTTTTTATGCAACCATGTCAGCAATCTTTATAGCAGCCTACAGTGTTGGTCAAGTTAGTTGAAAAAAGTAATCAGTAACTAATTACTGATTACTTTCCGAAAAAAGTAATCCTGTTACTTTACTGATTACTTATTTTCAAAAGTAATTCGTTACTTAGTTAGTTACTTTTTAAAACATGATTTATCCCCTAAATAGGTAATAAAGCAATAGCTCTTTCAGCCCAATTCAACTTTTTCTGCATAATCCATCATATAAAATGTAATCAAATGAAAAAGTCTCTTTTTAAAACTTGTTTTATTAGTTTTAATCTTTTAACTTCATGCATCAAGCAAACATTAAATTATATGCAACATTCTCTGACTGGAAGAAATTTGTTTAACATTTAAACCTATTTTCTGCATATTCCAGCATGTAAAATAAAATAGTTTTTTGTGTTTACACTCTTTCAAATAGATGCACGTAAAACACAGCAGAAAATAAATAAAATCAAAGACTCAGCGGCAGAGGTGGAAAGTAACGAATTACATTTACTTGCGTTACTGTAATTGAGTAGTTTTTTTTTTGTATTTGTACTTTTTAAAGTCATTTTTCAAGTCTGTAATTTTACTTTTACTTAAGTATATTTTTTAAAAAGTATTGTAGTTCGCTACGTTTTCAGTCACACCCGTTACTGAGTAAATAAAAAATAAAAAAAAAAACATTGCGCATTGGAAATACTGCATGGAATGATGGGTAGTAGAACAAATTGGCGCTAAGGTCACGTTAAAGATGGAGTCTGACATCGGTGTTACGGATCCAGTGAAAAAAGAAGCCCCGTCGAATTCTGCTGACCCTGAACTCGAAGAAACGGATGTGAACCCCTGGCCGTATTTAAGGGACCATTTCGGCTTCAAGTGCAAGAAAGGCAACAGCTTTATTATGCAGTGTAAGCTGTGTTTGCCCAGAGAGACCGAGTTAGCAGCTTTTAAAAATTCCACATCAAACCTGCGCAAGCATGTAGAGGTAAGTTAAATACAACTCGTACCGTTATGGTAGCAAAAAGGCTGTGCTCAAATTAATCACATTAAGTTAAGACATCTGTGAAGAACACAGATAACGTTGGTTGGTACTAGCAACTTGCTGTAATCGGGCACGTTGTTGTCCACGCAACTTACATTTTTTTTACTGGGTTGGTAAATTGCCAAAAGAAAATGTGTTTACCTACGTTTTTCCTGTTTGTTAATAATAATAATTTATTTAAAAAAATAGTTAAATTAAAGACAGAAGCGGCTACTTTCTTACTTAACCCACATATGTTCACACTGCAGGCAAAAGAGCAACAGAGCGCTCACTTACCTTAGATTAGTCAAAGACAGCTGACTTCTGTTACTTGTTAATTAGCACTTGCAACCTCCCGTTAACTAGCCTGTTACTGTCCAATAAAAAAAAACACGAGGTATATTGGTATAATTTACCAGCGGTAGCTATGTAATGCATTGATGTCTTATTAGGGACGTCAAAAAACTTTCTCTCAAACTTAGCACTGGCCTGCCTGCCTCAGCTAACTTCGAGCGTCTCTTTAGCTGTGCTGGACTACTGTTCACTGCAAAGCGAGCAAGGATGAACTCTACTAACTTTGAAAATCAACTGCTCCTCAAAATTAACAGAAAGTTCAGAGAGTAACACTCTAGGATGGACACAAAGGAACTTTAATCTAGAGGTACAGTAGGGCAGGGCCAAGTTTAAAAAATTAAAAAACATTTTTAAAGCAGCTGCCGTTCAGTTCAGTACTTGTTCTCTTATTTGACAGTTTAGAACACATTCTCATGTGAAAGAATGATATGGTTTTGTATTGAAAACACTGTGATACCTGACAGTTTGGTTGATTGGTTTGGTGACCATTATCCATTTTCATGGATAGACTTGCAGTATAACTGCCACGTCACTTTAATTTGTAAAGTTTTTCTTTTCACTAAAAAAGAACTACTTTGACATTTATATCCCACTGTCTTTTTTTGCACTACTCAGAAGTGGCTGTCCTCCTGCTGACAGACAAGTAACTATGTAACTTTTACTCTGAGTACATTTTAAATGAGCTACTTTTTACTTTTACTTGAGTAAATTTTTAGGCAGGTAATTTTACTTGTACTTGAGTAAAATTTCAGCAAAGTAATAGTACTTTTACTTGAGTAAAATATTTTAGTACTCTTTCCACCTCTGCTCAGCAGTCCTGTTGCTCTATTTTCACCTGTATAGCAGGAGTGGGGCAGGCGGAGGTTTGCCCTGGTGCAGGTGTGCCGCAGTGGTCAGTGGAAGGATACGGCAGTTTCTCTGTGAATTTCCCATTCCGTGGTAGCGTACTCAGTGCTTGCTCGGACGTTTAGAGGTTTTTTTGCTGTAAAAACAAGTTTTCTTCCCACGCAGTGAACAGCGGACGCTAATGTTTTTGTCACTTTTTACGGAATCAAACTCAAAGTAAGGTCAGTACTTCCACGCTTTAAACGCTGCATGGTCATACTCTCTCCCGCACTCGTTATATTATCCATTTTTGATCTGCACACAGCTGTTGCCATGAACGTCGCACTCGCTTACGTCATTGTCATGAGACACTCTTGCAAAAAAATGACGGTTTTAGTAACACAGTAACGCATGTGCTTACGGGAAAGTAAAGGTAATCTAATTACCTTTTTTGCAATAGTAATCCCTTACTTTAGTCGTTACTCGAAAAAAGTAATCTGATTACGCGCTACTGCCCATCTCTGGCAGCCTACATAGCATCGCATGCTAATGCTAACAATGCATTGAAGGAGCTACACAATAACATCAGCTCGCTTCAGAACAAGCACCTGGAAGCATTTTATGTAGTGGCTGGGGATTTTAACCACGTAAACCTGACAGACATCTTGCCAAGGTTTTATCAGCATGTCACCATACCGACACGGGGAAATAACACGCTGGACCGTGTTTACACCAACATGCGAGATGCATACAGAGCAGTACCCCGCCCCCACCTCGGCCTCTCTGACCACATCTACATTATGCTGGTCCCTGCCTACCATCCCCCACTACGACGCTCCCAACCCATACAGAAAACCATCACTGTGTGGCCCAGTGATGGTGACTCTGCACTGCAGGACTGCTTTGAATGCACAAACTGCCAGGTCTTCAGGGATGCTGCTGTGTATAAGGGGAAGCTGGATTTGGAGGAGTATACATCTGCTGTCCTCAGCTACATTAGTAAGTGTGCGGAGGATGTTACCACCACCAAGTCTGTGATGTGCTATCCAAACCAGAAACCCTGGCTGAATGCAGAAGTCCGTTCCCTGCTGAAAGTCAGGGACGCCGCCTTCAGGTCTGGTGATGCACAGAAATTGAGGAGGGCTAGGAGAGACCTGACTGCAGGCATCAAGAGAGCCAAAGCCACATACCCACGGAAGATTCAGGGTCATTTTTCTTCCCAGCATCCACGCAGTATGTGGAGGGGTATCAAGTGCATCACTGACTACAAAACCAGGGATACACAATGCCCTAGGGATTCTACGGTTCTACGCCCGCTTTGAGGACCGTAACAAGCCCCCGCCCAGCAGACTCTCCCCACCACCAGATGAAGAAACCCTCAGTGTGACCACAGCTGAAGTGAAGAGGACCCTCAAGAGGATTAACCCCCACAAAGCTGCCGGCCCCAGTAGCGGTTTTTGATATGGGCGACATGGGCGGTTGCCCAGGGCGGCATCATGGTGGGGGGCAGCATCATGGGCATCGGCAAAAAAAAAGTTGCTCGTATTCATGCTGCCCCGACATCATGCCAGTGCATAGGCACCGATCGGTTTTCTATCGCCCATTTGCTGGGAGTAAGGGCGCCCTCCGTTGCGAGGTGCACCTGCTGCTTGCGGCACAGGGAGGAGAGGGCAGGGCGGCGGGGGATTCTCTGGCTGGCTGGAGAGGCATCTAATAACCAACTCGCAAAATAAAACAAACCAACAAACACGAAAACACCAGACATTATGATACAGACTTATAATTTGCACCGCTGTTTTTTCAAAATTCTATACGCGAAAAGTGAGCGCGAGAGCCCTCTGTTGCCCTGCTTGCTGCTGTGCTGAAGTCAAAGTAAACTTTATTGTCATCTCCGCTATATACAGTACAGTATATAGAGAGACGAGACAACGAGGCTCCAGTTACAGCAGTGCAAGAAACCAAACAATAAATATAAGAAGAGTAAGAAAATAAATATACACTTTAGGACTAGGGATAAAGAG
The DNA here is from genome assembly GCF_001858045.2 of Oreochromis niloticus. Classification (NCBI taxonomy): domain Eukaryota; kingdom Metazoa; phylum Chordata; class Actinopteri; order Cichliformes; family Cichlidae; genus Oreochromis; species Oreochromis niloticus. The sequence continues at coordinate 280,978 of NW_020328864.1, read as the reverse complement.
ATCAATAACAATTTAAAATTTATAGTTTACAGTTTGATGATTTAAAGTCTCACACACAACTTGACGAAAGGGGAGGGGGCCGGCTGCTTCCAAATTGAGCACATTTTATTTATAATGTTGTAAATCTAAGCCCATTATATATTCATGATTTGAATCCTGGGTTGTGCAAAATCCCAGAAATAAACCCTAGACAAAGCGAATCTGTGAAATAAGGTGTAGGTCTATTAGGTTATATTGTGGTGATCCTCAGGTTGGGGGATGGGTGTTCATACTGGTTTGCAAAATTAAAACCAATGGAAGATGGACAAGAAAAGTTCAAAGCCGTCAGGTGCAAAAGATACAGGTAAGCAGATGTGTCATTGGATAATGGCAGGTCATGTATCCTGAAACAATCAGAATCATAATCAGAATACTTTATTAATCTCTAAGGGAATTATGTGGGTTACAGTTGCTCCAAGAAGAAATTGTAAAAATAGTGACAGTAACAGACTAAACTCCAAACAATGGTAAATGGCCTGTATTTATATAGCGCTTTTCTAGTCCCTAAGGACCCCAAAGCGCTTTACATATCCAGTCATTCACCCATTCACACACTGGTGATGGCAAGCTACGTTGTAGCCACAGCCACCCTGGGGAGCACTGACAGAGGCGAGGCTGCCGGACACTGGCGCCAACGGGCCCTCTGACCACCACCAGTAGGCAACGGGTGAAGTGTCTTGCCCAAGGCCACAACGACCGAGACTGTCCGAGCCAGGGCTCGAACCGGTAACCTTCCGATTACAAGGCGAACTCCCAACTCTTGAGCCCACGATCGCCTCAAACAATACGTTATGTTACAGATTTTACACATTTAAGAAATAGCACTAATATATACAGATCACTCAACTATAAATATCAAGGATTAAAAGAGGTGTTTATAAATAAATATCAAGAAAATTGACAAGAATATTACAGAGTAGAAAAGAGTGTGTGTAAAAAGGGTGTAACTTTTGCAGTGTTTACAGTGTGTTAGATGGAATAGTTGTACAGGGAGATACCACGAGCAGGAATGATTTCCTGTGTTGATCAGTGGTGCTTTTTGGTAATCTTAGTCTCTCACTGAACATGCTCCTGTGACTAGCCAGTAGGTCATGGAGTGGGTGGGAGGTATTATCCATGATTGTCCTTATCTTGGACAACATCTGCCTCTTAGACACCACCTTAATGGAGTCCAGTTCCATCCCCACAACATTACTGGCCTTGTGGCTCAGTTTATTGAGTCTGTTGGCATCTGTGACCCTCAACCTGCTGCCCCAGCATGCAAAAGCATAGAGGACAGCACTGACCACAACAGAGATACAACAAGATAACATTAATTAGTAGGGATAGTGACAACTTCTGTTTACGTTTGTTAGCCACTTGGGTATGATAGTAAACAGTAGACACTGATGTAGTTTACTGAATCTTTTGGACTTTGTTCGGCACAATATTAATTAGATTGGAAGATTGGATACGTGGGTGAAGAATTTTAGACATCAGGGTTGAAGTCTTAGTTGAATGTGTGTCATTAGTAAGTTTGGGTTTCTTCTAATCATTCAGCCACATTCAATAACTCACATACACTTTGATACAGACGTTATGCCATGGCTTAGTTCTCTCTAACAATCATGTAAAGGCTCACACACTGCATTAGGACTAACTTAGTCCTAATGCAGTGTGTGAGTGTCTTGTCCAAGGACACTTCAGCATGTGGACCGGAGGAGGCAGGGATTGAGCACTGACCTTCTGATTAATAGATAACATGCTCTGTTGATTGGAAAGTCAGTAGTGCTATCCTCAACAATCCATATAATTGTGAGAAAGCAAAAAAAGTCTTCTTTATCTGTGTCTCTCTCTCTCACAGACCTCAGCTCAGCATAGAACAAGTCCTCCAGCTTTGGCCTGGTGGTTACTGTATGTTGCAGCCTCACACCCATACTGATGGCGTATAGAGTATTACAATGTCGGTTGCCTATCGATCCCGCTTATCGGTTCTTGCACTCTCGCTACGATCAGCTGATTTCCATTCGTGTGTCAGAGCAGGAAAATAGATGCCTATATCTATTTTGTCTTGTCTTCCAACAACTGCTCACACTGTCAAACCAATAAACCGGACAATTATATCCACGCTCTTTGGTGCTTTCCACCAGTTCACAAGTTTTGGCGCGAGATATGAGAAGACTTATCAAAGTGTCTGAAATGTAACATTCCAACTTCCCCTTTAGTGTGCTTGTTGGGCAGCTTAGATTATGTCACTATAGAAATGAATATAGCCCATATGGTTTTCACTGCCCTATGCATTGCCAAGAAAGCAGCCCTCATGAACTGGATGATTAAAAATAATCCTAATTCTAACCAATATAGAAATTATCTAATAGATTACATTAGTCTTGCAACAGCCTCTGCCAACACATCAGATCAATTGCTCTGGGCTCCTTTGATCAGCTCCAACACCTAGTTGGGGTGGGGGGTCATAGTTTGGTCCCACCTTTGCTGTTGTGATTGGTGTGGGGGTAGGGTGCTCCGTCTCTGGGCTGGGGCCCTGGCTGGGCCTTGGGCGCTTGGGTCCTGGTTGGTGTGTCACCGGGGTTGTGGGCGGGTGGGTGTATAGGGGCTTACCCTGGCCCGGGGTGCCACGGGGTGCATCGAGCCACCAGAGGGGCTCTTCAACTGGTGGGGGAGACTGTTACATCTTTGCATCTCCTCTCTCCAGGAACTCACTCTGCAGGTGGGGGAGAGATATAGGAGAAGTGGAGGAAGAACTCAACCTGGGTGTCTATTGTCTTGTGTAGTCTGGGAGATGAGTGGATGATGGGGTGGGTGCAGTTGTCAATGTGGTGGGGTCGGGTGGGCTGCCCCGGGCTCTGTGGGGCTGGGCGACGCTGCTGAACTGGGCCCCGGTCCGGATAGGCCTTGCCCCTCCTTTCCTTCCCTCCCCATCTCCAGCTGCCTTCCTCTTCCCGCTCCACCACAATCACCCACACATGCAGGGCCTTGGGGTGAAGGTGTGTCACCAGGGTGCAGGGGAGGCATCCCCCCCTCTGTCCCCTTCTGGCTACCTGTGCCTCAATTTTATCCCACAACTTAGACATTCACATTACTCACACTCTCATAACTCATACATATAGGACCTTGAGGGTGGGCACGCTACACGGCATCCAGAAGACCGTCAGGGTGTACAACCTCACCCCTGGCGCTGTTGCCCACTTCTCAATTTTAAATACACGTATACATTGAGGGCTATTGAGAGGGGCTATGCGCTTACCTGCTGCTCTCTGGCAGGTAGCTCCATGCCCTCCTGGGCTTTAAACGCACCTTAGAACACACATCCATCTACACTACATATGAGCGGGCGGAGGGAGGTTTGGAGTCTTCACACCCCCCGTTCTCTGTTGCCTGTTGGGCCGGGAGGGCTGGGAGGAGGAGTGGCCGTCCGATTGGGGTCTGGAATGTGGGGCCTCCCTGCTGCTGCGGAGTCGGGGCGGTCTGCTTCTCTCCACCCCAGGGAAGAGGGTAACACTACCTGGGTCTGGGTGCAGTTTCCCCCTCTAGGGGCAAGGGTACCTAGACCTGGGGTATACAGTACGCTTGGGGAGTGTGATTGTGTGTACAGTGTCTATTTATGTCTGTCTCCACATTGGGTGAGTGCTGAGTATTTGCATATGAGAGCATGAGGGTGGGAATGGATGTTCCTATCTGTGTGTGCCTGTTTGTCTGTGTCTATATGTCAGGTCAGGTATCAGACGCCACCTCTCTAGGGACATCTCAGGCCTTCCAAGGTATCGAGGCCTATCTCCCACCACCACTCCCCATGCCAGTGGCAGACGCCCTCAGACATCGGTGCATTGGTGGTTCTTGGTGTCCGGGGATGGGCGTTCAGGTACGCACCGGCTCACTCCTGGTGGCTGCTTGTCGGGGCCTGGAGCCTGGGGCGGTCACTCTGGTACAGCTGGCTGCCGGTGGAGCTCACGGGCACATCACTGCAACCCCCCCCCCCGGCTTCTGCTCTGCGGCTGCTGAGTGACCCCTCATCTGGGGCTCTCCTCAGCTCTTTCCGGGAGAGTGGCACGGTCGCCTCTCCGTTGGTCTTCCCTGGTCTCTTGTGCTCTGATGGTCTCTGGATGTCTGGAGCCTGGATCTCCTCCATACCTGCTTCATGCCCTGGAGGACGGGGCTATGGCTCCCCACACCCTCTAGCAGATCATTACATGAGGGAACCTTTTGAATGCAAGCGCCCTCATGCTCACAGGTGTACACACGGGTGCTCACAGACACAAACTACACCCTTTTTGGCTCCTACCTCAAAGCACACTGTGCGCTGTCGATCTTATGTGCTGCACAATAATATTCAATATTTACTATTTACTGTTATATTCACATAGATTATCGCAATGATGTTGTTTATTATATTGCTCTCTTTTTTTGCTTGTTTTCTCTTTTTTCTTTCTAAACAGGTGATCCAGGTGATTGATATATGTATTTTTTGTCTGTTTGTTTTGTTTGTTTTTGTTTTTTGCCCTTTATCACCATTCCTCTTCCCTGCTGTTTTTCTTTCCCTACCTCTCTTTCTTCCTCCCTTTTCTTTTCCCCAGTCATGTCTTTCCCGTGTGTAGCAAGTGAAAATAAAATAAAATAAACAATAAAAACAAACGTCAATCAAATGGACCAATACGGCAAGGCTGGGATGGTCTATTTGGTAAAGTAAATCCGTTGGGCATCTTTCTTGGCCTTTAGACAATAATTCTGATGGCAAAAGAACCAAACAGGACAGGTGAAAAAAAAAAAAGAAGTTTGAGAGAAACCCTCCAAAAAACAGTTGTCCCAAGCTTGTCGTGTCATACTCAAAAACCTTGAGGTTGTAATTGCTGCCAAAGGTGCTTCAACAAAGTACTGAGCAAGGGCTTTAAATACTTTATATATATATATATGTATATATATATATATATACAAGGTATATTTTTTTTTTGTTTTTTTTTTTGTTTTTTATTTTCAAGCCAACTTTCTTCACTTCAGCATTATGGGGTATTGTCTGTAGAATTTTGATGTGAGAAATTAAATAAATCTATTTTGGAATAAGAATGTCATATGACAAAATGTTAACTGCTTTGAATTCTTTCCACATGCAATGTATTGTAGCCGCCTAAGGGGAGTGGTTACTTGGACTATGGACAGTTTGCAGATCATAAAGGCTCATTGGACTGTTATTGTTATCATAGTCATGTTTTGTACTGTCCTTGATCATTTCTAAGTACAATGTCTTTTTATTGCTGACAACTACGATGATAACTGAGCTCATTTATAAAGGGTGTTGTACACGTTGTTTTATAAAACGTCTGATACATGTAGATAGGTAAATAAGAGTATGTCAGTCATCTTCTTTCTAATAAAGAAAGTGAAAGAAGAACTATTCAGATTACATTGTTGCAGCCTAAGGGGAGTGGTTATTTGGACTGCTGACTGTTTTCTTGATTGCAAAGGATCATGGGACTATTATTGTTCAAGCAGAAATGTTATTGCGGTCATGCTGTGTTCTGTCTTTAATTGCTGTTCAAGGGAAATGCCTTTTTGGTAACTGTGATAAGTTTATTTGTGAAGGGAATTGTACACATTGTTGTTATATAAAACGAACTATGATTGCATGAGAGAGATAATCTGTCTCTCTTACATTTATTCCATCTGAACTCACAGCATTATTAGTTAGTAATCTGATATTTGCAAAATGAAAAAGTATTGGTAGTTTTCTACCATATTTCACCAAATCCCTTTGAGTGGATAGGAACAAATGGCACAGGGATCCTATCATCTCCAAGTTAAGAAATGTGAGACAAGGTCATAACATTGGGCTCATGAATTCCATTGTCCTTGCATAAGCTCATGTGCTTTCTTTTTTATGAAAGTTTTGCAAATAGTTCTGAATTGTCTTGTTCCTGGTATCGCTGGGTAATTTATAGATTTAAAAACAGATTTTTTTATTGTTACTGTAGGTATGTATGTATGTATTATTATCATTATTATTATTATTAGTCTGTGTGCTAGTAAAGACAGTAATAGATTAGGCAGAGGTTGCCCAGCACATTAATATTTCGTGTTAATGTGAAGCTGGGCACACACTGAACAAACATCAGGTTAATCATACCATCCACCATCTGATCGGCAACAGCTCCCGGGCTGGGCAGATCCCCAAAGAAGTTATCCCCTAGAAGATGTGAAGATTGAGCATTGTCGATGGTCTATATCCCTACTGACTGTTCAAATATAGTTGTATTTTTTAGTTGTTAATTTTCTCACGAGTCGCTGTGATTTTGACAACAGAGATTTGGTGCTTCATTTTGCTCTGCCCTGCCTACAGAGAAACCTGACACCGGGTCATACTCTGGGGATTCTCTGCTGAGTGCTGTGTGAGCCTGCGCACAAACAGAGCACGGAGGGAAAGAGTGAACGAGAGGTGAAACCTATCAGCTACTGTAGTAAATGTAGTAAATTGTTCATATTCAGTTTGGATTGGGACAAGAAGCTGGAGTATCCAAACCCATGCAGGAATAGCTGAGACATGCAAAGTCCTAACTCTGGCTAATGAATTTAAACCCAGGACATGTGAAGTGGTACTGTGAACCAATACACCACTGTGCTGTCAAAAATGGTGTTCTTTAATCAGTAAACACCCCATTGTTGTGCAGTAGAGTGAGAAAAACTGGTAAAGTGAGTTTGACTCCCTCTAGGAAATGAGTCAAAATAATCAAGGAAGTACAAACTCAAAAATAAGCTCAGGGAAAGAATTTGTGTCTCTGGTTTCTCTATTGTTGGCTTGTTATCTGAATTTCCTGGATGCCAGAGATATTCTGCCTTTGGGTTAAATGCAAAGGGTGGGTGGGATGTTTAACAACTTTTTCCAGTTTCTGACAAAACAATCTTTTGAAGATTGGAAACGTGTGTGAAGAATTTTAGACATCAGGGTTGAAGTGTTAGTTGAATGTGTGTCATTAGTAAGTTTGGGTTTCTTCTAAGCATTCAACCACGTTCAATAACTCACATACACTTTGATACATACGTTATGCTATGGCTTAGGGATCGAGCACTGACCTTCTGATTAATAGATAACATGCTCTGTTGATTGGAAAGTCAGTAGTGCTATCCTCAACAATCCATATAATTGTGAGAAAGCAAAAATAGTCTTCTTTATCTGTGTCTCTCTCTCTCACAGACCTCAGCTCAGCATAGAACAAGTCCTCCAGCTTTGGCCTGGTGGTTACTGTATGTTGCAGCCTCACACCCATACTGATGGCGTATAGAGTATTACAATATCGGTTGCCTATCGATCCCGCTTATCGGTTCTTGCACTCTCGCTACGATCAGCTGATTTCCATTCGTGTGTCAGAGCAGGAAAATAGATGCCTATATCTATTTTGTCTTGTCTTCCAACAACTGCTCACACTGTCAACCAATACACCGGACAATTATATCCACGCTCTTTGGAGCTGTCCACCAGTTCACAAGTTTTGGCGCGAGATATGAGAAGACTTATCAAAGTGTCTGAAATGTAACATTCCAACTTCCCCTTTAGTGTGCTTGTTGGGCAGCTTAGATTATGTCACTATAGAAACGAATATAGCCCATATGGTTTTCACTGCCCTATGCATTGCCAAGAAAACAGCCCTCATGAACTGGATGATTAAAAATAATCCTAATTCTAACCAATATCAAATTATCTAATAGATTACATTAGTCTTGCAACAGCCTCTGCCAACACATCAGATCAATTGCTCTGGGCTCCTTTGATCAGCTCCATCACCTAGTTGGGGTGGGGGGTCATAGTTTGGTCCCACCTTTGCTGTTCTGATTGGTGTGGGGGTAGGGTGCTCCGTCTCTGGGCTGGGGCCCTGGCTGGGCCTTGGGCGCTTGGGTCCTGGTTGGTGTGTCACCGGGGTTGTGGGCGGGTAGGTGTATAGGGGCTTACCCCTGGCCCGGGGTGCCGCGGGGTGCATCGAGCCACCAGAGGGGCTCTTCAACTGGTGGGGGAGACTGTTACATCTTTGCATCTCCTCTCTCCAGGAACTCACTCTGCAGGTGGGGAGAGATATAGGAGAAGTGGAGGAAGAACTCAACCTGGGTGTCTATTGTCTTGTGTAGTCTGGGAGATGAGTGGATGATGGGGTGGGTGCAGTTGTCAATGTGGTGGGGTCGGGTGGGCTGCCCCGGGCTCTGTGGGGCTGGGCGACGCTGCTGAACTGGGCCCCGGTCCGGATAGGCCTTGCCCCTCCTTTCCTTCCCTCCCCATCTCCAGCTGCCTTCCTCTTCCCGCTCCAACACAATCACCCACACATGCAGGGCCTTGGGGTGAAGGTGTGTCACCAGGGTGCAGGGGAGGCATCCCCCCCTCTGTCCCTTCTGGCTACCTGTGCCTCAATTTTATCCCACAACTTAGACATTCACATTATTCACACTCTCATAACTCATACATATAGGACCTTGAGGGTGGGCACGCTACACGGCATCCAGAAGACCGTCAGGGTGTACAACCTCACCCATGGCGCTGTTGCCCACTTCTCAATTTTAAATACACGTATACATTGAGGGCTATTGAGAGGGGCTATGCGCTTACCTGCTGCTCTCTGGCAGGTAGCTCCATGCCCTCCTGGGCTTTAAACGCACCTTAGAACACACATCCATCAACACTACATATGAGCGGGCGGAGGGAGGTTTGGAGTCTTCACACACCCCCGTTCTCTGTTGCCTGTTGGGCCGGGAGGGCTGGGAGGAGGAGTTGGCCGTCCGATTGGGGTCTGGAATGTGGGGCCTCCCTGCTGCTGCGGAGTCGGGGCGGTCTGCTTCTCTCCACCCCAGGGAAGAGGGTAACACTACCTGGGTCTGGGTGCAGTTTCCCCCTCTAGGGGCAAGGGTACCTAGACCTGGGGTATACAGTACGCTTGGGGAGTGTGATTGTGTGTACAGTGTCTATTTATGTCTGTCTCCACATTGGGTGAGTGCTGAGTATTTGCATATGAGAGCATGAGGGTGGGAATGGATGTTCCTATCTGTGTGTGCCTGTTTGTCTGTGTCTATATGTCAGGTCAGGTATCAGACGCCACCTCTCTAGGGACATCTCAGGCCTTCCAAGGTATCGAGGCCTATCTCCCCCACCACTCCCCCTGCCAGTGGCAGACGCCCTCAGACATCGGTGCATTGGTGGTTCTTGGTGTCCGGGGATGGGCGTTCAGGTACGCACCGGCTCACTCCTGGTGGCTGCTTGTCGGGGCCTGGAGCCTGGGGCGGTCACTCTGGTACAGCTGGCTGCCGGCGGAGCTCACGGGCACATCACTGCAACCCCCCCCCCCGGCTTCTGCTCTGCGGCTGCTGAGTGACCCCTCATCTGGGGCTCTCCTCAGCTCTTTCCGGGAGAGTGGCACGGTCGCCTCTCCGTTGGTCTTCCCTGGTCTCTTGTGCTCTGATGGTCTCTGGATGTCTGGAGCCTGGATCTCCTCCATACCTGCTTCATGCCCTGGAGGACGGGGCTATGGCTCCCCACACCCTCTAGCAGATCATTACATGAAGGAACCTTTTGAATGCAAGCGCCCTCATGCTCACAGGTGTACACACGGGTGCTCACAGACACAAACTACACCCTTTTTGGCTCCTACCTCAAAGCACACTGTGCGCTGTCGATCTTATGTGCTGCACAATAATATTCAATATTTAGTATTTACTGTTATATTCACATAGATTATCGCAATGATGTTGTTTATTATATTGCTCTCTTCTTTTGCTTGTTTTCTCTTTTTTCTTTCTAAACAGGTGATCCAGGTGATTGATATATGTATTTTTGTCTGTTTGTTTTGTTTGTTTTTGTTTTTTGCCCTTTATCACCATTCCTCTTCCCTGCTGTTTTTCTTTCCCTACCTCTCTTTCTTCCTCCCTTTTCTTTTCCCCAGTCATGTCTTTCCCGTGTGTAGCAAGTGAAAATAAAATAAAATAAACAATAAAAACAAACGTCAATCAAATGGACCAATACGGCAAGGCTGGGATGGTCTATTTGGTAAAGTAAATCCGTTGGGCATCTTTCTTGGCCTTTAGACAATAATTCTGATGGCAAAAGAACCAAACAGGACAGGTGAAAAAAAAAAAAGAAGTTTGAGAGAAACCCTCCAAAAAACAGTTGTCCCAAGCTTGTCGTGTCATACTCAAAAACCTTGAGGTTGTAATTGCTGCCAAAGGTGCTTCAACAAAGTACTGAGCAAGGGCTTTAAATACTTTATATATATATATATATACAAGTTATATTTTTTTTTTTGTTTTTTTTTTGTTTTTTTTATTTTCAAGCCAACTTTCTTCACTTCAGCATTATGGGGTATTGTCTGTAGAATTTTGATGTGAGAAATTAAATAAATCTATTTTGGAATAAGAATGTCATATGACAAAATGTTAACTGCTTTGAATTCTTTCCACATGCAATGTATTGTAGCCGCCTAAGGGGAGTGGTTACTTGGACTATGGACAGTTTGCAGATCATAAAGGCTCATTGGACTGTTATTGTTATCATAGTCATGTTTTGTACTGTCCTTGATCATTTCTAAGTACAATGTCTTTTTATTGCTGACAACTACGATGATAACTGAGCTCATTTATAAAGGGTGTTGTACACGTTGTTTTATAAAACGTCTGATACATGTAGATAGGTAAATAAGAGTATGTCAGTCATCTTCTTTCTAATAAAGAAAGTGAAAGAAGAACTATTCAGATTACATTGTTGCAGCCTAAGGGGAGTGGTTATTTGGACTGCTGACTGTTTTCTTGATTGCAAAGGATCATGGGACTATTATTGTTCAAGCAGAAATGTTATTGCGGTCATGCTGTGTTCTGTCTTTAATTGCTGTTCAAGGGAAATGCCTTTTTGGTAACTGTGATAAGTTTATTTGTGAAGGGAATTGTACACATTGTTGTTATATAAAACGAACTATGATTGCATGAGAGAGATAATCTGTCTCTCTTACATTTATTCCATCTGAACTCACAGCATTATTAGTTAGTAATCTGATATTTGCAAAATGAAAAAGTATTGGTAGTTTTCTACCATATTTCACCAAATCCCTTTGAGTGGATAGGAACAAATGGCACAGGGATCCTATCATCTCCAAGTTAAGAAATGTGAGACAAGGTCATAACATTGGGCTCATGAATTCCATTGTCCTTGCATAAGCTCATGTGCTTTCTTTTTTATGAAAGTTTTGCAAATAGTTCTGAATTGTCTTGTTCCTGGTATCGCTGGGTAATTTATAGATTTAAAAACAGATTTTTTTTATTGTTACTGTAGGTATGTATGTATGTATTATTATCATTATTATTATTATTAGTCTGTGTGCTAGTAAAGACAGTAATAGATTAGGCAGAGGTTGCCCAGCACATTAATATTTCGTGTTAATGTGAAGCTGGGCACACACTGAACAAACATCAGGTTAATCATACCATCCACCATCTGATCGGCAACAGCTCCCGGGCTGGGCAGATCCCCAAAGAAGTTATCCCTAGAAGATGTGAAGATTGAGCATTGTCGATGGTCTATATCCCTACTGACTGTTCAAATATAGTTGTATTTTTTAGTTGTTAATTTTCTCACGAGTCGCTGTGATTTTGACAACAGAGATTTGGTGCTTCATTTTGCTCTGCCCTGCCTACAGAGAAACCTGACACCGGGTCATACTCTGGGGATTCTCTGCTGAGTGCTGTGTGAGCCTGCGCACAAACAGAGCACGGAGGGAAAGAGTGAACGAGAGGTGAAACCTATCAGCTACTGTAGTAAATGTAGTAAAATTGTCCATATTCAGTTTGGATTGGGACAAGAAGCTGGAGTATCCAAACCCATGCAGGAATAGCTGAGACATGCAAAGTCCTAACTCTGGCTAATGAATTTAAACCCAGGACATGTGAAGTGGTACTGTGAACCAATACACCACTGTGCTGTCAAAAATGGTGTTCTTTAATCAGTAAACACCCCATTGTTGTGCAGTAGAGTGAGAAAAACTGGTAAAGTGAGTTTGACTCCCTCAAGGAAATGAGTCAAAAATAATCAAGGAAGTACAAACTCAAAAATAAGCTCAGGGAAAGAATTTGTGTCTCTGGTTTCTCTATTGTTGGCTTGTTATCTGAATTTCCTGGATGCCAGAGATATTCTGCCTTTGGGTTAAATGCAAAGGGTGGGTGGGATGTTTAACAACTTTTTCCAGTTTCTGACAAAACAATCTTTTGAAGATTGGAAACGTGTGTGAAGAATTTTAGACATCAGGGTTGAAGTGTTAGTTGAATGTGTGTCATTAGTAAGTTTGGGTTTCTTCTAAGCATTCAACCACGTTCAATAACTCACATACACTTTGATACATACGTTATGCTATGGCTTAGGGATCGAGCACTGACCTTCTGATTAATAGATAACATGCTCTGTTGATTGGAAAGTCAGTAGTGCTATCCTCAACAATCCATATAATTGTGAGAAAGCAAAAAAAGTCTTCTTTATCTGTGTCTCTCTCTCTCACAGACCTCAGCTCAGCATAGAACAAGTCCTCCAGCTTTGGCCTGGTGGTTACTGTATGTTGCAGCCTCACACCCATACTGATGGCGTATAGAGTATTACAATATCGGTTGCCTATCGATCCCGCTTATCGGTTCTTGCACTCTCGCTACGATCAGCTGATTTCCATTCGTGTGTCAGAGCAGGAAAATAGATGCCTATATCTATTTTGTCTTGTCTTCCAACAACTGCTCACACTGTCAAACCAATACACCGGACAATTATATCCACGCTCTTTGGAGCTGTCCACCAGTTCACAAGTTTTGGCGCGAGATATGAGAAGACTTATCAAAGTGTCTGAAATGTAACATTCCAACTTCCCCTTTAGTGTGCTTGTTGGGCAGCTTAGATTATGTCACTATAGAAACGAATATAGCCCATATGGTTTTCACTGCCCTATGCATTGCCAAGAAAACAGCCCTCATGAACTGGATGATTAAAAATAATCCTAATTCTAACCAATATCGAAATTATCTAATAGATTACATTAGTCTTGCAACAGCCTCTGCCAACACATCAGATCAATTGCTCTGGGCTCCTTTGATCAGCTCCATCACCTAGTTGGGGTGGGGGTCATAGTTTGGTCCCACCTTTGCTGTTGTGATTGGTGTGGGGGTAGGGTGCTCCGTCTCTGGGCTGGGGCCCTGGCTGGGCCTTGGGCGCTTGGGTCCTGGTTGGTGTGTCACCGGGGTTGTGGGCGGGTAGGTGTATAGGGGCTTACCCCTGGCCCGGGTGCCGCGGGGTGCATCGAGCCACCAGAGGGGCTCTTCAACTGGTGGGGGAGACTGTTACATCTTTGCATCTCCTCTCTCCAGGAACTCACTCTGCAGGTGGGGAGAGATATAGGAGAAGTGGAGGAAGAACTCAACCTGGGTGTCTATTGTCTTGTGTAGTCTGGGAGATGAGTGGATGATGGGGTGGGTGCAGTTGTCAATGTGGTGGGGTCGGGTGGGCTGCCCCGGGCTCTGTGGGGCTGGGCGACGCTGCTGAACTGGGCCCCGGTCCGGATAGGCCTTGCCCCTCCTTTCCTTCCCTCCCCATCTCCAGCTGCCTTCCTCTTCCCGCTCCAACACAATCACCCACACATGCAGGGCCTTGGGGTGAAGGTGTGTCACCAGGGTGCAGGGGAGGCATCCCCCCCTCTGTCCCCTTCTGGCTACCTGTGCCTCAATTTTATCCCACAACTTAGACATTCACATTATTCACACTCGCATAACTCATACATATAGGACCTTGAGGGTGGGCACGCTACACGGCATCCAGAAGACCGTCAGGGTGTACAACCTCACCCATGGCGCTGTTGCCCACTTCTCAATTTTAAATACACATATACATTGAGGGCTATTGAGAGGGGCTATGCGCTTACCTGCTGCTCTCTGGCAGGTAGCTCCATGCCCTCCTGGGCTTTAAACGCACCTTAGAACACACATCCATCAACACTACATATGAGCGGGCGGAGGGAGGTTTGGAGTCTTCACACACCCCCGTTCTCTGTTGCCTGTTGGGCCGGGAGGGCTGGGAGGAGGAGTTGGCCGTCCGATTGGGGTCTGGAATGTGGGGCCTCCCTGCTGCTGCGGAGTCGGGGCGGTCTGCTTCTCTCCACCCCAGGGAAGAGGGTAACACTACCTGGGTCTGGGTGCAGTTTCCCCTCTAGGGGCAAGGGTACCTAGACCTGGGGTATACAGTACGCTTGGGGAGTGTGATTGTGTGTACAGTGTCTATTTATGTCTGTCTCCACATTGGGTGAGTGCTGAGTATTTGCATATGAGAGCATGAGGGTGGGAATGGATGTTCCTATCTGTGTGTGCCTGTTTGTCTGTGTCTATATGTCAGGTCAGGTATCAGACGCCACCTCTCTAGGGACATCTCAGGCCTTCCAAGGTATCGAGGCCTATCTCCCCCACCACTCCCCCTGCCAGTGGCAGACGCCCTCAGACATCGGTGCATTGGTGGTTCTTGGTGTCCGGGGATGGGCGTTCAGGTACGCACCGGCTCACTCCTGGTGGCTGCTTGTCGGGGCCTGGAGCCTGGGGCGGTCACTCTGGTACAGCTGGCTGCCGGCGGAGCTCACGGGCACATCACTGCAACCCCCCCCCCCCCGGCTTCTGCTCTGCGGCTGCTGAGTGACCCCTCATCTGGGGCTATCCTCTCTCCTCAGCTCTTTCCGGGAGAGTGGCACGGTCGCCTCTCCGTTGGTCTTCCCTGGTCTCTTGTGCTCTGATGGTCTCTGGATGTCTGGAGCCTGGATCTCCTCCATACCTGCTTCATGCCCTGGAGGACGGGGCTATGGCTCCCCACACCCTCTAGCAGATCATTACATGAAGGAACCTTTTGAATGCAAGCGCCCTCATGCTCACAGGTGTACACACGGGTGCTCACAGACACAAACTACACCCTTTTTGGCTCCTACCTCAAAGCACACTGTGCGCTGTCGATCTTATGTGCTGCACAATAATATTCAATATTTAGTATTTACTGTTATATTCACATAGATTATCGCAATGATGTTGTTTATTATATTGCTCTCTTCTTTCGCTTGTTTTCTCTTTTTTCTTTCTAAACAGGTGATCCAGGTGATTGATATATGTATTTTTTGTCTGTTTGTTTTGTTTGTTTTTGTTTTTTGCCCTTTATCACCATTCCTCTTCCCTGCTGTTTTTCTTTCCCTACCTCTCTTTCTTCCTCCCTTTTCTTTTCCCCAGTCATGTCTTTCCCGTGTGTAGCAAGTGAAAATAAAATAAAATAAACAATAAAAACAAACGTCAATCAAATGGACCAATACGGCAAGGCTGGGATGGTCTATTTGGTAAAGTAAATCCGTTGGGCATCTTTCTTGGCCTTTAGACAATAATTCTGATGGCAAAAGAACCAAACAGGACAGGTGAAAAAAAAAAAAGAAGTTTGAGAGAAACCCTCCAAAAAACAGTTGTCCCAAGCTTGTCGTGTCATACTCAAAAACCTTGAGGTTGTAATTGCTGCCAAAGGTGCTTCAACAAAGTACTGAGCAAGGGCTTTAAATACTTTTTTATATATATATATATATACAAGTTATATTTTTTTTTTTTTTTTTTTTTTTTTTTATTTTCAAGCCAACTTTCTTCACTTCAGCATTATGGGGTATTGTCTGTAGAATTTTGATGTGAGAAATTAAATAAATCTATTTTGGAATAAGAATGTCATATGACAAAATGTTAACTGCTTTGAATTCTTTCCACATGCAATGTATTGTAGCCGCCTAAGGGGAGTGGTTACTTGGACTATGGACAGTTTGCAGATCATAAAGGCTCATTGGACTGTTATTGTTATCATAGTCATGTTTTGTACTGTCCTTGATCATTTCTAAGTACAATGTCTTTTCATTGCTGACAACTACGATGATAACTGAGCTCATTTATAAAGGGTGTTGTACACGTTGTTTTATAAAACGTCTGATACATGTAGATAGGTAAATAAGAGTATGTCAGTCATCTTCTTTCTAATAAAGAAAGTGAAAGAAGAACTATTCAGATTACATTGTTGCAGCCTAAGGGGAGTGGTTATTTGGACTGCTGACTGTTTTCTTGATTGCAAAGGATCATGGGACTATTATTGTTCAAGCAGAAATGTTATTGCGGTCATGCTGTGTTCTGTCTTTAATTGCTGTTCAAGGGAAATGCCTTTTTGGTAACTGTGATAAGTTTATTTGTGAAGGGAATTGTACACATTGTTGTTATATAAAACGAACTATGATTGCATGAGAGAGATAATCTGTCTCTCTTACATTTATTCCATCTGAACTCACAGCATTATTAGTTAGTAATCTGATATTTGCAAAATGAAAAAGTATTGGTAGTTTTCTACCATATTTCACCAAATCCCTTTGAGTGGATAGGAACAAATGGCACAGGGATCCTATCATCTCCAAGTTAAGAAATGTGAGACAAGGTCATAACATTGGGCTCATGAATTCCATTGTCCTTGCATAAGCTCATGTGCTTTCTTTTTTATGAAAGTTTTGCAAATAGTTCTGAATTGTCTTGTTCCTGGTATCGCTGGGTAATTTATAGATTTAAAAACAGATTTTTTTATTGTTACTGTAGGTATGTATGTATGTATTATTATCATTATTATTATTATTAGTCTGTGTGCTAGTAAAGACAGTAATAGATTAGGCAGAGGTTGCCCAGCACATTAATATTTCGTGTTAATGTGAAGCTGGGCACACACTGAACAAACATCAGGTTAATCATACCATCCACCATCTGATCGGCAACAGCTCCCGGGCTGGGCAGATCCCCAAAGAAGTTATCCCCTAGAAGATGTGAAGATTGAGCATTGTCGATGGTCTATATCCCTACTGACTGTTCAAATATAGTTGTATTTTTTAGTTGTTAATTTTCTCACGAGTCGCTGTGATTTTGACAACAGAGATTTGGTGTTTCATTTTGCTCTGCCCTGCCTACAGAGAAACCTGACACCGGGTCATACTCTGGGGATTCTCTGCTGAGTGCTGTGTGAGCCTGCGCACAAACAGAGCACGGAGGGAAAGAGTGAACGAGAGGTGAAACCTATCAGCTACTGTAGTAAATGTAGTAAAATTGTCCATATTCAGTTTGGATTGGGACAAGAAGCTGGAGTATCCAAACCCATGCAGGAATAGCTGAGACATGCAAAGTCCTAACTCTGGCTAATGAATTTAAACCCAGGACATGTGAAGTGGTACTGTGAACCAATACACCACTGTGCTGTCAAAAATGGTGTTCTTTAATCAGTAAACACCCCATTGTTGTGCAGTAGAGTGAGAAAAACTGGTAAAGTGAGTTTGACTCCCTCAAGGAAATGAGTCAAAAATAATCAAGGAAGTACAAACTCAAAAATAAGCTCAGGGAAAGAATTTGTGTCTCTGGTTTCTCTATTGTTGGCTTGTTATCTGAATTTCCTGGATGCCAGAGATATTCTGCCTTTGGGTTAAATGCAAAGGGTGGGTGGGATGTTTAACAACTTTTTCCAGTTTCTGACAAAACAATCTTTTGAAGATTGGAAACGTGTGTGAAGAATTTTAGACATCAGGGTTGAAGTGTTAGTTGAATGTGTGTCATTAGTAAGTTTGGGTTTCTTCTAAGCATTCAACCACATTCAATAACTCACATACACTTTGATACATACGTTATGCTATGGCTTAGGGATCGAGCACTGACCTTCTGATTAATAGATAACATGCTCTGTTGATTGGAAAGTCAGTAGTGCTATCCTCAACAATCCATATAATTGTGAGAAAGCAAAAAAAGTCTTCTTTATCTGTGTCTCTCTCTCTCACAGACCTCAGCTCAGCATAGAACAAGTCCTCCAGCTTTGGCCTGGTGGTTACTGTATGTTGCAGCCTCACACCCATACTGATGGCGTATAGAGTATTACAATATCGGTTGCCTATCGATCCCGCTTATCGGTTCTTGCACTCTCGCTACGATCAGCTGATTTCCATTCGTGTGTCAGAGCAGGAAAATAGATGCCTATATCTATTTTGTCTTGTCTTCCAACAACTGCTCACACTGTCAAACCAATACACCGGACAATTATATCCACGCTCTTTGGAGCTGTCCACCAGTTCACAAGTTTTGGCGCGAGATATGAGAAGACTTATCAAAGTGTCTGAAATGTAACATTCCAACTTCCCCTTTAGTGTGCTTGTTGGGCAGCTTAGATTATGTCACTATAGAAACGAATATAGCCCATATGGTTTTCACTGCCCTATGCATTGCCAAGAAAACAGCCCTCATGAACTGGATGATTAAAAATAATCCTAATTCTAACCAATATCGAAATTATCTAATAGATTACATTAGTCTTGCAACAGCCTCTGCCAACACATCAGATCAATTGCTCTGGGCTCCTTTGATCAGCTCCATCACCTAGTTGGGGTGGGGGGTCATAGTTTGGTCCCACCTTTGCTGTTGTGATTGGTGTGGGGGTAGGGTGCTCCGTCTCTGGGCTGGGGCCCTGGCTGGGCCTTGGGCGCTTGGGTCCTGGTTGGTGTGTCACCGGGGTTGTGGGCGGGTGGGTGTATAGGGGCTTAGCCCTGGCCCGGGGTGCCGCGGGGTGCATCGAGCCACCAGAGGGGCTCTTCAACTGGTGGGGGAGACTGTTACATCTTTGCATCTCCTCTCTCCAGGAACTCACTCTGCAGGTGGGGGAGAGATATAGGAGAAGTGGAGGAAGAACTCAACCTGGGTGTCTATTGTCTTGTGTAGTCTGGGAGATGAGTGGATGATGGGGTGGGTGCAGTTGTCAATGTGGTGGGGTCGGGTGGGCTGCCCCGGGCTCTGTGGGGCTGGGCGACGCTGCTGAACTGGGCCCCGGTCCGGATAGGCCTTGCCCCTCCTTTCCTTCCCTCCCCATCTCCAGCTGCCTTCCTCTTCCCGCTCCACCACAATCACCCACACATGCAGGGCCTTGGGGTGAAGGTGTGTCACCAGGGTGCAGGGGAGGCATCCCCCCCTCTGTCCCCTTCTGGCTACCTGTGCCTCAATTTTATCCCACAACTTAGACATTCACATTACTCACACTCTCATAACTCATACATATAGGACCTTGAGGGTGGGCACGCTACACGGCATCCAGAAGACCGTCAGGGTGTACAACCTCACCCCTGGCGCTGTTGCCCACTTCTCAATTTTAAATACACATATACATTGAGGGCTATTGAGAGGGGCTATGCGCTTACCTGCTGCTCTCTGGCAGGTAGCTCCATGCCCTCCTGGGCTTTAAACGCACCTTAGAACACACATCCATCAACACTACATATGAGCGGGCGGAGGGAGGTTTGGAGTCTTCACACACCCCCGTTCTCTGTTGCCTGTTGGGCCGGGAGGGCTGGGAGGAGGAGTTGGCCGTCCGATTGGGGTCTGGAATGTGGGGCCTCCCTGCTGCTGCGGAGTCGGGGCGGTCTGCTTCTCTCCACCCCAGGGAAGAGGGTAACACTACCTGGGTCTGGGTGCAGTTTCCCCCTCTAGGGGCAAGGGTACCTAGACCTGGGGTATACAGTACGCTTGGGGAGTGTGATTGTGTGTACAGTGTCTATTTATGTCTGTCTCCACATTGGGTGAGTGCTGAGTATTTGCATATGAGAGCATGAGGGTGGGAATGGATGTTCGTATCTGTGTGTGCCTGTTTGTCTGTGTCTATATGTCAGGTCAGGTATCAGACGCCACCTCTCTAGGGACATCTCAGGCCTTCCAAGGTATCGAGGCCTATCTCCCCCTACCACTCCCCCTGCCAGTGGCAGACGCCCTCAGACATCGGTGCATTGGTGGTTCTTGGTGTCCGGGGATGGGCGTTCAGGTACGCACAGGCTCACTCCTGGTGGCTGCTTGTCGGGGCCTGGAGCCTGGGGCGGTCACTCTGGTACAGCTGGCTGCCGGCGGAGCTCACGGGCACATCACTGCAACCCCCCCCCCGGCTTCTGCTCTGCGGCTGCTGAGTGACCCCTCATCTGGGGCTCTCCTCAGCTCTTTCCGGGAGAGTGGCACGGTCGCCTCTCCGTTGGTCTTCCCTGGTCTCTTGTGCTCTGATGGTCTCTGGATGTCTGGAGCCTGGATCTCCTCCATACCAGCTTCATGCCCTGGAGGACGGGGCTATGGCTCCCCACACCCTCTAGCAGATCATTACATGAAGGAACCTTTTGAATGCAAGCGCCCTCATGCTCACAGGTGTACACACGGGTGCTCACAGACACAAACTACACCCTTTTTGGCTCCTACCTCAAAGCACACTGTGCGCTGTCGATCTTATGTGCTGCACAATAATATTCAATATTTAGTATTTACTGTTATATTCACATAGATTATCGCAATGATGTTGTTTATTATATTGCTCTCTTCTTTTGCTTGTTTTCTCTTTTTTCTTTCTAAACAGGTGATCCAGGTGATTGATATATGTATTTTTTGTCTGTTTGTTTTGTTTGTTTTTGTTTTTTGCCCTTTATCACCACTCCTCTTCCCCGCTGTTTTTCTTTCCCTACCTCTCTTTCTTCCTCCCTTTTCTTTTCCCCAGTCATGTCTTTCCCGTGTGTAGCAAGTGAAAATAAAATAAAATAAACAATAAAAACAAACGTCAATCAAATGGACCAATACGGCAAGGCTGGGATGGTCTATTTGGTAAAGTAAATCCGTTGGGCATCTTTCTTGGCCTTTAGACAATAATTCTGATGGCAAAAGAACCAAACAGGACAGGTGAAAAAAAAAAAAAAGAAGTTTGAGAGAAACCCTCCAAAAAACAGTTGTCCCAAGCTTGTAGTGTCATACTCTAAAAACCTTGAGGTTGTAATTGCTGCCAAAGGTGCTTCAACAAAGTACTGAGCAAGGGCTTTAAATACTTTTTTTTATATATATATATATATATATTGTTAGGGTTCAAAAATTAGAGAAAGGAGTACGGAGGGCTCACAAGCAAAATAACAACTCTGGTCCAGAGGATGTGATCAAAGCGAAGATTTATTGATTACACGCGTGGAGTTCAAGCTGGGCAAAGTCAGCAACTGAACTGAACTTACAACAATTAGACAAGGTTTTATAGGAGTAGGACAACAAAGCATACGTCACTCCAAAACCACAATGACTTTTAACATAGTTTTAAAAGGAACATTGTCTTCGGGTCGGTGCTTCCCCTCAGCTCGTCTTCGCTGTCGCTCGCCCCCTTATCTCCCCTCATCAGGTGCACTTCCTGTAACAGACTACCACGTACGCCTCGACTTTGCAGTTATAAACTCTTACCTAAATGAGTCTATCTGTGTGTGTGTGTGCACGTGCGGGGGCGCGTGCGTGCTGTGTACTGTGTACGTGTCATGACCTCTCCTGCACCCCAGCTTCACCTCACACCTCTGTCATAGCCAGACAAAAAGGCCTGAGCTCATACAGCTAAACTATGAGTGACATTTGGGGCTAAATGTCACACTCGAATGATGATCTCAGATCTGCCAATATGTTTGCTCCTCCTAATATAGTCTAAAAGCCACCCCAAACAAAACAATTTGAACTTTCCCCTATCAGTGATCCCTCTAACTAAGTGTGTGTGTTAATCAACGATACATGCATAATACCCCCTGCTCTTAACTTGCAGTTAAACTCTGGTTTCAGTTTCACTTCTGCAAAAGCCTGCAACTTCAAACACATGTAACTTCCTGTCCCTGCAGTCTACACAGAAACCTTTAAGATTATCGAAGCATTAGAAAAGCATTTAAAATCATAGATTCAACTCAACAGTTCGAAGTGGTTATAACTGGACTTGTAATAAAGACTGATATAATACCAATATATTTGAACATCTGAATGCATCTGCGAAAGCAACATCACCCTCAATCATGAAATGGTAATGATGATTATAAAAGTAGCAGCAAATAATAGCAGGAAAATATTTCTATTCTTCACACTCCCACTCTCGACCTCTGGACCACCAGAGGTCGCAATACATTATGTTGGGTCACTCCTTGGCCCCTTCAGCTACTTTTGTCCACCCCTGACGTCATAAACTTTAGGATCACTTCTCCCACTCTGACCCTCTCTTGTTCTCTTCATTCAAACCTCATTCAAGCTAATATTACTCAAAACATGAACCTAATTTTGTATTTGGTTTTTGACTTTTATTTTTATATCTCATTCAACCGTACTCAGCATTTGTAACACTCTTAAAAGCACTGCCTTTAAGAGGATCAAAAGAAGCACGTCTCTGCTTATGCTTCCTGTTGGTTCCTTATCTGATTATCAGCATCCTATGCACAAAACTGTCACTGCTGCAAGTTCCTCTCACCTAAAGTCACCTCTCACAAGAAAATGTATCAAGAAAATCATTATACCTGCTTATTCTACTAAAGGATAAAAAACAACCATTTTACTCACTAAGTGTAAGCACATTATCAATAGCTCCTAAATAAATTACATCATAGCTAAAGGCTGAACTCTAACTGTATTTTAGAACTCACATTTCCTGTGTTTACCCTGTTTTAATATATCATTTCATTTCATTTTGCTGCTCTTATTGTAATGGTACATTCTAATTTATACTTTATCAGACTCAACCAAAATATATAAGCTCTCTCCCTTTGCTTCTGTTTTAAACAAAAACTTAGTCACTTCAACAAGCATTTGTTACTCTGTAACTACATTTTATATAAGAGGACTAATTTAGAGCTGCATGTGTTATCTCAATATTTTACATGTCACACAGTTTAGTTACAAGCAAAACTCCTATTCAGTTCCTCATTCTGTCATTTGTTATTGGGTCAACTCAAATTCAGTTAAAAGCTAAAGGGATTTCAGGCCTTTGGCCTCAAAACACTACTGTCCTGTGTGTTGATGAACTCTATATGTCTGTAAGCGTGCGCAGCCTTCAATGCTCAGGTCATCTTGCACAATAAATTGCTTGGACATAACGCCAAACAAAGCTTCTGACCTTCAGTTATTGACTTGAGCAACATTTCTTTAATGAGCACAAAATGCAATGTGTATGAAATCATTCCTGTGTATGTAATCTTCAATACTATTCATTTGGGTCAGTAACACTTCTAACATCCTCATCAAAAGCTCTCCTCTACCCTAGGAATAAATCTATTTACTATCTGTTTCTAAAGCCTACAATATAACAGCTTATCCTAAAAATCAAAAAGAAAAACTCTTTATATACCGCAGCGTATGAACACCAACATTTTATCTTCTAAACCGAATTCAGTTCATTTTAATCCTTTCTTTAAAAAATAACATTTTCTGCCTCAGCGCTGCCATATCTAAGTTATCCAAAAAACCCCAATAGTTAAAATCATACTAAAACCCATTTCAAATTAAACAATTTAAATCTTAAATCCCTCTCTTTTTTGACACATCTCATGTGGCAAAAAACTCAAAATGCTCCACCCAAGCTTAGGAAATTAAAAGGAAAAAAGGTTAGTCATATCATCTCTCCAAACACTTCAGCCATCTTCCTCTCCGGTCTTTTGCTCCAGCCCTGAAAACCTGTATTCAAGGAATAAGATCAATTTAATCATCATGTCAAATCTTCTCAAACTCGTTGCTCCATCGAACTCTGGATCCTTGGAATTTCCTGGAAACAAAACCTGTAGTTTACATTTCCTACTCAACTGTCCCCTTTTTGATCCCGTCTATGTCATAACAAAAATAAACTTAAACAGAACAGTTATTAATCATGTGTTACCTCAGTTAATGGTAACTTGAATTTCATCAAACAACGTTTCCCTTTTAGCATTTAGCATTCTATAATGTAATAACATAATCCAACCCCAGTAAATAATTACCTCAAAGTAAACATCAACATCCCAAAATCAGCATCCCCAGATTTAAGTCTCCCACTTGTCCTTTCATTTATTTCACTCACATGCATTCACACATGATGTTTTTGCTGATACTGCAGCCTTCTGCGCACGTCAGATGCTCCACATCAGCAAAATGAGCTCAATCATTTATTTTATCTCGTTTTCCTTTTTAGGAAAATAGTTCTCTATACTTTTGACTGGATTGACTCGCTGCAATCCTTTTTTAGACAGAGACTTCGCCGCCAATCAGTCTCTGATTGTAATCAATTATAATCCGTAAAGCCCACCTGATTTTCGTACTTGGTAATTTTGTCAGCGCCGTCAGTTCACTCTCTTCCAGGCCTGCTTAGAACAAAAATGAAAAAAGAGAGCTGATTATTAGCTCATCAAAGTACAAAACAAAATCACCTGACAGGTTTTTTCCCTAAGTGCACTGTTACAAAAACTATGGGCCCTTTTAGACATGTCCATGTTTATCAAAACTCCCTCTATTAAAATGAAAAACAACAGCCCCAAAAAATCTTAAACAATCTTAAATTTCACCCATTCAACGCACTGAACACCTCGTCAAAAGATCAAAGACCGTTTGCACAATGTCTCCCTTCCTCACTCTGCCATGTTTTCATTCAGCACAAGATAAAAACCAATTTCAACAACGTATCATCCTTAAATTATAAATTTCCTGTCCAAATCTGCCCCTCTGAGCAGACCTGACCACCGTAATCAAATATCCTGATACTTTACCCTTATATATTCCGCCAAATAATCTTCAACAGCCACCGCTCTCTCTTGAACTGAAAGCTTCCGACACACACACACACAGGAAGTGTCTTTGCTCCAGCAAATTTGCATAGTGGCTCCTCTCAGCAAGTCAACTTGACAAGAGAAATACATGTTTAAACCTTATCACATTATTGAATTATTTTCATTTTCTTTCTATACTAATCACTGGTTTAATCACTCAGTACGAGAGCACTCCTAAGTCACTCTTCTAAAACTGCTTTAATCACTTTTCTTTTGTTTTTTCCATCTATTATATTAAACATTCACACCATTCTCTCACTCATACAAGCAGCAAGCCGATCTTCATTGCATATGCTTATGTTCTTAGCCAGGTTCATTCAATATCTGTTCATTAATCCTCATGAGCTTGTTTGTGTAAGGTTAATGCATTTTCTGTTTGTGTGTGGTATTTTGCATCTATGGCTTCGCAGTCTTTCAAACTCCTTCCCAATTCTCCAGTTAAGCAGTCAGTTTTCTCTTTCCCGAATTAGTAACCCCAACTTTAATTTCCCACCTAGAATAACCGCCCTCCTGGTCTTCAGCCAGGTATTAGGGCTTACTTTTCAGGTTCATGGACACATCATCCTGTGAACAATTCAACCAGAAACTTGCCTTAACATATCCATTGGTGTTAACCTACAATTTTCTTCCAACTGCTGGATCTGGAGAGTTAGTCCGGGTCTGCTTTGCTCCTAAAAATAACAAACTAAGACATTTTCATTATTATCACGAGTGGTCAAACGACCCACTTTTCTCTTTCTCCTGTCACAAATACCAATTATGTCATGTTTATGTCATGAATATGAATGTAAGCGTTTTACTTGTTGCATTTTCATGTTGATTGAGTGTAAGCTGCTTCTTCATTGAATTAATTCATTGAGTTCTTCGTTGCATTTCTATGTATTCATGTTAATGTACACTACGTGTAAGCTGTTTCTTCATTGCATCCTATATATTCATATTTAACTTATGCCTCTTTTCACTGAGCTTTAAATTCAAACTATCTCACTTCTGATTCATTTCAAAAATAATTTCACATGTAACAATTTGTGCATGTGTGTTTTCTGTTCATTAAGGTAATGACAATTATTTTCTTTCATTATTCTTACCTTTTCTAATGTTTACCTCTTTGTTATGCTGTGGTGGACATCCCTAAACCATTCATGAGTTCAGGTTGCAATTTTTCCGATCCAATTATATCCTATATTCTTACAGTCAAACTCGTCCAGCTTCATCTCTCACTGGTCCCTTTTTCATTCCCAGTGTCCTGTTCGGGCTTCAAAGCTCCAGCAAACACAGTCTCTTTCTTCTCTGTTTTGATCTTTCCGTATTCTTCTTCGAAGTTAAGTTCCCGTCCGGCTTTTCAGTCTTCTCTTCCAAAATTACTTCAAGCATGGCAAATATGACACTCAATGTCCAGTGCTCTTCCACAATTCTTTATCCCACTGTTCAACTGTCCAGCCTGTATTTTCACAGTACATGTTGCATTACTCTTACATGCTGCTGCTGGTCGTCAGTCGTCATCAGTGTTACTGGATCAGGGGCACTGTCGTTTGCCTGCTGTATTCGAGTCCACGATGTTCTGTCGGTCTTCATCAGGAGATTGACTTGTCCTTTGAACTTCTTCTCAGGGTCAAGGACAAAGTGACAGATGAAGCTGCACAATTTCGAGCCAAAGACTGGCTTATTCTCCCAATTCTGTTAATCTATTGTTCTGCTGCTGCACTCAAGGTTCCAATGTTGAAAGAAGTCCACCTGTATTGGCACACTAAAGCATACAATTAGTATTATATTCATTTTTTTTTTTTTTATCTTAAAACCTCGATTTGCTTCATCTCCCTCGAGTTTGACTCGTCTGTCTCTCTGTGTTCTTTCTTTACACACTCAGTTACCTTTTATGGGCATGCAAAGTTCCTGTTCACTATTTCCTGTATCTGCAGACTCTGTCTCCCTTTGAATTTCACAGTCTACAAACAATCAGTAATTCTACTAAATCCTGATCTAAAAACAATACACCTTCATTTCACTCACACACATTTAAATAGAGCTCTTTCAAACATCAGGACAATTAACACTCCTTCACACACATGACCATTCTTTAGGTCAGTTTTGTAGCGTATACACTTATGTGTTTTCAATCAGAAAAAATAAACTCAACCTCTCATAACATCACTCATGGATTTCTTGAATTAAAAGCACTTTCAAACTTTCAAACATCCTACTTTACATCACACAAGAAATATATTTCATACACCTTTAAATGTTCTAACCTCTTTCAGACGCCATAAATCATCTCACACACACTGCCTTTTCTCTCTCAAACTTCCATTTTCCACTCACTCAGACAAATCATACAGAGTCACTCAAATCAAATACTGACAGCATTCACACGGTTCAAATCACTCAAAATACGCTTTCATACGAGTATTTTGGACATGCCTTCCATAATCAGAAAGAGCAAGTCAAAAGAAAAGAAAAAAACTGAAACCTCTCATCACCCTCACAGCTTCTCACCACACACACATAGCTAAAAATAAAACACACCAGCATTTATGGCTCAAGATATATACATCTATCAAAATTCAGTCACTTCCTATCCACACTAATGTATTCAAACTGTATTCATACTCTCGTAATAAGCAACACCAACCTCTTATATACAGGCATTTAGCAATATAGGCAAACAATAGTTATAAAGCTCAATACTCTCGAAACTGAAACCACCCTCTCTGCGCGTCACCGCTCCTCATTTGCATTTACACACACCATCAGTGCACATCCGGCTGTGCACTGGTGACACAGAAACTCCTCTTATACAAAGATCTATTATTTTATATTACACAGACGTCTTTTAATTACAACTGCACAGATTTCTTAGGCCTCTTAAAACCTACCGAATTTCGACAAATTTAAGAATAACGGTCCAACCGATAAAGTCCCTGACTTTTTTGCGACCAATTTAGCCATTATCCCGTCCCCGACGGTGGCCCGATTGCTAGTGCCCTAACAGAATTTAAAAGCGTGAACCAACCCAGACTCTGCCTGAAGCTCTATTTTGGGGCATTTCACATCCCAGGCTTCCCCGAAGTTTTAAGTTAAAGTTACACGCCCGAAACCCGGTTTCTACTGACCAAAAACTGCACAATGCCGTCCCGGACGACAACCTGGTAAACTACCAGGGGCTATTTTTAAACCAATGGTCCCAAGTCATTGGCAGTGGCCACCTGGGATACCCTCACGCCGGAGGACCCTTTCCCACGTCTGGAAAAGGGAGGGGGTTCCCACCCCTGAACTTGGTGCAGTCCTAGGAGCCCTGCTCCCGTCCTAAGATAATTTAATCAAAGTTCTGAAAACACCACCTAAGATCACAAGTAATCTTATTGATGTCCAAGCCCAGCTTTATAGTCAATCAAAACTGCATATTCACAGACATGCCAATTACCTATCATTCTAAGCTTCACTTAGCAGTCCAACTGCTTTAATTCTCTTTTCATTCTTTCATTCTCATTACTCAGTACTGTCACTTATACTTCATTATCATTACTTCAACCGGTAAACCTCATAAAAATTTCAGCAAACTCAAAACAGACATTCACCAGTAATTTTCAGTGAGTAGACTTTAATTTGACATGTCCAATCTAGCACATTTTGGAAAATTCAACAGGTATGTGCCTTACCTTTGTTTAAGCCGGCTTGTCTCTCACTTCAGACCACTGATTACCGTCTGTCCGCCCGACCACCTCGGACCCTGTCCAGCACCTCCTCAGGTCTCTCTCCTGCTCCAACCACCGGAACGAGCCCCCAAATGTTAGGGTTCAAAAATTAGAGAAAGGAGTACGGAGGGCTCACAAGCAAAATAACAACTCTGGTCCAGAGGATGTGATCAAAGCGAAGATTTATTGATTACACGCGTGGAGTTCAAGCTGGGCAAAGTCAGCAATTGAACTGAACTTACAACAATTAGACAAGGTTTTATAGGAGTAGGACAACAAAGCATACGTCACTCCAAAACCACAATGACTTTTAACATAGTTTTAAAAGGAACATTGTCTTCGGGTCGGTGCTTCCCCTCAGCTCGTCTTCGCTGTCGCTCGCCCCCTTATCTCCCCTCATCAGGTGCACTTCCTGTAACAGACTACCACGTACGCCTCGACTTTGCAGTTATAAACTCTTACCTAAATGAGTCTATCTGTGTGTGTGTGTGCACGTGCGGGGGCGCGTGCGTGCTGTGTACTGTGTACGTGTCATGACCTCTCCTGCACCCCAGCTTCACCTCACACCTCTGTCATAGCCAGACAAAAAGGCCTGAGCTCATACAGCTAAACTATGAGTGACATTTGGGGCTAAATGTCACACTCGAATGATGATCTCAGATCTGCCAATATGTTTGCTCCTCCTAATATAGTCTAAAAGCCACCCCAAACAAAACAATTTGAACTTTCCCCTATCAGTGATCCCTCTAACTAAGTGTGTGTGTTAATCAACGATACATGCATAATACCCCCTGCTCTTAACTTGCAGTTAAACTCTGGTTTCAGTTTCACTTCTGCAAAAGCCTGCAACTTCAAACACATGTAACTTCCTGTCCCTGCAGTCTACACAGAAACCTTTAAGATTATCGAAGCATTAGAAAAGCATTTAAAATCATAGATTCAACTCAACAGTTCGAAGTGGTTATAACTGGACTTGTAATAAAGACTGATATAATACCAATATATTTGAACATCTGAATGCATCTGCGAAAGCAACATCACCCTCAATCATGAAATGGTAATGATGATTATAAAAGTAGCAGCAAATAATAGCAGGAAAATATTTCTATTCTTCACAATATATACAAGTTATATTTTTTTTTTGTTTGTTTTTTATTTTCAAGCCAACTTTCTTCACTTCAGCATTATGGGGTATTGTCTGTAGAATTTTGATGTGAGAAATTAAATAAATCTATTTTGGAATAAGAATGTCATATGACAAAATGTTAACTGCTTTGAATTCTTTCCACATGCAATGTATTGTAGCCGCCTAAGGGGAGTGGTTACTTGGACTATGGACAGTTTGCAGATCATAAAGGCTCATTGGACTGTTATTGTTATCATAGTCATGTTTTGTACTGTCCTTGATCATTTCTAAGTACAATGTCTTTTCATTGCTGACAACTACGATGATAACTGAGCTCATTTATAAAGGGTGTTTACACGTTGTTTTATAAAACGTCTGATACATGTAGATAGGTAAATAAGAGTATGTCAGTCATCTTCTTTCTAATAAAGAAAGTGAAAGAAGAACTATTCAGATTACATTGTTGCAGCCTAAGGGGAGTGGTTATTTGGACTGCTGACTGTTTTCTTGATTGCAAAGGATCATGGGACTATTATTGTTCAAGCAGAAATGTTATTGCGGTCATGCTGTGTTCTGTCTTTAATTGCTGTTCAAGGGAAATGCCTTTTTGGTAACTGTGATAAGTTTATTTGTGAAGGGAATTGTACACATTGTTGTTATATAAAACGAACTATGATTGCATGAGAGAGATAATCTGTCTCTCTTACATTTATTCCATCTGAACTCACAGCATTATTAGTTAGTAATCTGATATTTGCAAAATGAAAAAGTATTGGTAGTTTTCTACCATATTTCACCAAATCCCTTTGAGTGGATAGGAACAAATGGCACAGGGATCCTATCATCTCCAAGTTAAGAAATGTGAGACAAGGTCATAACATTGGGCTCATGAATTCCATTGTCCTTGCATAAGCTCATGTGCTTTCTTTTTTATGAAAGTTTTGCAAATAGTTCTGAATTGTCTTGTTCCTGGTATCGCTGGGTAATTTATAGATTTAAAAACAGATTTTTTTTATTGTTACTGTAGGTATGTATGTATGTATTATTATCATTATTATTATTATTAGTCTGTGTGCTAGTAAAGACAGTAATAGATTAGGCAGAGGTTGCCCAGCACATTAATATTTCGTGTTAATGTGAAGCTGGGCACACACTGAACAAACATCAGGTTAATCATACCATCCACCATCTGATCGGCAACAGCTCCCGGGCTGGGCAGATCCCCAAAGAAGTTATCCCCTAGAAGATGTGAAGATTGAGCATTGTCGATGGTCTATATCCCTACTGACTGTTCAAATATAGTTGTATTTTTTAGTTGTTAATTTTCTCACGAGTCGCTGTGATTTTGACAACAGAGATTTGGTGCTTCATTTTGCTCTGCCCTGCCTACAGAGAAACCTGACACCGGGTCATACTCTGGGGATTCTCTGCTGAGTGCTGTGTGAGCCTGCGCACAAACAGAGCACGGAGGGAAAGAGTGAACGAGAGGTGAAACCTATCAGCTACTGTAGTAAATGTAGTAAAATTGTTCATATTCAGTTTGGATTGGGACAAGAAGCTGGAGTATCCAAACCCATGCAGGAATAGCTGAGACATGCAAAGTCCTAACTCTGGCTAATGAATTTAAACCCAGGACATGTGAAGTGGTACTGTGAACCAATACACCACTGTGCTGTCAAAAATGGTGTTCTTTAATCAGTAAACACCCCATTGTTGTGCAGTAGAGTGAGAAAAACTGGTAAAGTGAGTTTGACTCCCTCAAGGAAATGAGTCAAAAATAATCAAGGAAGTACAAACTCAAAAATAAGCTCAGGGAAAGAATTTGTGTCTCTGGTTTCTCTATTGTTGGCTTGTTATCTGAATTTCCTGGATGCCAGAGATATTCTGCCTTTGGGTTAAATGCAAAGGGTGGGTGGGATGTTTAACAACTTTTTCCAGTTTCTGACAAAACAATCTTTTGAAGATTGGAAACGTGTGTGAAGAATTTTAGACATCAGGGTTGAAGTGTTAGTTGAATGTGTGTCATTAGTAAGTTTGGGTTTCTTCTAAGCATTCAACCACATTCAATAACTCACATACACTTTGATACATACGTTATGCTATGGCTTAGGGATCGAGCACTGACCTTCTGATTAATAGATAACATGCTCTGTTGATTGGAAAGTCAGTAGTGCTATCCTCAACAATCCATATAATTGTGAGAGAGCAAAAAAAGTCTTCTTTATCTGTGTCTCTCTCTCTCACAGACCTCAGCTCAGCATAGAACAAGTCCTCCAGCTTTGGCCTGGTGGTTACTGTATGTTGCAGCCTCACACCCATACTGATGGCGTATAGAGTATTACAATATCGGTTGCCTATCGATCCCGCTTATCGGTTCTTGCACTCTCGCTACGATCAGCTGATTTCCATTCGTGTGTCAGAGCAGGAAAATAGATGCCTATATCTATTTTGTCTTGTCTTCCAACAACTGCTCACACTGTCAAACCAATACACCGGACAATTATATCCACGCTCTTTGGAGCTGTCCACCAGTTCACAAGTTTTGGCGCGAGATATGAGAAGACTTATCAAAGTGTCTGAAATGTAACATTCCAACTTCCCCTTTAGTGTGCTTGTTGGGCAGCTTAGATTATGTCACTATAGAAACGAATATAGCCCATATGGTTTTCACTGCCCTATGCATTGCCAAGAAAACAGCCCTCATGAACTGGATGATTAAAAATAATCCTAATTCTAACCAATATCGAAATTATCTAATAGATTACATTAGTCTTGCAACAGCCTCTGCCAACACATCAGATCAATTGCTCTGGGCTCCTTTGATCAGCTCCATCACCTAGTTGGGGTGGGGGGTCATAGTTTGGTCCCACCTTTGCTGTTGTGATTGGTGTGGGGGTAGGGTGCTCCGTCTCTGGGCTGGGGCCCTGGCTGGGCCTTGGGCGCTTGGGTCCTGGTTGGTGTGTCACCGGGGTTGTGGGCGGGTGGGTGTATAGGGGCTTACCCCTGGCCCGGGGTGCCGCGGGGTGCATCGAGCCACCAGAGGGGCTCTTCAACTGGTGGGGGAGACTGTTACATCTTTGCATCTCCTCTCTCCAGGAACTCACTCTGCAGGTGGGGGAGAGATATAGGAGAAGTGGAGGAAGAACTCAACCTGGGTGTCTATTGTCTTGTGTAGTCTGGGAGATGAGTGGATGATGGGGTGGGTGCAGTTGTCAATGTGGTGGGGTCGGGTGGGCTGCCCCGGGCTCTGTGGGGCTGGGCGACGCTGCTGAACTGGGCCCCGGTCCGGATAGGCCTTGCCCCTCCTTTCCTTCCCTCCCCATCTCCAGCTGCCTTCCTCTTCCCGCTCCACCACAATCACCCACACATGCAGGGCCTTGGGGTGAAGGTGTGTCACCAGGGTGCAGGGGAGGCATCCCCCCCTCTGTCCCCTTCTGGCTACCTGTGCCTCAATTTTATCCCACAACTTAGACATTCACATTATTCACACTCTCATAACTCATACATATAGGACCTTGAGGGTGGGCACGCTACACGGCATCCAGAAGACCGTCAGGGTGTACAACCTCACCCCTGGCGCCGTTGCCCACTTCTCAATTTTAAATACACGTATACATTGAGGGCTATTGAGAGGGGCTATGCGCTTACCTGCTGCTCTCTGGCAGGTAGCTCCATGCCCTCCTGGGCTTTAAACGCACCTTAGAACACACATCCATCAACACTACATATGAGCGGGCGGAGGGAGGTTTGGAGTCTTCACACACCCCCGTTCTCTGTTGCCTGTTGGGCCAGGAGGGCTGGGAGGAGGAGTTGGCCGTCCGACTGGGGTCTGGAATGTGGGGCCTCCCTGCTGCTGCGGAGTCGGGTCGGTCTGCTTCTCTCCACCCCAGGGAAGAGGGTAACACTACCTGGGTCTGGGTGCAGTTTCCCCGTCTAGGGGCAAGGGTACCTAGACCTGGGGTATACAGTACGCTTGGGGAGTGTGATTGTGTGTACAGTGTCTATTTATGTCTGTCTCCACATTGGGTGAGTGCTGAGTATTTGCATATGAGAGCATGAGGGTGGGAATGGATGTTCGTATCTGTGTGTGCCTGTTTGTCTGTGTCTATATGTCAGGTCAGGTATCAGATGCCACCTCTCTAGGGACATCTC
The DNA here is from genome assembly GCF_001858045.2 of Oreochromis niloticus. NCBI lineage: Eukaryota > Metazoa > Chordata > Actinopteri > Cichliformes > Cichlidae > Oreochromis > Oreochromis niloticus. The sequence continues at coordinate 247,334 of NW_020328864.1, read as the reverse complement.
AGGCCTTCCAAGGTATCGAGGCCTATCTCCCCTACCACTCCCCTGCCAGTGGCAGACGCCCTCAGACATCGGTGCATTGGTGGTTCTTGGTGTCCGGGGATGGGCGTTCAGGTACACACCGGCTCACTCCTGGTGGCTGCTTGTCGGGGCCTGGAGTCTGGGGCAGTCACTCTGGCACAGCTGGCTGCCGGCGGAGCTCACGGGCACATCACTGCAACCCCCCTGGCTTCTGCTCTGCGGCTGCTGAGTGACCCCTCATCTGGGGCTCTCCTCAGATCTTTCTGGGAGAGTGGCACGGTCGTCTCTCCATTGGTCTTCCTTGGTCTCTTGTGCTCTGATGGTCTCTGGATGTCTGGAGCCTGGATCTCCTCCATACCTGCTTCATGCCCTGGAGGACGGGGCTATGGCTCCGCACACCCTCTAGCAGATCATTGCATGAAGGAACCTTTTGAATACAAGCGCCCTCATGCTCACAGGTGTACAAACACTTAGCACAAACACTATGATTTGGCTCAAAAACTTTTATTTTGCAGTTATACTATGATTTGGAAGAAATGCTATGCTTTGGCACAAACACTATGATTTAGCACAAATCCCATTACATAGCAGAAGTACTGTGATTTTGTTGAAATACTATGATTTGGCAGAAATACTACGTTTTAGCACATATACTATGATTTGGCTCAAATACTATGATTTAGCAGTAATACTATGTTTTGGTACAAATGCTATGCTTTTGTACAAATACTATGATTTGGTAGACACTATGATTTAGCAGAAATACAATGATTTAGCAGAAATACAATGTTTTTGCAGAAACACTGTAATTTCGCTCAAATACTATGAAATAACAGTAATAATACTTGGCAGAAATACTACGTTTTAGCACAAATACTATGATAAAGCAGAAATACCATGACTTAGTAGTAATACTATAACATAACAGATTTCCTCAAAATACTATGAAATTGCAGTAATTCTATGATTTGGCAGAAATACTACGTTTTAGCACAAATACTATAACAAAGCAGAAATACTATGACGTAGTAGTAATACTATCACAAAACAGTTATACTATGATTTTGCAGACATACTATGATTGGGTACAATACTATGATTTGAAACAAATACTATGATTTACCAGAAATACTATGATTGGGTAGAAATACGATGCTTTGGCACAAATACTATGATTTGGTTTGAATACTATGATTTGAAACAAATACTATGATTTGGCAGAAATACTATGTTTCTGCAAAAATACTATGATTTTGCAGACATACTATGTTTTTGCCCATATCCTATAATTTTGCTCAAATACTATGAAATTACAGTAATACTATGATTTTGCAGCAATACTGTTTCTGCAAAAATACAATGATTTGGCAGAAATACTATGCCTTAGTAGTAATACTATAACATAACAGATATACTGTGATTTTGCAGACATAGTATGTTTTTGCACATATACTACGATTTTGCTCAAATACTATGAAATTGCAGTAATACTATGATTCTGAAGGAATGCTATGATTTGGCAGAAATACTATGCCTTAGTAGTAATACTATAACATAACAGATATACTATGATTTTGCAGACATTCTATGTTTTTGCACAAATACCGCAATATGGCAGAAATACTATGTTTTAGCACAAATACTATGATTTGGCACATATACTATATTCAGCAGATATACTATAACATAACAGAAATTCTACGACTTAGTAGTAATACTATACCATAACCGAAATATTAATTGGGCACAAATACTATAATTTGGCACAAATGCCATGATTTGGCAAAAATACCATGATTTGGCAGAAATACGATGATATGGCAGAAATACTATGACTGGGTACAAACAGTGTTAGGAAGGTTACTTTTAAAATGTATTCCATTACAGAATACAGAATACATGCCCCACAATGTATTCTGTAACGTATTCCGTTATGTTACTCAATGAGAGTAATGTATTCTGAATACTTTGGATTACTTAATATATTATCATGCTTTTTACAACTACGTGAATGTACTATTGCTGTGATTTATTACTGTTACTGAAGGTCCGAACCGTAGTAAAGGGACCTCTGGCTAATACGTCGGGTTCGTGTCGGGCTCATAGCCGAAAAATAGCTTTCTTTGTTGTGTGGGTCAACTTTGCTTGCAAGAGACAGAGAGGCGTTGAAAGACTGCTCCAAAGGACCTTATTGTTTCAGAGGAAAACACGAACACAGTGTACAGTCGAGTCTTAACCCTGATGCTCCCCGGCGGGGTCGGTCGGTCTGTCGGCCAGGGGGACACGGGTCCCCCGCGGAGGTAGCAAGGGGGTTTGGGGTCTCACGATCCCCCCTCCCCACCGCTCTCGATGGAAGGATAGAGTGAGTACGGTGTGTGTGTGTGTGTGTGTCGAGGAACACCCTAGCGAAAGCAGAGCGAGTCTCGCGGCGAGATGATAAGAAAGCGGATGGTGGGTACTAAGCGTGTTGGTGTTTGGTTACGGAGGCGAGGGCGAGGGCGACGACAACAAGGGGGTCTCGTTAGACAAAGGCAATGTCACGCACTAGACCGTGGGAGCGAAAGAGCGCTAAGCTCGGCGGTACAGGCGTAGCGCTTTCGCCGTCGGTGTCACGGTGCTCGTCCTCCTCACCATCGCCATCAACATCACCGACGGTTTTGGCCTACGCGGGGTCAGCTCTGGTGTCTGGGTTGTTGCGACCGGCCACATTTCGCTATCGAGGGCTAGGGGTCGAGGAAGACCAAGAGCAGCAGCAGCGACGACAACAACAGGAGAACTCGGAGGAGGAGGAGGAGGAGGATCAGGATCAGGAGGAAGAGACCGAGGAAGAAGAGCAAGAGGCCGAGGGGGATAACGACTCGACAGCCCGAACGCTCGCAGACGAGGAGAGCTACTCGGAGGATCAGGAGGACGAAAACGACGAGGTGGCGGACCATGGGTATGTGGCCGCACAAGATCACGGCTACGAAACGCCGTTGCAACTTGGCCAGGACGGCGGCTCGCAAGGCGAGCCGAACCGCCGAGAGGAAGAGGAAGAAGCAGGCGCTGAACCGGGGCGGGGGACTTGGGAGATTTGGCAAGAGGACGACGCCGGCCGTGCTGCAGGTGGCGTTCATGATCTTGGGCGCGATCGCGGCCACGGCGCTGTCGGTGAAACTCGCGATGCAGATGTAGCCCACGATTACGACGATTACGATGACGACGAACAAGAAGACGAAGAAGAAGAAGACGACGAAGACTATGAAGAAGACGACAAAGACTATGAAGACAAAGACTATGAAGAAGAAGAAGCAGAACAAGAAGAAGACGACGACAACGATGACCTCGAGCCGCAAGGACGAGGCCCCACCGAAGAGGCCCTTGCGGCTGTGCGAGACGAGGCCTCCGCGTTCATGGCCTACTTCCCGCCGGAGATAGAGGACTCGGTGATCGCCATGACCAACCTGGAAGCGGACAGGCACAGGCCCGCCATCGACGGATGGAAGCCCATGGGCCGCGTCGAGTTCCGGGCCTACGTGGGGCTGCTCGTGCTCGCCGGCGTGTACAGGTCCCGGGGAGAGGCCTGCGAGAGCCTGTGGGACGCCGAGAGCGGCAGGTCCGTGTTCAGAGCCGCGATGCCGCTCAAGACCTTTCGAGCCTACTCGAGCGCGCTGCACTTCGACGACAGAGAGGCCAGACGAGCCGTGCGAGGCGAGGGCGGCGGCGGCGGCGGCGGCTACGACAAACTGGCCCCCATCAGAGCCGTGTGGGACGAGCGGTCCGCGAGGCTGCCCGCCATGTACCGACCGGGACCGGAGGTCACCGTCGACGAGAGACTGGTGCCGTTCAGAGGTACGTACGTGGTGCGTGTTGTGCGTGTGTGTGTGTTGTGTGCGTGCGTGCGTGCATGCGTGCGTGACTGACTGGGGGATGAGAGGAGGAAGAGGAGCGGGGAACGGCGACAACGCTAGCTTTCTGGGCATTGTTGTCGTCGGGTTCTGCGTGTGTGCTTTTACATGACTCTTTATATCTTACACGCTTGCAAGCGCGTTCTCTGTCAAACTCACGTCTCTTCTTCCGTTTCTGCCCCAATCTCTCACACTTTCCCACATCGCTCTGCGGGGGACGAGAGGAGGAAGAGGAGCGGGGAACGGCGACAACGCTAGCTCGCTTTGTTGTGTTTGCGTCGGGTTCTGCGCGTGTGCTTTTTATGTGACTCTTTCTGTCTTCCACGCTTGCAAGCGCGTTCTCTGTCAAACTCACGTGTCTTCTTCTTGCGTTTCTGCCCCAATCTCTCCCACACTTTCCCACATCGCCCTGGGCGACGAGAGGAGGAATAGGAGCGGGAACGGCGAAAACACGCTAGCTCGCTTTGTTGTATTCGCGTTGGGTTCGGCGCGTGTGCTTTTTACATGACTCTTTCTATCACGCTTGCAAGCGCGTTCTCTGTCAAACTGACGTGTCTTCTTCTTGCGTTTCTGCCCCAATCTCCCCCCCCACACACTTTCCCACCTCTCTCTCTCTCTCTCTCTCTCTCGCCATCAGGAAGGTGTCCGTTCAGACAGTACATGCCCAGCAAACCGGCCCGGTACGGGATCAAGATATGGGTGGCGTGCGACGCACGTTCCAGCTACGCGTGGAAGATGCAAGTCTACACCGGCAAGCCCGACAAGCGCGGCCCTCCCGAAAAGCACCTGGCCGCTCGAGTGGTCGTGGACCTCACCGAGGGATTGCCGCCGGGACGCAACGTCACGTGCAACAACTTTTTCACGCCTTTGTACGCTTGGAGAATGAGATTATACTAGAGAGCAGGTTAATGCAGAGCGCCACGTCTCGCTTTAGCCAGCGTTCTTGAGGACTTTGCGATTCGTAACGCGTATGCCCCGAGGGGGTCCTAGTGACACCCCCCCCCCACTATCATCATCATCATAACGCATACGCCCCGAGGGGGTCCTAGCGACCCCCACACTAAACATCATAACACATATGCCCCGAGGGGGTCCTAGCGACCCCCACCCTATCATCATAACACATATGCCCTGAGGGGGTCCTAGCGACCCCCCCGCCACTATCATCATCATCATAACGCATATGCCCCGAGGGGGTCCTAGCGACCCCCACACTAAACATCATAACGCATACGCCCCGAGGGGGTCCTAGCGACCCCCACGCTAAATATCATAACGCATATGCCCCGAGGGGGTCCCAGCGACCCCACTATCATGAACATAACGCATATGCCCCGAGGGGGTCCTAGCGACCCCTACACTATCATGAACATAACGCATACGCCCCGAGGGGGTCCTAGCGACCCCCCCAAACATCATCATAATGCATATGCCCCTAGGGGGTCCTAGCGCCCCCCCCCCGCCCCCCCACACTATCATCATCATAACGCATATGCCCCGAGGGGGTCCTAGCGACCGCCCACACCCATCATGAATATAACGCATATGCCCCGAGGGGGTCCTAGCGACCCCACCCTATCACTATCATCACCATCACCACCACCACTCCAACCACCACCATCACCACCACCACCATCACCATCATAATAACACACACGCCCCTCGGGGTCTCCACAACCCACGCCCCGAGAACAGGCGGGCGCACAAGGTTTAAGGGAAACAGGCGCCTCAACGGCAAGGCTTTCTCAACGTTGTAATAAAATACACGGCCACAGGGGGGCGTTTTAAAAACGCACTACCCTGTTGCACATGGCCCTAGGGGCGTGTCTTCCGCGAACCACGCCTCTCCTTCCTGGCAGGGATCCGCCTAGCGGAAATCACTGCATTTTCGCGCATGCTCTATGGTGCGCGGCCAGCGGAGGCCGCCTTTTCGTCCGGACGGGGCATCCGCCTAGTCGAAATACAAGCAACGAATGTAACATCTTACCATGTGTATTTACTAAGATTGCTGCTTTATACATTGTATGTCAGTTGATTTAATTACACAATTGTGGCACAATAAACGTGAATCAGAAAAACGTGTAACGTCTATGTAATATGTTGGCCATCGCTTCAAAGCTAACGCTTCAACCGGCAAAAGACGTACAGTCTTGTATATATGTGATTGGAACCAGTGCAGGTTTTTTGGTTTTGCTGTTTCAGGACACACATTAACTATAAAGCAGAGAAAGGAGACGGCTCATAACAGAGAGAAAGGAGACGGCTTTTTCATAGGACGTATCATCCGATCGCAGTCTCTGGTTTCACCATGAACGCGCTTGACCACAGCAAGACAGATGCTCTCTTCCAGTTCTCCCACATATCTCACTCCACCCAGGAGCACTTGAAGAAATTGTACTCAAGCTTGGCAATTTGCATGTGTCTGGCCGCTGTCGGCTCCTACGTCTACATCTATCTGGTCGCACGCCTGGTTACAGTGAGTGCGGCGTCCCCCCTCGCAGTCCTGGGGTTGTTGATCTGTCTTTCGGTGGCTACCCTCACCTCACTGGGGTTGTTTATCTGGTTTGCCGTGACCCCCCATAACCCTGAGACAGAAAGGAAGAGACTTGCTTTCCTTGAAGGATTTGCCTTGCTCACAGGTTTTAGCCTTGGACCCATACTGGACAATGTCATCGCTGTCGATCCGAATGTCATCGCGACCGCCTTCGTGGGAACCTCGGTGATTTTCATCTGCTTCACTCTCAGTGCCTTGTACGACACACACAGGGGCCACCTGTTCCTCCGAGGCACACTCATGTCCGGCTGTTCTATTCTGTTCCTGGTGTCTCTGACGAACGTGTTCTTCGGATCTACGCTTCTGTTTGAGGCGAACACCTACCTGGGACTGCTCGTCATGTGTAGCTTTGTCCTGTTTGACACTCAGCTCATTATCGAGAAAGCAGAGAACGGGGACAAGGACTACATCTGGCACTGTGTGACCTTGTTTGATGATTTCATTAGCATTTTTAGGAGACTGATGATCATCCTTTACACGAAGGAGAAGGCCAAGAAGACGAAGACGGTCTCTGAACGTATTCTGTGCAAGATAATACCGACCGATGTGTGAAATGAGTGCGTGTGTGCTGTTACATTGCCTGAAAGAACACAAATGCTGTATGGTTTTGTTCATGATTGTTTTATTGTCGCCAATAAACAAAGACTACAACATTCCATGTGAGTTGTTTGTACGCTTGGAGAATGAGATTATACTAGAGAGCAGGTTAATGCAGAGCGCCACGTCTCGCTTTAGCCGGCGTTCTGAGGACTTTGCGATTCCTCAGCTGCAATACGTTGATGTCGTCGGGCTCAGCGATGGCTGGCTTGTCATCAGTGTCGGTGCTCTGGGAGGCAGCTTGGTTCAGCCGCAATACATTGGTGGTGTCGTCGGGCTCGGCGATGGCTCGGTTGGCTGCGGTGTCCGTGCTCTGGGAGGCAGTTTGCTCCTCAGCATTGTCGGCCGCATCGGAGGCCATTAGCTCTGCGCCCAGAGCGTATAGGCAGATATAGCCCGTTACCTCCATCATGATATTCCAGACTGGGTCGATGTCCACAACGCCTTGTCTCAAGATGCGAGCTGTCTCGCTGGGACACTTAGCAGTAGGCTCTACCTCGACTCTCACCGTGAAGTCGTGGTCCATTTCAAGGGTGAACCACATTTCGTAATCATCCTCAGCCAATCCCATTTGGGATTTGCGCATTTGGGATCGCCCGAAGCCTCGTGTAACTTGTCCACAAACCTTGCTATTGTCCTGGCGGTAGCATACAAATCCTTAGCGTACTCGGCATGCTCAATGGGGTGTTCGTGCACATGACGAAGCATAGCCAGACACCAGCCGTTGTTCCCCGTAGCACTCAGCGAGTGTCTATACAGAGACATGTTAGACATCATGACCTTGAAAGTTACAGTAAATGGCTCGACCGTCTTGGCGAACTCTGCAAACGTGTCCAAGTAGACCTGCCGTTTTGCGTTAGAAGTCGCCGACGAGTGCGCACCGTCCAAGAGCACCAACTGCCCGGTCGGGTTCATCTCGGTGTATTCGTGTTATGCTGCTATCCTCTGAGACTCCTATGTCTGGGTGACGGTGTGACTTGTCCGAATGCCGGTGAGCGTAGAACCAGGGGTTCATTTTTTATGTATTCTATTTAACCATGGGTGGGGTTTTTGCCGAGACCAGAGAGGAGTAAGTGGTGCAATGTTGTTGTGAAACACACAGTCATAGACACGGTTGGTTGGCACATAAGGTTGTGTACACAGTTTTATTTCAGCAACCGTCCTAGACTCTACTAAGCAACAAATGTAGAATAAGTAACAATGCTCACTTATGGTTGAACATTACATTCTGTTAAATCTACTAACCCTGATACAGGTCCATGTAAGCCAGAGCAACAACAAACGTCAAACCCACACATCGCCACTGTAGGGCCATTGCTCCCTGTGGCGCAAAGCCAGCCGACCCGCAGCGCAAAGCCAGCCGACCCGCAGCGCAAAGCCAGCCGACCCGGAGCAGGAGCTTGTTAACAGGACAGCAGACTTGCGCTGTGTCTACAGTCATGTCCTTGGCAAATAAGCACATCATAGCCGGTATTGTACGCCCCACGACCCGGACGCCAAGCGGGCATTACCCCGGGCCGCGTACATGAAGCGTTTCCATGTAAGCAAATGGAAATGCGTACAGGATCAGCGAACCAAGACGCTGGCGGTGGTGCACGCATTGGTGCCCGACCGGAAGCTATTTGCCTACTGCGAAAAGGTACAAAAAACCTTCCTCTCCTGGCTACCACCGTACAACACGAACTTGTGTTCAAAGTTATCGCTTCAAGACATGGACTGCGAACTCGATCGCGGGGCCGTTTACTTTATCAACACCGTAGACTTCACCGGCCCCGATCCAAGTGATAGGGATTACGCCGAAAGGTCTTCCACTGAGCCTACATTCGGCTTACAGATCCAAAGCTACAATGCAACTGTGCCCACTGGACGTCCTAACTCGTGGGAGACCACGCGTACACCTCTCATGGACGATTACACCCGACGTGAAATGGGACTACCTCCCCGGCGGCGGTCTTCTGCTACAGTTCCCACCGCGGTACAAAGACCTGAGCCTCGGAGCTACAGGGCGGATGGACCGTCCGTGGTGCAGGCAACAATCGACGCATCTTTCAATCCCAACCGTCAACGTCCTCTATGCCTCCTGTGTCAATCGGACGGCCTACGGATCTGTACACGTGTCCCTGTTGTTACGAATGGACACACGTGTGTGTTTAACTGCGGACACATTGCATGTGAGAATTGCATCCTGAAAAGCGTGTCAGCGTCAGGGGTGCGAAGGTGTTTCTACTGTAAAATCCAGTGGACGTGGTACCGGTTCGTCCGTATGAGTAGCGTGTCACAGGATGTAATCTGTTCGGATTGTGCTAAGGCTAAGATGTACATAAAGCCTTGCGGTCACGCTAGCTGCGAATGTCCTAATCCTGTTTGTTCAGAATGTGCACGCGGAGAAACGGTCAGGTTGTATCTTTCAGTGTAACATGTGTCACGCATAGACATAGTCTCGCGCACCTGTATTCTACTAAGTTTTTAGCGAGAGAATAGGCATGTGTTTGCTCGCGTTGTGATGTTTGTACATGTATGTGTTGACATTGTAATCACCATTTGTCAAATAAATAAAAAAAACACAAAGGGGTTACCACGTATCAGCTTGAATTCTGTGTCATCAGCTATGTATGAGTACGTGTGTGCTGTATAATACCAAAACATTCACAGACTCGGTTTATAGTACGTACAAGACAAACTTTATTTGGGTTTATGTACAGTCTGGAGTAGTAACAACAGATGTGCTCTTTGCGTGACCAACAGTGTATATTATGTTTGGGAGATCACATTGACAAAAGGAAGACATTCACTCAAACACAACCACCGTTCTGACTCCACGGCACTGACGGCCCTCCTGATCGGTGCGAGTACCAACGTACACCCACACAGGTCCGCTAACCAACGTTTGTCGGCAAATCTGTAAGCTTTTCGGCCCAGGTCGGCCAACGTTTGTCGGCAAATCGGTAGGCTTTTGGGCCCATGTCAGCCAATGTTTGTCGGCAAATCGGTAGGCTTTTGGGCCCATGTCGGCCAACGCAGGTCCGCGGCCCCAAACCTGCAGGTCGGCAGCTCCAAACCTGCAGGTCGGCGGCTCCAAACCTGCAGGTCGGCAACTCCAAACCTGCAGGTCGGCGAGGAAAGTGCTGCAGGTCGGCCAACCTAACGATTACACCGAAGAGCTGTGTGTAGTGTTCCAATAAATCTAACTGTGTGTATTGTTGCAATAAATCACGCTGTGCAATTGTGGTGTCTTTCAACAAAAAAAATAAGAATAAAGACAACTTTCACTGACAACGCACCATGCCTCAAATGTTCTTTATTTTATTTTTTTACAAGCACAATACACAGTTCAACATCAAATAGTGTGGTGTTTGTCGGCAAATCGGGAGGCTTTTGGGCCCAGGTCGGCCAACGTTTGTCGACAAATCGGTAGGCTTTTGGGCCCATGTCGGCCAACGTTTATCTGCAAATCGGTAGGCTTTTGGGCCCATGTCGGCCAATGTTTGTCGGCAAATCGGTAGGCTTTTCATATCGTACAACATGCATTCATAGGTTTATTTCCACAACGCATGGTGTGGTGGTAGAACTGCAAATAACTAACTGCACGTACTACAACAGTGTACGATGATCTGTACTGTTTATGCATTAGGGCGAAGCCAAAGTAGTTTGTGCGCACAGACCATATGCACAACAGAACAGAGAGACATGGCCGTAAAGTCGCTTTGTGGTCTACTGAAAACCCCCAGTGTTCATGACGCGGCGTCGAACAATGGCCGAGTCATGAGGACTCCGCAGGACGACTGGCACGACGACGTGATATGTCCGACCGTGAGTTTCCGCGGTAGTTGTAACAACTTGGCTATGGGAACCATCCATTTCAAGCACGTCGCGTCCCAGATCATGGACGGCGTTTCCTCGGGGCCGAAGGTTGGAGACGTGTGTGTGAGGTTCATGCCGGTTACGCCCGGGGACGGGCAGCACTGTGGTATCGTGGACCTGTACAACAGTAACGTCGCGGAACCCAGCAGCGTGATGGCGAAAAGGTTGATGTGTGGGTACGTCGGTATGGAAGAGCTGTACATTCCTGCTATGCCAATACACTTGCTGGTGTCAGAATGGAACAAATCGTTGAGTCGCTTCCACGAAATGATCAGATGCGACGACGTTTCTCGCTCAGCTCGCTCTCTGGACACCCGCAGAGCTGCGGTGATGCGTAACGTGATGAACATGGCATACAAAAACGTTCCGGTGTCAAGCGAACACCTTTGGTTCACAATACACTGCATTGTAGCTAGGCCGCATCTGGTGAAAGAGGTGCTACAGCTGGTAGGTTTGATCGGATCCGTCCTCGGCGATATGGGTCACACGGGCGAGGTTCACGCTACGACCGTGCCCCGCGACAAGGGCGCTCCGTCAGCTTTAAAATTGTACCTGGTGGCCAAATCGTCTTCTTCGGGGAAGCGCATTCTTCTAGAAGACCACGCGGGTGTCACACTCACTCTCGTGTGGGCCGTAGACGAGGACGAGCTCCTTTGCGATTACCTTCGGAATAGCAGACGATGCTACTACGTGCACATCGGGACCGAACACGACCATACCTTCCGATGCAACGGATCTTGCGTGTGGCGTTACTCAGATCACGCCGGATTCCAGACGATGGTCGCTGTAGCCGATACTGCGGTATCTCGCTACCAGGACTCTGAGTTATCCGGCAACGTGGCAGATTCCGCCAGACTCTTAAGGCATGCCTTTTGAGTGTGGTCAACGCGGTATTAATTCACTGGTGATAACACCCCCAAAACGTACATTGCGAGAACAACCATGCTTCCCAGAGGGCATTTGCCCGATCAGGAGTTAGTGCTATCTGTCATACTGAATAAAAACATGATGACGTCGGCCATTCACCCGTTATACCTCCCTCCTGCGGTATGTTGGATAAATACCACGCATCAACAGGTCCGCTTTTGGAAGCTGAAGTTGTACGTGGCCTTACGGTTACTTTCAACATGTGTTATTGTTATCACTATAGTGGCTCACGCTCTGCGTTTGTACAGTTGGGAGTTGCTGAGCAGAGTAGCTGCGATATGGTCGCTATCGGTGTGCACAACTCTGATTTGGGGTTTGTACATCGGTGCCACGTGCGCCTCGAGACGAAACGACTACGACCACAGTAAAGGGCGCTTGTATCCTGATTTCGGCGTATCTAAAACATCTTCGTTTGCACTACGCTTTCAATTGATCGTGGCCTACATGTGCACGTGGCTGTATTGGAGGACCAAATGTACTCCCGCCGACGCAGCGGAGTTGCACCTGTACGTGTGGACGATCGGCGTGTTTGTGTGGATTAATGCAGTTGGATTCGTCCGGCTGTTTAGGCACATATAACGGGCGTTACGCACAGAAGCGACAAGAGAGCACCATAATGGGAGTTAAGGTAAAAATGCGAATGTGCGCCATCGGATTATGTAGCGTGCATGCCTTGTGGACATTGGCAACTGCTCCAGCGTTGGACGACTGGTACTACGGATATAGGATACTATTTCTTCTAGCGGAACTGAAAGCCATGTGGTCCTATTGCACCGTGGAACTTAAGATGCTAAGCGAGACGATCAGGCATGTGCAATACTCTGCCGTAGCGACAACGGGTAACGCAGAGGTTTTAGCACTTTGCAGAGAAGATCGTGCATTGCACACCACTTTCGACGAGCGACATGAGCACAATGCATTAGGCAGACACAAGGAGATACCGATAATAAATCGAGACCAGTACAATCCGGCTCCTGTCGGTTGGGCTATCCTATCGCTGCTCCTACTGCTTTACAATACGGCCCATCTGGTGTTTAATCCAGTGACAGATTCATATGCCCTGTTGTTTGGCGTCCCAGCAATCGCGATGTACGTGGTGCTCATTAGATTCACGCAGATAGTACTAGGACAATGAAAACTGCCCCGATACTGTGTAACCTGAAGCCTGTGCTCGCAAGAACCGCAAAGTCGCTCTTGGATTCCACTACATTAATTCTGCCGGTCCCTGGTGTGAGTGTCGAGCGCTTTCTGTTCGTCCGTGCTTACAGATCACCGGGCACCATGGCCAGTGGCATTAAAAAGTACAGTGAGCCGCTGTTGGATTTCATAGCATTAACTCTGCGTGCCCTGGTATTGGCGAATGCTATGCTGTGGTTCGGTAAGTGCTATCTGTACGTACGCGCGTTCAGGGCGACACCAGCATCATGACCGGCGGCACACCGAAAGGCAGATGGCACCTGGGCATCGCTTCCCCCTACAACAACTGCAGCACATTCACTGGACTGCGATGCAGGCCCACCGTATTGGACGACAACGACGAAACCGTACCCTGGGACCTAAATCCCTGGTATTCTAAGACCCCGAAAGACAAAGTGCGTTTACACCGCAGGGGTTTCGCGACGCAACCGCTGACATCTCGATGGTTACAAGCGTTACATGCAGAGGACACACAAGGCCGTCGAGGGGATTTGCAGAGCAGTAGCAGCAGCAACAACAACAGCAGCAACAGCAGCAGCAGGGAACCCTCGGAGGGTGCCAAGCTCGACAGGTCACTGACAACCGAAGAGAGTACCCCTGTCAACTCGGAGCACCGAGACTCCCCAGTTGAAACTGTGGTGCCATATTTGCTGTGATACCGGAAAATGGTGTCTATCCATCTATTCATTTTTTTACCCACTTTAGTGTTGCAGTGTTTCTAGAACTACACAGGAGAGAGCAGGGATATACCCAGGACAGGTGACCATTCAAACACAGAGCACAAAGAAGAAAAACAATAATTCACATTCACACTTTGCAGCCAAATCAGATTCAGCAGTTAATCATTTTTTTAATTGGACTGAGGGAGGAAGTATGTGTCAAAAATAATATCCTTTTATAAAATGACAAAAACTTTTACTAAACATACCAGTTATTTTTGTGAGCTAGATGAAGACAAACTTGTAAAGTGAGTTTGTCACCCTCGAGGAAATGAGAGCAAAGGAATCAAGGATGTATAAACTGAAAAATAAAAACGGGAAAGAATTTGTTTCCCTGCTGTTTGTTTTCCCTGCTGTCTATACTGTTAGCCTGTAAAATAACAGTAGACAGGTGATGTAACTGTATCATGTATCATATTTAACTGGCACACTTTAAAATGATGGGTCTGAGGTAAGAAGGTCTCATTTTGTTAAATGTCTGTTGTCTTACTTCCTCTCTTTATGTCTTCCACACCTTTTCTGGTGGGAGGGTCTAAGACACAATGAGAGGATTGAGGAAATGAGAGCAAAGGAATCAAGGATGTACAAACTGAAAAATAAGAACAGGGAACATAATTTGTTTCTTTGTTTACTTAACGACTTCCTTGTTATTAGTATTTCCTGGATGCCAAAGTTATTCTGTCTTTGGCCCAATGCAAAAGTCTAAGTTACTAAGCTGGAATATAGAACAACTTTTTGAGTTGCGACTGATAAAACAACTTTTTAAAGGTTAGAAACACATGTGTGAAGAGCTTGAGCGGTGGGAATGTAAGTTGAATGAATGTTATTAGCAGATGTAAGTTGTGGGTTCCCTCTGATTGCAAAGAAAGACCATGAAAGACCAGCGTGTTTTATGATAGATTTTAAACTGCTGAGCATCCAAAGAGTAGATGATGCACTCTACTAGTGGAAACATCAGCAGTTTGATACCTGACAAGCAACAAAGATGTCAGAGAGAAATAAACTCATCTCTCCCAGAGACCACAACTCAGTACAGAACCTCTGCTCCAGGTTCAGCCTGCTGGGGACTGCATATTCCAGAGTGATGGTCTGGGCTATACCAAAGTTGATTTCTCACACCCACATCGAGAGATTTGAAAAAGTGTTTACCCTCTTTCCTGATTTCATTTGTATTTTTATTTTTTGCATGTTTGTCACAATTAAACGTTTAAGACTATTAAACAAATTAAATATGTATTTGTCTATTCTGGTGGGAGTGTAAGTTGGCTGCTTGTCATTAGCAGATGTAAGTTACGGGTTCTCTCTGATCACTTGACCACATTCACTCATTCACACAGCATTTTATTCTATTAAATGCTTTCTAACATCCATGCACACACTCTGATGGATATATCAGGAGCAATCTGAGGTTCAGTGTCTTGCCTTCAGAAACTTCAGCATGTGGACTGGAGGAGCCAGGGTGTGAACCATCAAACTTCAGACTAGTAGGCAATCTGTTCTACTTCTTGGTGCATTCTCAATCATCCAGGAAAGTAAATCTCCAAAAGTTGAATCTGTTCATCTGGACGTAGCGTTTTGTGGGAGAAACGTTTCGTCACTCATCCAAGTGACTTCTTCAGTCTCAGCTGACTGCAGGTTTCCCTAAATCTTATAAACAGTATATTTGCATAATGACTGAAACCAGCCCACTGAAGGAACAATGGGCTGGGAGGTCAGTTCCTTAATCATAATTATGCAAATTCTCATGACCATTGATCAACGACCACTGACCAAAACCCACTGATCAAAGACCACTGATCAATGGCCATGAGTACCATTCACAGAGAGTTGGGGAATGGCTGCAATCACAGCATTGTAAGATGGCGAAAGATGTACCCTTAGGCCCCCTCCTTGGGGATCCTCAATCCGCTGGTGGGCAGCTCTGAACACCACATCCAGAACACCCTGGATTTTGTTGAGAAGGTGAGAGATGTCATTATGGAGGCAGATGAAACCATGGTCTCGTACGACGTTACATCTCTCTTCACTTGCATCCCAGTCACGGAAGCATTGGAGGTAGTCCGTAAGAGATTACAGGATGACACCAACCTCAGCAACAGGACCACTCTCAGCATCGACCAAGTGTGTTTGCTTTTGGAACTGTGTCTTCATTCCACCTACTTCACACACAAGGGTCAGTTCTACAGGCAGAAACATGGGTGTGCCATGGGCTCCCCAGTTTCACCCATCGTGGCCAATTTGTACATGGAAGAAGTGGAAAAGAGGGCTTTGCTATCCTACCCTGGAACACCACCAAGCCATTGGTTCAGATATGTGAATGACACCTGGGTGAAAATCAAATCTCAGGACGTACTACATTTCACGGATCACATTAACTCGGTGGACCGACACATCAAATTCACCAGGGAGGATATAAAAAGTGGCAGGTTAGCCTTCTTAGACTGTGAGATTTCCATCAGTAATGGGGGAATCTAAAAGCTGACGTGTACCGTAAACCTACACATATGGATCAGTATCTAAGGTTTGACTCTCATCATCCACTGGAGCACAAACTGGGTGTCATCAGGACGCTACAACATAGAGCGAACACCATCCCCACTGACACAGCGGCCAGGGAGGCAGAAGAACAGCACATTAAGAAGGCCCTGAGTAAATGTGGTTATCCCAGCTGGACTTTTGTCAAAGCTGGAAAGGCACCTAAAGAAAGCTCCAGCCGATCCAGGAGAGAAGGACAACCACTGCCCAAGCAAAAACCTGTAGTGATCCCGTACGTGTCAGGAGTATCGGAACAGTTGAGACGCATTTTTTCTAAACACCGGGTCTCTGTGGCTTTTAAACCCCAAAACACGCTGCGCCAAAAATTGGTCCACCCCAAGGATCGGGTCCCCCGGCACAAACAGAGTAACATAGTGTACGCTGTTAAGTGCCAAGAGGATTGCCAGGATTTATACATCGGGGAAACCAAACAACCTCTGGCGAAGCGGATGGCACAACACAGAAGAGCTACCTCGTCAGGCCAGAACTCTGCAGTCTATTTACACCTACAGGCCAGTGGACACTCATTCAAGGATGAGGATGTACACATCCTGGACAGGGAAGAACGCTGGTTTGAGCGCGGAGTCAAGGAGGCTGGCACGTTCCCTGAGTTTTTCCAGCAAGATGGTGCACCACCACATTATGGGTGCCAGGTCTGAGCATTCTGTTAAGGTTCAAAATATATTGAGAGAGGAAATCTAAAAATAACCACTGATCCAGGCGTGTGCAAGTAGACGGCATTTTAATGAATACACATGTGTGAGTCCGACCGCTGTGCAGATTTCAGCTTCGAACTAAACTTACAATAATTAGACAAAGGTCTTATAGGGTAGGACAACAAAGCATACGTCACTTCAAAACCACAATGACTTTTAACCTAGAACATCATCTTCGCCTCGACGGCAGATGCTTCCTGTCTCCATCCTCGCTGTCGCACCATGAGCGCCTCCTTCTCTCCCCGAACATCAGGTGCACTTCCTGTAACAGACTACCACGTACGCCTTGACTTTGCAGTTATAAACTCTTACCTAAATGAGTCTATCTATGTGTGTGTGCACGTGCGGGGGCGCGTGCGTGCTGTGTACTGCGTACGTGTCGTGACCTCTCTTACTATATGTGTCTGTATGTGTGTCTCGCCCTTAAATGCTCTCACATCTCACCCGTTACACTTCTGACCTTTCACCGGAACAGAGGCTCATCCTTACATATAATAACCTAACTGGAACTATATATGTAATCTACTGAATAAATGTTTTAATCAAAAGCCTCTACTAAAAGTTTCATATCCTACTCACAGTACTTGCATTCAGAGTCTGCTTTCAGTTTCACTTCTGCAAGAGCATGCCTTGCAGACGCATTTCCTGTCAGCCTGCAGTCAGCTTCTCACCCACTGAAGACTTCAGTATAAGAATATAAAAACATTCAAAAACCTTTAAATTATAGATTCAACTCAACAATTTAAAGTGGTTATAACAACCTGTAATAAAGACTAATATAATACCCATATATTTGAACATCTGAATGCCTCTGAATGCAACATCACTATTAACATGAAACGGTAATGATGATTATAAAAATAGCAGCAAATAATAGCAGGAAAATATTTCTATTCTTCACAATTCCTATATGAACAGTTTCCTGGAAAGTGGATTGGTCGTCGTGGGCCAGTTGAATGGTGCCCAAGGTCTCCCGATCTGACCCTTTAGACTTTTATCTTTGGGGTCATCTGAAGGCAATTGTCTATGGTGTGAAGATACGAGATGTGCAGCACCTGAAACTACGGATACTGGATGCCTGTGCTGGCATTTCTCCTGCAGTGTTGCTATCAGTGTGTGAAGAGTGGGAGAAGAGGGTTGCATTGACAATCCAACACAATGGGCAGCACATTGAACACATTTTATAAGTAGTCAGAAACTTGTAAATAACTCACGAAAGAATAAAGTTACGTTGAAACCAAGCACACCATTGTTTTTCTTGTGACATTACCAATAAGTTTGATGTGTCACATGGCCCTCTTCCTATTGAAAAAACAAAAGTTGTATCCAAGATGGCCGACTTATAAATGGCCACTATGGTCACCACCCATCTTGAGGAGTTTGCCCCCTCACATATACTAATGTGCCACAAACAGGACTTTAATATCACCAACCATTCCCATTTTATTACGGTGTATCCATATAAATGGCCCACCCTGTAGAACAACATTTCATTCAGTGCCTTCTCTACTTATGACAAACTCGGTGGTTCAATCCCCAACAATCCATTTAACTTCCAGGAATAAATAAACCCTTCTCACTGTCATAGAAGAAAATGAAAAGGTATGATATCTCTCTCACCCTCTCCATGTCACTCGCCCTCTATGTCTCTTACTTTCTCACCCCTTTTTGTGTCTTAGTTGTGTCGCTGTTTCATCTTCCTCACCCGTTTTCCCTGATTCCTCTCCTTGTTTCATGCTTTGCCTCCTGTAAGGAAATGAGGTGTTATTTTTCTGCCATTTTTATTATTTCAGTTTACTATTTCTAGTTTCATTATTTTGTTATTGCTATTGCATCATAATCATATAACAAGCATTTGCATTGGCGCATTTATTAATAGTGATATTGCATTTAGATGTTTAAACATATTGGCACCAATTAAGCTTTTATTACAGGTGCAGTTATAACCACTTTAAACTGTTGAGTTGAATTTATAATCTTAAATGTTTATATGCAGACTGGATTGTGAAATAGTAACTCTGTGCCAAAATAAGACAGGAAGTTACATGTTTTTGAAGTTACATGCTTTGCAAAAGTGAAACCAAAAGCAGAGTCTGAGTGCAAGTATTTTGAGCAGTTTATGAACAATCAGGTTATTCTTTAGTATCTTTTATGTATCTATATCTTTTGATTAAGCTTTTAGTAGAGGTTCTTGATTGAAACAGTTGTTTAATACATTTTACATATAAGTCAAGATCATTACACACAGGATGGCCTTAGCCTGGTTGCCTAAGCTGAGGTCAATTAAAGTGCAGCGCGAGGATCATACATGCACAGACATACACACACACACACACATACACCCACATACAGTTAGAGAGGTTCATTTGTAGGTGAAAGTTTAAGCATGTTTTGCTAGGGTTGCAGTTTTATGTTGGTGTACGTGACTGTTTGATGAAGAAGCAGGTGCACGATGCGAGAGCTGAGCTGGCTTGCGGGAAACCACCGGGGAGAAGATGGAAGCCAGTGTCCTTTTAATTGTGTCACAAGTTGTCAAAGAGAACATTTGTGGTTTTGGGTTGATGTATCCATGTAATTTACGCAAGAGGGGGCGTTCTAATACCCCGATGTATAAAACTGTGTTCTAACGTTTTTTGAGATGAGATCTGATGCTGTCTGGGTACAGATCTCCACACGCTGCGTGTGTTTCATTAAAATCTTCGTTGACTCCACCTGACAGGGTCAGTGTGTTATTCCGATCTCCACCATCTCTCTCTCCTCAAAATGAACCTTAACACTCCCTATTCCTTTATCCCCATTTCTGTGTTGAGCTCATTTGTTCATGTACTTCCTTTTTAAAAAATGTATTTTCCTCCTTCATGACACAAAGCTGATGGCTATTTTGAGGTCATCTCTATTCTGGACATGCTTCATAAAATTCCAGGGGTTGTGAATAGTGCACAATATGACAGTTCAGGGTAGATGAAATTATTTATTTCTGTGTTACTCCATGGATAACTGTTAAATTAAGTTCCACTGATTATTATTGTTGGCGGGCAGCACGGTGGTTAGCACTGTTGCCGCACAGCAAGAAGGTCCTCAGTTCAATTCCACCATCAGCCTGGGGTCTTTCCGTGTGGAGTTTGCATGTTCTCCCCGTGTTTGCGTGGGTTCCCTCCGGGCACTCCGGCTTCCTCCCACCGTCCAAAGACATGCAGTTTGTGGGGATAGGTTAATTGATTAGTCTAAATTGCCCATAGGTATGAATGCGGGAGTGAATGAGAGTGTGAATGGTTGTCTGTCTCTGTGTGTTAGCCCTGCGACAGACTGGTGACCTATCCAGGGTGTACCCCGCCTCTCGCCCTATGACAGCTAGGATAGGCTCCAGCACCCCCCACGACGCTGAAAGGGATAAGCGGAAGCGAATGGATGGATATTATTGTTGGCTGTTCTGTAAGCATTAAATAAGCCATGTTATTAGAGTAAAGTACATTAAAAAGAAAGATGTTAACAAAAGTCTTTCATACATACCTCTATTGCACAAGCAGAGTAGACTTTAGGAAGAACACACCAAAAAACTAAACATATTTCTTTTGTTTTGAGTTGTCAGGCAGGCTAATCCATACCCCCATTGGTAGTTATTAGAAAGATCAGAGTTTAAGGTAACTCCCTGATTGGCTTCAGTTTCAGGCTTGTGAGCTTCACTTAGCTCAAAAAGTTTTTGCACAATGACATCGACGAAATAAATTTTAAACAATCAAAATGTCAGACTTTCAGCATTAAGGGGGTAAACAAAAGTAGTGTATTAACTGTTTCAGAATTATTTTTATTTTTACATTGCATTACATGACATTATATTCTCTGCTCCCATTCAGAGACCCAGATCTATCATAAGTGAAATGGATCACTTAATGAGTAATTCATATTATCCAAACAGTTCATCTTTCATGTGGATCCTGAACAAATGTACCAGCCTGCAGATATCTGTCATGAATGAAGATGTAAAGAAAACTGCAGCCAACTTCAGCATCTCACTACATCTACAGAAGAGGAGCATAAACAGAATAACTTTGTAAGCCATGGGTAACACTACTGCATTTCAAACATTTCAATAAGCTTAAATGGTTTAACAATACTGCTTTCTCAAAGTACAGAAAATATATCTAAAGAAAAAATATGAAAGATAGTAACTGTCCCACTTATTGTTTGTAAAGTGTATTATAATTGGTGCAGCTATTGCAATAACCTTTGCTGTGTCTGGAAGGCTATTTAATTAGTCTGAGACTTTAACATGTATGTATATCTGTGTTTTACACCTCTGCAAACTCATGGAAATCATCAGATGCTGGGTTTCCTCCTTTTTAATGCTCTCCCAGGCTTTTACTGCTGTGGCTTTCAGTTGCTGTTTGTTTGTGGGTCTTTCTGTCCAAGGTTTAGTCTTCAGTAAGTAAAATGCATGCTACATTGGGTTATGTTTAGGTGACTCACTTGGCCAATGTTGTGCTTTGAATAATGAGCTGTTCCACGCCTGCTACATACTTTTTTTCTTGCCATCATTCTGGTAGAGGTTGATCTTGGTTTTATCTGTCCAAAGAATGTTTGTCCAAAACTGCACCGGCTTTTTTAAATGTTTCTTAGCAAAGTCCAACCTAGCCTTTCTATTCTTGAGGCTTACGAGTGGCTTGCACCTTGCTGTGAACCCTCTGCATTTACTTTAATGCAGTCCTCTATTTAAGGTAGACTTGGACACCGATACACCTACCTCCTGGAGAGTGTTGTTCACTGGTTATTGTGAAAGGGTTTCTCTTTACCATAGCTTGGATAAGTAATGACTAGTTTTTCAATAAGCTACCAGATCCATAATGGCAAGATAGCGTTTATTAAAACTGTTAGCAAGGAGCTACAGCAGGGCGATATGACCAAAAATATTTATCACGATATAATTTGAAAATTTGCGATAACGATATAACTGACGATATAATTGACACTAGACAAAATACTTTACAACTCCACAACTTTATTAGTGCAAAAAAAAAAACCCATCAATGTATTTTTACTTAAACAAGCAGCTGTTTTTTATGTGCATTAAAGTTATATAAAAATTTAACAGTGCAAATGCAAATTCTTTGCTGACAGTTTAACCAAAAATCATTTCCAGTGGAAATTGGCCAACATATCCTCAGCATAACTATGCATAATATCCACAAAACTTAAAAAGAGGTTATACACACACAATACGGTAATATTACGTTGAAGCACAGTACGTATCACTCTGCCAGGCTCCTGACTACAGTAGCCGTAATGCTCCGACAATCCATTAAGCGGCGCGGGTTCGTAGCTTAGCAAAGTTGTACTAAAACATTTGACAGATGTTCGAGCGCCGTGTACCACATAAAATCATTTCGAGGTCAGTAAACACAACCAGAATTCATACATAAGGCCCATTGGATTATAAGGGGCACTGTCGATTTTCAGAAAAATCAAAGGATTGATTTTAAGTGTGCTGTATTTTCCAAAAAACACGGTAATAACGACAGCCCGCTAGCATGCTCTACCAAAAATAGTGCTTTGTTGTGTATCTGATGGATGAAAGCTAAACCAGTTTCACACCACTGAAGTTGCAGCATTTTTACAAACCAATTCTGGTTCATCTGTTTCATTCAACGATCTGCTTTCGCCGCCATGCTTTTTCTGTCGTGTGCGTATGAAAACAAAGGCACTGCGCATGCGCGTTTTACCCATATTCTATCGCGATATTTCATTTTTCTATCGTTGCTCAACATTATACCGGTATTACCGTGAACGGTATGATATGGCCCAGCCCTACAAGGAGCTCAACAATTTCATCAGATGAGATGGAACCATTAAAAAGCTTTTACAGACCATTTGGCATAAGAATACATGTTTAGAAATTATAGGACCTGCACCTCCATGGTCGAAATCCGTGGTGCACATAACAATGAACATAGTTCTAGAACATGTGATGCTTCAGTCTCATGCTTTTATGTCAATTTTCCACCAAGAAACCATTAAGTGGACCTGTGAAGACCTTGGTGGAAGTAAGGCAACTTCATTCCATCAGCTCCATTCAAGACTCTTCCAGCTACTGTATTTATAGAAAGAATTCCATGCACACATGCAAAACAGGCATCATCTTGGTCACAAAACTCGTAAGGGACATGTAGATTAAAACAAAACAGTTTTCTTAATAGGAAAGACAGAGACCTTATTTTTAAGTCACAGCTGACATCTGAGATCATAAAACACAAAACAATGTAGAGCTGTGCCACATGCTATATTTATCTGACATTTGTCTCATTTCATGAATGTCTCATTTTGTTAAATGCCTGTTGTCATAGCCCCTCTCTCTGCATGTCTTTCTCACTTTGTGTGCACACTTCTCTGGTAGGAAGGACTGAGTTGTAATGAAGTGACTGAGGAAATTAGACCAAAAGAATCAAGGATGTAGGAACTGAAAAATAAGAAGAGAGGGTAGGATTTGTTTTTAGGTGTTGTCTTAACTGTTATCTTGCTGTTAACATTTCCTGGATGACAAAGTTAGCATGTCTTAGCTCAAAATCAAAGTCAGAGCTACTTGCTGGCTGTTTCTAGAACACCAGCTGTGTCTAAAAATCTTTTTGAAGGTTAAAAACACATGTAAGTAGTGTAGGTTTATTAAATCTTGTTACCAGATGTAAGTTAGTGAGGACAGTTATTGAGTGACATATCCTCCTATTTTTCAGTTACATTTTTTGTGATGTCTTGCCTATTTGCAGGTAAAAGAGGCCACCCAAACACATGAGATGTCATTAAAAAGGCCAGGATGTCTTCTTTTGACCTCAACAGGAGGTATCAGGGTAGCTCAAATAAGTCAAAACATAAAGACCAAAAACAAATGTCCATTAAAGAGGACATAAATGAATAGGCTGGTTCTCAGAAGGTTATTGTGTAACTGTGGTCTAATAAAATACTGGATGCAAGACTGGACTATTGAAATTCATTATCATCAGACTGAGCTAAAAACTGTCTGAAAATCCTTCAGTTGATCAGGCAGAGCCTTCAGCTTTCAGGCCTCTCTTCTATGGACCCAGCTAATAATAAAAAAGTAAAATGATTAATATAAAAATAACATGATACATAACTTTAAAAATTTCAGTATGAAAGACAAAATTATGAGTAGGATTTGGGGAAATTGGGGCTTACTTACAGTTTTACACTGTTGAAAAATTACTTGTATTTATTATACAGCTGCACAGCACATATTTTTGTCTTCCACTTCTTAATTAGATCATATCACTTTAATAGATGGTGGGTTGTGGAGAATATTAAAAGTTATTGTAATTTTTACTTTGACTGTAACACTGAAGTTAAATGAATCACTTCATATTAAAAAACCAAACTGTATCCATTCCTGTGTTTCATGTCTTTAACCTGCAACACAAAAATAATTTGCACTATCATCTGAGGAAGTTTACTGTGAAAATCTTTTACAAGAAATCACCTGAACCTTATGGAGGACCACAAGAGCCACAAAAATTCTGTGCTTAATTAATGAATTGTAGAATAAAATCTGCATTTGTAAATTCATTTTTGAATTCCAATTTAATAAACTGATTTTTAAAATGCTTTTTAAGTCTTCATTTCAAAAAACATTTTCGAATTCCACTTTAATAAACTGCATTTCAAAAACCTTTTTCGAATTGCACTTTAATAAACTGCATTTCAAAACCCTTTTTCGAATTGCACTTTAATAAACTGCATTTCAAAAACCTTTTTCGAATTGCACTTTAATAAACTGCATTTCAAAACCCTTTTTCGAATTGCACTTTAATAAACTGCATTTAAAAAACCTTTTTCGAATTGCACTTTAATAAACTGCATTTCAAAACCCTTTTTCGAATTGCACTTTAATAAACTGCATTTCAAAAACCTTTTTCGAAATGCACTTTAATAAACTTCATTTCAAAAACCTTTTTCGAATTGCACTTTAATAAACTGCATTTCAAAACCCTTTTTCGAATTGCACTTTAATAAACTGCATTTCAAAATCCATTTCCCTTTCCTGTTCGCTCAGGGATTAACATGTGGATTAGCAGTTGGATTAACAACTTCATTTTAAAAATCCTGCTGCTATTCAAATTAGCCACATCGTGGGATGTAAGGAGCTCTCTGATTGGTTGGAAAGACACGGGCTCTCTGCCTGGATTTTTCTAGCTCATAGCTTCGCCCTGCTAAGAAGCGTGTGTGCATGTACAAAGGCCGTTCAGCCTCGGGATTTACACTCGGCTCGACACGGATATGGGAAGAATGAAGGGACCCTGCAGCGAAACGGAGAGCTCACCCTCTGTCTGAGTGCCTGTTTACGCAGTCTGACCACCTGTTGAAGGTAACGTGCTAACGTGGCTAACGCTAGCATCACGTAGCCCCGTTATTTTAAGGTCATCTTAGCTTATGAAAATTTTACGTCGCAGCTGTATGAGATAGCTACGTGTTTTGTAAGCTGCTGTGCTCTTCACAAATAAAGCTGGAAGCAGCTCAGACCATTAGAACCAGCACTGAGGCCTGTTACATTTATACAGTGTTAGAGCAATGGCTGCAA
Organism: Oreochromis niloticus; assembly: GCF_001858045.2. Lineage (NCBI taxonomy): Eukaryota > Metazoa > Chordata > Actinopteri > Cichliformes > Cichlidae > Oreochromis > Oreochromis niloticus. The sequence continues at coordinate 221,745 of NW_020328864.1, read as the reverse complement.
CCTACAGCCTTTAAACTAGCGATTAAAATGCTGACAGTAAACTCGTCAGTCCAGATGTTACCACATTACTTTGTGATACTTAGAGTTAAAACAACTGAGACAGGCTGATTAAAATAACAGCTGTCAGTTCTCTCATTCCTTATATCAAGACTGGAGATCACACTACTGATTTCAGTTCATTTAATATGTGAGTGCACAGATTCATTCTCAACTGGACATAAATGATGATCAAAGGTTGTATATATGATGAATTCATCAAATCCCAGCCTCTAACACAGTGCGCTGAATCTTAGCTTTGAATGTCCAGTATATTCTAATCAGTGCAATTTAAGCATTCACTGAACCTACAGTATATACACCTGTGTGGCAAATGTGTGGTAAAGACACAGATGATGAAATTTAATTATTAATACAATATACATCATGAGAAACGAAAGCTGAAATTGATTCAGTTTAGTACTTTTCTCTGTATGCTCTGTGATTATAAAGGCCTTAAATTCTGTGATATATACTGTAAATGATTTTCACAGAAGTCTTAAAGTACTTAAATCACTGCTGATAGTCTGGTTGTTTATATTTTCACGTTTTTGTGTCTGTAAGGCTGTTTGATGACGATTTGGACTCCTCTGGGAGATGAGGACACACCCACATCTGTTCCATACTGCAGCCATTGATGGTGTTACAGCTCTGAGTCAGATTTGGGGCATCAGATGCACACACTGGAAAACCAGCACCTGGACTTCATGCAGGAGAGACGGCCTCAGTGATGATGGACTCTGCATCCTCCTAATCTCTTTCTCTTTAACACACAATTAAACTCACTCCAAAAGAGTGTAAACTTACTGAGGAAGTCTCTAACTTGTACACATTTGTACTTTTATTTGTTTTATGAGTTATTTTTAAGAAGAGTAAAGTTATTCACATAAAGTTTTTATTCTTCTGTATTTATTCTTTTGTATCATGTGCCACAGTCATACTGAACTTTACAGACCTGGTGAATTGGGGAAAAAAAGTCATGTGTATATATATATATATATATATATATGTATATACACATGAATGAATCATTCAGCTTCAGCAGTATTTCTATTCATCTTATGAATTCCAGTCTAATGTCAATTCACTGTTTGAGTTCAGTTTTGGTCTTAAACTCCAGAGAATACCACCTGGTTCAACAATCTTTTCATCTGATTATTGGCAAAACAGTTTTCTTCTGAGAGATGCTGCTGAGGCTGAAATTGAGCCCAAAGAAACAACAAACAAAGTTTAGTTCCTCTGGATTTTCCATGGAAAATTGTTTTATCACTCACTCAGGTGACTTCTCCAGTGTCACGGATGAGTGATGAATGTATCTCCCACTGGAAACCATTGTGTCCAGTTAAAGTCAATCGACTTTTTTAAGGAGAGTTGTTAAATGCTGTGCTCATGAGGACAATGAGTTTTAACTTGCAGCACAACACAAAGCTGCCATACTGGATCAACGATCAAAACACTAAATTGAGCAGAATTAAGTTAAAATGTAATATCCTCATATGATGACACATCACACATGATCCAGCATTGTTCTAAGAATGCAAACTTTCTTATTGGAAGTTTCCACAGCTGCCAGAAAGGGACAGATTTCTGGCTGGTCTTAATGAGTGGTCGTTGCTCTCTCGTTTTCTCTGGAATTGCTGCACGGAGGATGTAACACCCATGATAAGTGCTGAGGTGTGTGTCCTTGTCAGGAATCAGCCATCCTCAGCTTTCAGGTAAGGAAAAGTGGAACCAGAAGATATTCAAATGCATCTCCTCACAGCTGCTGATGAATTCTACAAAAAACAAAGTTTGTTAAAAACATTTGCAGGTGAATCCACTGATTTATCAGTGACATCCATTTACTCAAAACTTACTGACAAGTGGATAACTAGAATATATAGTTTATAATTTCAACAATGTACTGTACAAAATGGAACTATATATGACAAATGTTGTGTGGTGCTTGTGGAATTTTTAACAAGGACCCTACAAAACTTTACAGTACTTATGCTGCCAAACTTCTGATGGCTAGGTGTGCAGTTCCTGCTTTAAATGCATTCACTTTTAAGATTAAGGAATCTAAGTGATAAGAGGCCAGAAATATTTGAACTAGCTTATGAACCTACATCACTGAGGCCGTCTCTCCTGCATGAAGTACAGGCGCTGGTTTTCCAGTGTGTGCATCTGATGGCCCAAAGCTGACTCAGAGCCGTAACACCATCCATGGCTGCAGTATGGAACAGATGTGGGTGTGTCCTCATCTCCCAGAGGAGTTCAAATCGTCATCAAACAGCCTTACAGACACAAAAACGTGAAAATATAAACAACCAGACTATCAGCAGTGATTTAAGTACTTTAAGACTTCTGTGAAAATCATTTACAGTATATATCACAGAATTTAAGGCCTTTATAATCACAGAGCATACAGAGAAAAGTACTAAACTGAATCAATTTCAGCTTTCGTTTCTCATGATGTATATTGTATTAATAATTAAATTTCATCATCTGTGTCTTTACCACACATTTGCCACACAGGTGTATATACTGTAAGTTCAGTGAATGCTTAAATTGCACTGATTAGAATATACTGGACATTCAAAGCTAAGATTCAGCGCACTGTGTTAGAGGCTGGGATTTGATGAATTCATCATGTATACAACCTTTGATCATCATTTATGTCCAGTTGAGAATGAATCTGTGCACTCACATATTAAATGAACTGAAATCAGTAGTGTGATCTCCAGTCTTGATATAAGGAATGAGAGAACTGACAGCTGTTATTTTAATCAGCCTGTCTCAGTTGTTTTAACTCTAAGTATCACAAAGTAATGTGGTAACATCTGGACTGACGAGTTTACTGTCAGCATTTTAATCGCTAGTTTAAAGGCTGTAGGTTGCAGCCATTGCTCTAACACTGTATAAATGTAACAGGCCTCAGTGCTGGTTCTAATGGTCTGAGCTGCTTCCAGCTTTATTTGTGAAGAGCACAGCAGCTTACAAAACACGTAGCTATCTCATACAGCTGCGACGTAAAATTTTCATAAGCTAAGATGACCTTAAAATAACGGGGCTACGTGATGCTAGCGTTAGCCACGTTAGCACGTTACCTTCAACAGGTTGTCAGACTGCGTAAACAGGCACTCAGTCAGAGGGTGAGCTCTCCGTTTCGCTGCAGGGTCCCTTCATTCTTCACATATCCGTGTCGAGCCGAGTGTAAATCCCGAGGCTGAACGGCCTTTGTACAAGCACACCCCAGATAGCAAGGAAACATTGAAACAATGTTGAGTCAATATCAGGCGACGTCATTGAATCAACGTTGAAGTGTGACGTTGACCTAACGTCACTTGCACCCATTTTTAACGTTGAAACAACGTCAGGTTTTGATGTTGAATCAATGTTGAAACCTGACATTGATTCGACATTATATTTTCTAATACTGTTGACATTGAAACAATGTCAGATTCTGATATTGAAACACTGTTGAGCTATGGTGTTGATTTTCCACCTCTTTCGCAGTTGTTTTTTATTAAAACAACAGTTAAATCATGACTGGAAATCTACCTTTCTTTATAGGTATTTTAACCAATACTAAACTACTAACCTAAACACATAATTGCACTTATTCCTCAAACTGGACACCCTTTATAAGGGTCTCACAATGTATCATGTCAATATTAATATCATAAAATAAGAAAGCATTGCATGTGATGTAACAGAGAAAAAGAAAACTAAACAAAAAAAGGTCAATAGACATGTTTCGTTTGCTAAATACTTTATTAAAACACAGTTTTCTATTTACATTTATATTTTAACATAACTTTGTAGTTTTTACTCCGGGATGGGGACGGATGATGTGCGTCCTGCGCCACCCAAACGATCTGGGGTGTATTGGAGCCATTTCTGCACTGCCTGTACAAAGACAAACTCTGACATAGAGTTTGCCCCTAACTGCTGCGTCAGGCCATCTAGGACAAAAATACACACACACACACACACACACACAAACAAAAAAAGTGAATTAGAGCACATGAATAAGCTCTTGTTATCTGTCTTCAGCAGGGAGAAAGTATATAAACTCCTAGGCTGATAAACATGAAAGTCACCAGGCGTAAATATGCAAACTGCCGCATTTGATTCCCAAAGAGCTATGAGTGGAAAAAATGATAAGTCTTAGCATGGTGTGCCGTGCATCCTTTAAAACAAAATAAACATGGGGTCCTTGGGCTGTACAAACTACAACCCGAGGACTAAACAAGCCAAAGACCAAAGACTCCATCTCCAGATCAACCAGACATGAAAGTCTTGTTATTAAAAAATACAAAGTAATATAGCAAAAACTGGACGTAGGACATGTGAAACACACCCAGCAGATCAATCGATCCCTTTATTGTTCACTTTAGGCTCATAAAACTACAATAAACGGTAAAACTTACCAAATATGCATCTGCACAGCGCTGTATCTTTAAATGCCCTTTTTTGCTTCGTCTGGTCCTTTGTTTTTTTCCCTGCCCAGTTTAGTACTGAGGCCAGCTCGTTTCTGATGGCATAAGCCATTACACGGTGGACTCGCACCTCCAGTGTGGTCCCTCCAATCAAGGCAAAGCGTCTCACCTATAGACACATTTTAAGAGATGGAATTAGCGTGTCTCATGTCTTAAATGTTTATGCAAGTGCTTGTGTGTATGCCGTTGTTATGCATTTAAATCACATCTGACAGCTATTACACTTTATAGTTACAAAGTGTACATAAGCTTAATATACTTACCATTGCCTTATTTGCCTCTTGCGATTGAAGAGCTGCCTCTGCATTGTTTAGCTCCTCAATGTTGTGCAAGGGCAAATCCAAAGGGTGTACCCCAGCATCTACCGATTCATTGGAGCCGGTGTTGCGGATGGCTCTGACCTCCTCACGGAGTTCGTTAACTGCTCTGGTCAGGTCTGACAGCATCGTTAACATCTTTTGTGAGGTTGCATCTGTTTCAAAGAACAATTCCAGAAAGATTAATGGCTTAAGCAGTGAGAGGCGAAAAACTAATATATCCATAAGTGATGGTGTAACACTCTGCATTCAAGTATAAGTTGTTTTAACTGCTAAAAGTGCTAGTTTTTGCCTGTCATATATATGATATTTGTATATGTAGCTTGCCATCGATGTGTGTGTGAACGGGTGGATGACTGAATGTGTAAAGCGCTTTGGGGTCCTTAGGGACTAGTTAAAGCGCTGTACAAATATAGGTCATTTACCATTTATACCATGTAAAATCTGAAATTCCAAGATGTTCGAACTTGCCTTGTAATAGTGGCTTCACAGAGTCTCTGGAATCTACAGAAAAACAAATCACAACAAGATGACATTCAGGAGTATAAACTGGTGTTTTGAAGATAAGTGCACAATGACACTATGATTCAGCTTTAAAACAATTTTAAAAGCATACCATCTATAGGGAAGGCCTCGACATCAGACTCTGCATGCTGGGGAGATCGCAAAGCTGTGTCGTTTGGAGTGTTCTGCCGGAGTGGCAAAAGGTGCCGGAAGCTGGGAGGGGCATTATGATGCCTGCTGTCAGTGGGCTGGGGGGAAGACTGCGGAGTGGTGAGGGCTGTTTAGAAAAAGATAAATTTTTTAAAGTATTTAAGAATACAGACAACTTGTCCAAAAAGTTTCCATGTGTCACACACAGATATGTACACAGACACTAGACATTATTTTATTACCTGGTATTTTCACTCGAGGTGCCTGGGGAAACCGTTTTTTTGTGGGCTACTCATCCTCTGAGTCACTATATGTGTACAGGGGATTTGGTCTAAAGAAATAAGTAGAAAAAGTTCATAAGTAATTACAAATGTGCTTTTGGCATATTTTTTCCTAAAGTTACAGTTTGATTCATAATAACACACACACAGGAAACGGAGATGTGCAAGAAGGTACAGTATACAATAAATTTTTGAAGTGCACAAGTGTACACGGCTTTGCATTTTTAAAAAGTTTACAAACTTACACTTTTTGGACTATATTATGTGGTTATATTGCAGTATTCAAGCATCACAGATATGTACAAAAGACAAGATTATAAATTCTTAACAATCAAAGATATGTTTGTGAATAAAAAAAGTTTTACTTGTGCTTTCTTTTATGACTGGTCTGAGTTTCAGCTTCGGACTGAAGGTCAGACGTATCACAGTGTTCACTTAGATATTTCTGAAGACTGCGTTCAGCTTCTTGAAATGTGTCTGGAAGTACAAACACAATGTATGGCCCGACAAAAATTAGTACACGAAAAACTTGTTATTGTTACGTTTATACAACACCAATCTAGATGATACCCACCATGGCTTATGAGAAGCCGGACTGGTGCATAGGTGAGCCATGTTGCACCAGGATGAACTCTCCTCTTTACTGTGGCGTGGATCCTGAATGTGTCTCGCGGAGGATATGGAGGCCATGACAATTTCTCCCCATTTAACCATGAACTAGGGACTATTTCTGTACCACCAGTGCTGAACTGCACAATGCACCAGTCTTTCATTTTTATCTTTTTATAAAATTTGGAGTCTTTTCTTGCCCTGTCTAGGATAAACAGGAAACAGATGATTACAATATATTTCATAGTCACTACAAAACTAGATCTATTGACTGAACTAAATAATAAATAATAGCTTAAAATGTATATAGGCAACTATTACAAGCAAACCCGATAAAACAAACTCTGTTTTTGTTATTGACTATGCATGATTGGCAATGCAATGAAAGCTGTGTTGTCTGGACAAAGAAAATATTTGCCAGTAATATTATTGAGCCTTGTAATGCCAGGTCTGCTGTTCAGCTGCGACACTCTGTAGCATCCAATTCTGGATGACGGTAATGGGTACTGAAAGTAAGACTCTTTGTGACAAAACTTTTGGAAGATAACAAATGTCTCACCATCTACTTTCACAATGTTGCGGATTAAAGCAATGTCATCGACTACCTGCACACAGTTGTCCCCACCCCCTACAGACAAGATGTACTTTTCTGTCACTACTTTCTTGTACTGCTCTGAATGGTGTATCGGAGCCACAAGTGGACCATCATGATGCTGATGCAATAACTTTTGTGCTTTTCTTGGCGGTGCTGGCTTCACGTCCGTTTTTCACTTCTACTTGTGCATTGCTGTTCTGTTTATGTTTTTCAGCAACCATCTCATTAAAGTGCCTGAGTATATCTGACTCTGCTGCCTCAACCATTTTCCGTAATTTGCGCCTCCTTGACCAGCGTGATGTCATTGTCAGTGTATATCAGATTAAACAAATATATTGCTATTTAATTAATATTGCTATATTTGGAAATAGCCAAATAAGCAAAATGTTTAACGCTAGGAATGTTTTTAAGGACGTGAGTTTCTTACGTATTGATGGGTGGATGGTAGTAACCAAATCAGATCTGAAAAAAAGAGGAAAAATAAGGAACAATGTCAATAAAGAGGGAAAACTAGATACAAAGACAGCTCATAGAAGATGAACCGAGTCCTATGTGTGAAGGGACAGTTACTGTGTGTGTATATGTAAGCATTTAAACACTGAATATACTAAAATTAACAGTATTTTGTCTAAGTCTGCCATTGTAGGAATTCATGGCACCGAGACAAAAAAGTGGCGCACAGTGTGACGTCAAAATTGGCGCAGACCTTTGACGCTGCGTTTTCTCCGTTTTTCTCGTCCACACATAAATGCAAAAACGGAGTTTTCGAAAATATCCACCCTGGCAGGCGTTTTTAGAAATCTCCATTTTCAGTGACCAAAAACGCTGTTTACGTGTGGACGAAAGGTGCAAACGGAATTGGTAGGTGAGCGTGCAACGTAAAGTTAGGTTAGGTGAGCGTGCAACGTAAAGTTTGAATTGAGTGCGAATTGAAGCGGGCGCTCTCCAATCATTAAAAGTAACAAAGTCCTTGAACACATTTATACAGTTACCATTACGTTTATCAATCATATATCACAGATTTAGAATTTTTTGTAGTACTAAGCAACTACAGAGCGAAAGTCTGGGTCAAGCGCCGAGGCGACGGCAAGAACAAAGGAAACCTCGAAGCGTTAAAGCTAGCTTTGTAAGGGAATATAACGAAGAAATTATGAAACGAAAATGTTTTCTTTGTTGATATACTTTGTTCGCAGTACAATTTATTTGTTGCCGGATTGTAAGAAGTAGACGCAATTTCGGGCTCCCACATTTTGTGGGAGCAACGTAAATAACAGTAAAAAACTTGTTAATGTACAACATTAACGAGTTTTTTACTGTTATTCAAATGCAAACATGGAAATAACGAGTAGAAAAAAAAGTCATTCATTCTTACCTTATACTAATCGTGGTGCGGGCCAGTGCAGTGCATGAACTGATGCCTTCTCCGGTCAATTCCGCTGAGAGTAAATCAAATGTCCCGCTCTACTGTAGAAGACAATGAATACCTGGGGGGATGTACCAATGTGAGAGGGGTGCTGCAGAATAGTCCAAGTGATCGCTGCTTTAATTTCCCGGTCAACTATACATAAATTGCACGTAGACACGATTTTTTAAAGCTGGTGAAGTAGACCAAGTCATTGATAACAAATGAACAATAAATCTACTTTCTCTGGTACTTTATAACCCACTCAGTTGCAATGCAATTTAATGCTCAACTACAAATCGATGGTTTTTGATGGTGACCGGAGCCGAATGATCGTCAACTATAAATAGACGTTTTCTCGACATTGGTGTTGTCACCTGGTCGACTACAAATAGATCAAATATCAATGAAAAAAAAACAACGGTAAATCAACATTGTTACAACGTCCCTATAGTAAGACCGTCGGTTTACCACAGTATTTCAATGTTGTTACAACATTGGCATTTCAACCCCGACCATATACGACGGATCGGATGAAAAATCAACATCAATTCAATGTCGTCTTGCTATGTGGGACACGCTTCTTAGCAGGGCGAAGCTATGAGCTAGAAAAATCCAGGCTGGCAGACAGCCTGTGTCTGTCCAACCAATCAGAGAGCTCCTTACATCCCACGGTGTGGCTAATTTGAATAGCAGCAGGATTTTAAAAATGAAGTTGTTAATCCAACTGCTAATCCAACTGCTAATCCACATGTTAATCCCTGAGCGAACAGGAAAGGGAAATGGATTTTGAAATGAAGTTTATTAAAGTGCAATTCGAAAAAGGATTTTGAAATGAAGTTTATTAAAGTGGAATTCGAAAATGTTTTTTGAAATGAAGTTTATTAAAGTGGAATTCGAAAATGTTTTTTGAAATGAAGTTTATTAAAGTGGAATTCGAAAATGTTTTTTGAAATGAAGACTTAAAAAGCATTTTAAAAATCAGTTTATTAAATTGGAATTCAAAAATGAATTTACAAATGCAGATTTTATTCTACAATTCATTAATTAAGCACAGAATTTTTTATTTCAATGCGCATGGCTCTTGTGGTCCTCCATAGAACCTAAGTGAAACTGAAAGTGTTCACCCAACAGTTTAAAAGGGCTGATCAGAGTGCACCTGGACGGCATTCCCACAGGGACTTAAGAAAGAGATTTGTCTACAGTAGTGAAAGAACAATTTTACTACAAATACTACAGAATTAGTACGCTACAGGCATATCTCCTTTATAAAGGTAGGTCATTTGTAAACTTCTCTTTTATCAGTGATGTGTCTGTTATGTGCATATTAAGAAACCCCATACTAACTACTGGGCCAAAGAATAATAATAATTTAAAAAAAATGATTGAGATTCTCCAGCATCTTTGGGACAGTGCTAGGAGATTAAACTGCAAATGATGACATCCAGCATTACAGTTTTTCTCGATTGCTAAAACACATTTCTTGAAACTACGCCTCATATCCGCACAACAGTAAACACAAATCCATAACATCTCACTCAATTCCCCAAACATCCTATTTCCAGGTCAAAATGAAGCTCTACACCCAAAACTATTCACTCCTGCTGAAAAACCGAACTTTGCCCTCAGACATCAAACACAAGCCCTCAAAAACACACACACTACAACAGAGTTTTGCACACTGGTACAATTAATTCAAAACAATAGTTCCAAAACAATTAGGTTGCTTATGGTTCTCCCCTTCAAAACCCTTGTCACATGATAAACACAAAAGACGCAACCAATGTATGTACAGTGGCACATTGTCATTCATGTACTATACAGTACAACACACACCAGAAACATTATCCCACCACAGCATCTTGTCTTTGGTCTGGGTCAGGCCAGAGAATCTCATCCACATCACAGGCTATATTGGCCCCAGCCAGGCAGCGGGGGTAAAATCCTCTTGCATGCCTGATCCACCCCTGGCATGCATCTACTGATATGTCTAGGCAGGCCTCTTCCATGGCCTGAAGGAGGTGAACACGGACATAAGGTTCTCGGTCATACACTTTCCACCGCCATGCCGAAAATAACTCCTCTATCGGGTTTAGAAAGGGGGAGTATGCAGGCAGAAAGATATTAGAAAACCTTGGGTTATTGGTAAACCAGTCACGAACCAGAGCAGCGCGATGGAAGCTGACGTTATCCCACACAACAACGTAGTGAGGCTGCTCTGGCTGTGCTGGTTCCCTGTAGTCCAGCTGGAACATATGTTGTCTTAAACCATCAAGAAAAGCAAGGAGAAGCATAGTGTTATAGGGTCCTAGTACGGCATGGCGGTGGAGTACCCCTCGTTGGCTGATGGCTGCGCACATAGTGACATTCCCCCCACGCTGACCAGGGACATTTACAATAGCCCGATGGCCAATTATGTTCCTCCCCCTTTTCCTTCTTTTGGTCAGGTTAAAACCTGCCTCATCCACAAAGATCATTTCATGGGGAACAGGCCGTCCTTCAATCTCAAAGATTCTCTGCAAAACACATAACACAGTAGAGTCAATCGGTACCCTGAACCAAAGTTCAAGAGTGCTGAGATGGCAGCATAAACTGCCATGCTGTGATGGTACACAATACCTTATACAGTATCAAAACTCATACCTGAACATATTCCACACGTTGGTTTTTCACTCTGTCAGAGTTTCGTTCGAAAGGGACTCGGTATGCCTGTTTCATCCGGAATTGATTCTTTCGGAGGATGCGGTCAATTGTGGAGAGGCTGATGGCATTTATGCCTCGAAAAAGATGATCATCCTCAATCACTCTCCTTTGAATCTCTTGCAGGCGGATTACATTATTTGCAATTACCATGTTTACAAGTTCCCTCTCTTGCTCCTCCGACAAAAGCTTTAACCTGCCTCCACCAGGTGGTCGTCTCTGTGTCCTACAAAAATAGAAGCACTCATTACTGTAACTGTCACACATTCATTTTACAGGAAAATAATGGAAACATACTGAAACTCAAGACACATAAATTCAGTAACTTAAACGTTACTGTACAAAGCAGTCTTACTGCAAGTACACCTACCTGTTTTCCTCCCTGAAGGTTCTGATGATGGAGGCAACAGTGAAGCGACTCAAATTTGGTTGTACTCGTTGCCCAGCCTCCCTCATAGTCATCCCATGGACAAGGACATGGTCAACTAAAGTGGCTCGAATTTCATCCGAGACTGACTGTCTTCGTGCCCTTGCTCTTCCCCTTCCTTGTCGCCGTCGTTCTCCACCTCCACCTCCTTCACCACCTCCTCCTCCTCTTCCACCACGTCCTCCTCTTTCACCATGTCCTCTTTCTCCACCACATCCTCCTCCTTCACCACGTCCTCTTTCTCCACCACGTCCTCCTCTTTCACCACGTCCTCTTTCTCCACCACGTCCTCCTCTTTCACCACGTCCTCTTTCTCCACCACGTCCTCCTCCTTCACCACGTCCTCTTTCTCCACCACGTCCTCCTCTTTCACCACGTCCTCTTTCTCCACCACGTCCTCTTCCTTTGCATCTCTTTGGATCCATTGTTTCAAACCTGAATGAGCTGACTTTGGCCCTTTTATCTATCCATCGCAGGTTCTGATTGGTGTGTGCTAAATTTTGACTCCTAGTGTTTCCACCTGGTTAATTGTGTGCTAATTGGGCTCAAGCTATGCTGACTTAAGTTAACATTATTGCATGCTAGTGCTTTCTACATGACTACATGGTGTAAGCACTGTAAAATGTAGGGATTTGTGTGTAGAGTTTTGCAGTACCAGTTCACCAAATTTGAGTCATGTGTCAAAGCAGGGAATAGTGTTTATAGTTCAGGGAAATGGGTGAGCTTTTTGACCAATAGCGTTTATGGTTTTGAAATTTTAGTTTAGAGGCCTGGTTATAGTGTTTAAGCAATCGAGAAAAACTGTAATAAGCGTCTTTTTTTTTTAAAAAAAAGAGAGAGAGAAGAAAATGAATACTCGAATAAAAGGTTAAGGCGTATTCATTTTCATTTAGTATTTTGTTTTTTAACTTTTGTATTTATTTAACGTATACAGATGTGTGGGCTCACAAGTTTTGGGGCTCAGGGCTATACAGGAGGCTAAAAATCGTGACCGGTGTTGTAATGGCAGTTTAAATTGCCTGTGTAAATTGCCCACTTGATGAAGGAGAAAGAGATGTAGCTGGTGGGCTACATTTCAAAATGTGACAAATAATCTTTGGGACAGAAAAAGTTAAATACTTCTAATACCTATGATTAGTGTTAACAGAAAGAAGCTGCCTACCTAAATAATCTGGAACAAGAGTTGGTTGACAGTCTGTAACAACAATGGAGGTAAAACAAATGAAGCAGAAATACTGTTTATGTAATAATACAAAGTTAGCGCCATAATTTTTTTATTTTAATTGTTAGACACAGACACAAGTTTTGTTGTTTTGCATATGTAGAACACCACAGTGGATTTAAATCAAACAAGCAATATGTGATTGGAGTTTAATTTGAAATTTAATTCAAGTTGTTTTTTTAAATCAACTGTTAAGGAATTACAAACATTTTTATATACAGTCTCCCATTTTCAGAGGGTGAAAAATATTTGGCCAAACTAACATAATTCTATATATAAAGATTGCTTTAAACTCTTTATTTCCATTCATGAAGGTGTCTCTTGATTTTAGACTTTCACAATGACACATTTATCTCCTCAAGAGTTTTCCGGGGTTGGTTAGATGTTATTGTTCATTATGTAATAAATTCTGTCAACATTCACTTTTGTTGTCCTCTTTGGTCTTTTGGGCACATTCCCATGCTGTGTTAAATTAGTTTGTCCAATTATTTATTACCTTCTGAAAATGGCAGAGTGTGTATAAAACATTTAACAAATGTCTTTTATTCCTAAACAGTTACTGCAATAGTTGATTGTTTGATTTTAAAATTTGATTTAAAATTCACTATATATATATACAGAGGTAAATCCACAAATTTTTTATCTTTTCTTGTTGTTGTTTGTTTGTTTTTTAATGTTTGAAATAATTTGTCAAAAGGTAATGAATAATGAAGATAGATTTTTTTGAGCTATACTGTGAAGAAGTAAAGGACCCTCCATCAGCACCATGTTCTACTTGTCAACAGATTGTTACAGGAGGTGAAAGTCTTATTTATTTTTCCATTGCCAAAGCAGAATCATACAATGTAAGTTTGATCTGTAAGTAAAAACATTGCCAATATTATCACTATTATTATGCCTACAGTTCCTTCTTGTCATGTGACAACAATATTGTATAATATCAGCACTGAGTTAGTGTCTCAGCATTTGGACACTCCTGCTGGTGAATTGAAGAGCTACATTATGACAACTTGTGGTAAGTAAAAGATATGCATTGTTATAAAAATAAGAAATAGTTTTCAGATAAATGCACCTAAAACTGACCTAAAACTGGCGGGTTTTAATGGGTTAAACTGAAATCTAAACCTGACAGGAACCCAGTACAAAAACTTTAAATATGAAGATTTGGCTTTTCTAGCACAATGCAAGAAAAGCCCAAAAAAAAAAGAAAAAGAAAAGAAAAGGCCCACACTCCCTGCTCCCAAGGAAGTAAACCAACACGGCCACGGTGTTACAATGAGCAGCTGTTTTATTAAACTCAAAAGGTAGCGAACGTCAGGGTGGGCATGGCCAAAACAACAACAAAAAGAAACACTCTCGAAATGAAACAGAACTGACTTAACTATAATGAGAAAACCCAAAAGAAAATACAGGACTCTTACCTGTGTCCCTAACCAAAACAGGAGAAAAAGGTTCTAAAAGAAAACAGCTTCCCACCCCTACAGCTACCAGGTAAAAAAAAAAAAAAGAAGGTCTTTTTACACTATTTACAATGCAGGCTAGCTCTTCTCATCCCAGTAAACTCTGTCACACAGCACACAGGGCTAAACGCACGGCTCGTTGGAAACAGGAAGTAGCGGGGCTGCCGGCCCAGTCAGGTCCCAATTTGTAGCTGCCCACATTCCATCTGTCACTAATGGTCAGCCTCCACCTGGAAACTTACATAAACACAAACATCATAGAGGACAAACAACGCCCCCCCTCAGGTGTGGCGAGTGACAACACCACACAGAATCATGACCTGGGTCTTAACAAAGGACCTAAATTGTCTGAGTTTGGCTTTGCCCTCAGTTGGGTATTGCCCTCAGAAGCAGCAAGCTGTCTGGTCTGCATTAATTTGCAAAAGAATAGTTGGCATCCAATTTTTTGATGGCCATTTAAAATTAATTCATTTTCATGAGGTTCAAACGCGAGGTTGAATATAAATGATAAGAAATGTTTTTGAAAAACATCTAACCAAAAATTCCCCTTGAAAATAAAACGTATTCTACACACAGCTGGAAATTTCTACTATGTGTTTTAACCTAGGGATCAAGATGTGATTGTCAGCAGTATCAAAGGCTGAGCTAAGGTCTGACAAAAGAAGGATTGGTTAATGACCCTTATCTGCAGCCATCAAAAGGTTATTTAAGACTTCAAGGAGGGCTCTTTTACGGGAATGCAACTTTCTGAAACCACACTGAAAATGATCAAGAATATTGTGCTTCTGCAGTATATTATTTAGTTGTTTCCCAACAACCTTTTTGATATTACGATGTTGGTGATAAAGAACATTTTGAAGTGGCCTATTGCACATGATGGGTCAAGATTTGGATTTTTCAACAGGTGTTGAATGGCACATAACTAATGGGACTATCTGTGTGAGTTTCATTTTTACTGAGTACATACATCTTTTAAAGAAAATTTTCAAAAGCTCATTGCAGTCCATATTCAAAAAGACTGGTGTAAATTATGTTGTTGGACAAACAATATTAGTCATTGTGTCGACGAACACTGTTGGTTTCCTTTTTTCTAATGAAATTAGACTATAGGGTAGACAAAGTTTTTGTCAGGGTTCCTGGGTCAGTGACCCAGTATTTTCAGTTTGTTCAGGTTCAGTTTATTTTGTCATCGTTCTCATTTCCTGTTGTTCAGTTCCTGTTACTTCTATGTATCATTGGTTCAATTATGTCCAGCTGTTCACTCACCTGTCTCCAATCAGTCATTATTCAGTCGGTGTATTTAAGTCCTCAGTTTCATCGTGGTCATTGTCGTGGGTGGGTTTGGGATGATAGAGCGAGAACTTTTAGAGTGTATGACAAAGACTTCAATCAGACAGTGTTGTGGCCTTTACAACCCATATGGACATTGAAATACATTAAAGTAGACAGATCATTAACGGATACTAAGAAGAGGAAATTGACCACAGATATTTGTCAAAACTTTTATACAGTGTTGGGAAGGTTACTTTTAAAATGTATTCCACTACAGAATACTGAATACATGCCCCAAAATGTATTCTGTAACGTATTCCGTTACGTTACTCAGTGAGAGTAACGTATTCTGAATACTTTGGATTACTTAATATATTATCATGCTGTTTACAACTACGTGAATGTACTATTGCTGTGATTTATTACTGTTACTGAAGGTCCGCGGCTCCGAAACGTAGTAAAGGGACCTCTGGCTAATACTTCGGGTTCCGTGTCGGGCTGGTAGCCGAAAACTAGCTTTACTTTGTTGTCTGGGTCAACTTTGCTTGCGGGAGACAGAGAGAGGCGTTGAAAGGCTGCTCCAACGGAACTTATTTTTTCCGGAGGAAAACACGAACACAGTGTACAGTTGAGTCTTAATAGCTTACTTACAGCTGGGCTCGTCAGGCACTCTTCTTGGCTGCTGTGGTTATTATTATATTTACATGCTTCCAGCTCCCGTTTTTGCTCCGTGACAGCTCGGACTTCCTTTCTCTCCCTCCCTCCCTCACAGACACATAACGGGTACGGTAGTCCATTCTCCCTGCAGCACGGACTACACTGCCTATGAAGCTACATTCTTTAGAGCTATGCCTGTAGCATTCTGCCTATTAGCTTAGCACAACAACAACAACAAAAAGGTGCTCTCTCACCCAGGAAACACGCAGAGAGAGAGAGCGTCACCCTGTAACCATGGCAACCGTAACGCTGCCGCCTGGAACAACAGAACACAGCTGTCAAACAAACCCAAACAATCCTGACCCGCCACAATATGAAACAGGGAAGTACCGCAGTGTAATCCATTTATTTCAACAAAGTAACTGTATTCTGAATACCACCTTTTTAAACGGTAACTGTAACGGAATACAGTTACTCATATTTTGTATTCTGAATACGTAACGGCGGTACATGTATTCCGTTACTCCCCAACACTGCTTTTATAACAGATTGGAGAGCAAATACAGTGAGTTAAATATCAAAATTGCGAAAAGAACTTCAAATCTTCTGGGTATATATGCAGTTGAGTTATATGCCATACTGCTGGCTCTAGAATGGGTGGAAGACAGCAGAATCTCAAAAGTACTGATATGTAGTGATTCATTGTCAGCATTATTAAGTATTGAACAAGGAAATACAAATACCCATCAGCAGATTTTGTATGACATTCTTTTTGCTCATCATAGATTGTCTGATCAAAATAAGCATGTAGTAATAATGTGGACTCCGGCTCATGTGGGTATTCTGGGTAATGAAAGAGCAGATAGGTTGGCCAAAGCAGCTGTTAAAAAAGTCGATATAGATGTGCAGTGTTACGAAATCAGTTTTTACCCCGGTTCTTTTATTCGTCGAGGGATCCAGAAATGGCACCGGAACTCAGTAGTTATTTTTACAAAATCTTTATTCATCTTTATTCATCTTCATTTAAGCATGCACTTCTAGAAGGGAAGACGAGGCCGGTGTCCCTCTGAAACAATCTTCACCCCTTTGTTAGTCACAGCCAGCTTTATAGAGGCGACCCCATCATAAATCCCCCATGGTGTGCTGGAAACTCTGTACAGGGAGTGCAGAATTATTAGGCAAATGAGTATTTTGTCCACATCATCCTCTTCATGCATGTTGTCTTACTCCAAGCTGTATAGGCTCGAAAGCCTACTACCAATTAAGCATATTAGGTGATGTGCATCTCTGTAATGAGAAGGGGTGTGGTCTAATGACATCAACACCCTATATCAGCTGTGCATAATTATTAGGCAACTTCCTTTCCTTTGGCAAAATGGGTCAAAAGAAGGACTTGACAGGCTCAGAAAAGTCAAAAATAGTGAGATATCTTGCAGAGGGATGCAGCAGTCTTAAAATTGCAAAGCTTCTGAAGCGTGATCATCGAACAATCAAGCGTTTCATTCAAAATAGTCAACAGGGTCGCAAGAAGCGTGTGGAAAAACCAAGGCGCAAAATAACTGCCCATGAACTGAGAAAAGTCAAGCGTGCAGCTGCCAAGATGCCACTTGCCACCAGTTTGGCCATATTTCAGAGCTGCAACATCACTGGAGTGCCCAAAAGCACAAGGTGTGCAATACTCAGAGACATGGCCAAGGTAAGAAAGGCTGAAAGACGACCACCACTGAACAAGACACACAAGCTGAAACGTCAAGACTGGGCCAAGAAATATCTCAAGACTGATTTTTCTAAGGTTTTATGGACTGATGAAATGAGAGTGAGTCTTGATGGGCCAGATGGATGGGCCCGTGGCTGGATTGGTAAAGGGCAGAGAGCTCCAGTCCCACTCAGACGCCAGCAAGGTGGAGGTGGAGTACTGGTTTGGGCTGGTATCATCAAAGATGAGCTTGTGGGGCCTTTTCGGGTTGAGGATGGAGTCAAGCTCAACTCCCAGTCCTACTGCCAGTTTCTGGAAGACACCTTCTTCAAGCAGTGGTACAGGAAGAAGTCTGCATCCTTCAAGAAAAACATGATTTTCATGCAGGACAATGCTCCATCACATGCGTCCAAGTACTCCACAGCGTGGCTGGCAAGAAAGGGTATAAAAGAAGAAAAACGAATGACATGGCCTCCTTGTTCACCTGATCTGAACCCCATTGAGAACCTGTGGTCCATCATCAAATGTGAGATTTACAAGGAGGGAAAACAGTACACCTCTCTGAACAGTGTCTGGGAGGCTGTGGTTGCTGCTGCACGCAATGTTGATGGTGAACAGATCAAAACACTGACAGAATCCATGGATGGCAGGCTTTTGAGTGTCCTTGCAAAGAAAGGTGGCTATATTGGTCGCTGATTTGTTTTTGTTTTGTTTTTGAATGTCAGAAATGTATATTTGTGAATGTGGAGATGTTATATTGGTTTCACTGGTAAAAATAAATAATTGAAATGAGTATATATTTGTTTTTTGTTAAGTTGCCTAATAATTATGCACAGTAATAGTCACTTGCACACACAGATATCCCCCTAAAATAGCTAAAACTAAAAACAAACTAAAAACTACTTCCGAAAACATTCAGCTTTGATATTAATGAGTGTTTTGGGTTCATTGAGAACATGGTTGTTGTTCAATAATAAAATTATTCCTCAAAAATACAACTTGCCTAATAATTCTGCACTCCCTGTATGTCTGTGTGTGTATGCATGAGCACGTGAGTGCCTGTGTGTGCGCGTACCCGCGTGTCTATGTGAGTGCACGTGAGTGAGTGTGCATATAGGTGTGGGAGTATATCAGTTAAAACACTGTGGGTGTGTGTCTCTTCCTAGGGGCCATAAATACCATCTCCCCTCCAGACCACAGTTATCAAGTTACATGTTGAGACCCCCACACAGGTATCCTCTGGGGAATTTCCACTCAGCATTAACTCCTCTTTGTCTTACTTTCACAGTTCAACTGGGGAGGGTCTCCTAAGATCTACTCACAAGTTCATGACACAGTCAGGCCTTTATTTATATCCAGGGCAGTGTCAGTGTCTCTACCATAATTCTACATTCTATCTTAACACATTTCTAAACTCTAAAACAAACTAAACATTTCTACAGCACATACCACTGTCAAAATCTGAAGGGAAAAGTATAGTTTGGACAGAAAGTAAGAACTTCTGGCAAATGGCATGGGATAATGAAACAATAGGGAGACATTTATATAGGGTGCAAAACACAATAGAATCTAAGAGGAGTAGCGGATTAAAGAGACAGGAGGTTATTATAAGTAGGATACGAACAGGCCACTGCTTTTTAAATGGTACTCTTTTTAGGATAGACTAACATCCGACTGGGTTGTGTGATGGGTGCAATGCTATGGAGACGGTTGAGCATGTGCTTCTTAGTTGTAGGAAGTATGCAAGTCACAGGAGGTTGATGTGGGGTGAAATGAGTGGTGGAAGGGAACTTACGTTTGAGCAAGTGGTTAATAAGTTAAGTCATGGTGAAGGGAAAGGGGTGGTTTTTCGTTTTTTGAGAAATACTGGTCTCATCAAGAGGATCTGAGGATTCAGGAGTGATGGAAGATTAACAGCCAGGAGATGGCAGTAATGCAACAATTTTGGATGCAAGCTGCCATTAAACTTGACAGAAGAAGAAGAAGTGGTCATTCTCGTGTCATTGATGTTGATGTTACGTTGTCGTTCCCATGTGTGTTCAGTTCAGCCAGCCATTCAGTCTTTCAGTCAGTCCTTTCGTTCCTGCTCTGTTCATCCACTCGTTCCAATAAAACATTATCACCCTGCACCGTGAGTCCTGCGTTTGGGTCATCTCTTCCTCTCCTCCACACGTAACCTATGACAGTTTTTTTTTTTTGTATGATGGGTGATCAGTGCTTTTGGATTGATGACCTTGGATTTGTTTTATAGTAAGATATTTTAGCATAATAAGATATGTTGAAAATCTTTAGAGATAACAACCATGTTTTTATCCACAGAGACACAGCTGGCGAGGTTGTTGGAAGATCTGGGCTTGGAGCAGTACTACAGAAAGAAGCTAACACTCAGAAAAATACTTGAGATTGACGAGGACACCATCACTGATGAAGCTGCCAACTGTAAATCCGACCTTCCTTGGTATTTTTTGAAGAAACTGATGATGGTTAATGTGACAGCAAGGAATGTGACAAATACCACAGTGTGTGAGTCAGACAGTGATGGTGTATCGGAGAGTAAAGAGTTCAGTATTGAAAATCTGTTTAAAAGCCCAAACACAGGTGGCATGATGAACCCCCTTGATATAATCACTGCTCTTTTTCTGTGTTCTGATGGTCTTGTGCAGCAGGAAATGGCAGTAAAAATGTCCACATGTCAGTTTTCTGTGCCTTTGCTGCTTCCAAATTGTGACACCAATCAGTGCACACTCATGCTGTGGGCCATGAGAGACATTGTTAAAAAGTACAGACCTCAGTCTCTGTCAGAATCCAAGGGCTTCATTGAAGAAAGAATTGTTCTCTCGAAACTTCCAATGATCTCTTTTGTCAGTCTGGGTGAGTGCTCTTTGTCCAAGTCAGAGATTCTCAATAAGCTTCTGAGCAATTCTCAGCAGTACCATGACACCTTTGTTCATCGCAACATGGAGTGTGGTGACAGTCCAAGAAGAATATCCAACGGACTGACTGAAATTACTTGGTATCTTCCTTGTGGAAAAGCAAACATTGATATTTTCAGTCAGCCAGTGGCTGTAGCTAACCTTCGTGGGGACATTGCATGCTTTCAAACACAATACTCCTTTCTGTGTCAGAAATCTGCAGCAGTTTTTGTGTTCTTTGACCATTTGGACTCTGAATCTGATATCAGTCTTCTTACTAACCAACATCACAAGGCACAGATCTTCTTGGTTGGTAATCATGTAAGCAAGCACAACAGTACAGATGCTTTGAAAAAAGTAGCACTCAAGTTGGGCTTGACCAAAAACAACATCATTATTAAGACAAAAACAATAAATGATGCAGACTTTGTTAAAAGTTTGAGGGAAATGGTCAAAGATGTGGTTAAGAACTCAAAAATGAAGATGACAATAGAGCAGATGGCAGACATTGCCCATGAACTGGGGATCCTGGTTGATGAAGACTCTCCAGAGTGTCAGACTGCAAAGAGAAATGCAGATGTGATCACTGCTGAAATTCAAGACATCCTTAAATGCAAAGAAGATCAGCTTCCACGACAAGGTGAAATATGGAAAGAACTGACCTGCTTAGAGAAGGAAGAATGTCGACTTCGAAAAGTTGGCTCTAAAAATATAGAAGATTACAAAAGCGAACTTCAGAAAAAGAAAGAACAACTGAGGAAAAGGCAGAACTCTTATGACATGTCGACAGTTATGAAATGCTTCATCGATGCAATATCAAGCCCAGGAACAGAGAGGTTTTATTTCCTGAAATGGATGCGAATGAACCTGGATAACCTGTCTCGGATAAAACTGTCTGAACTTCAGGAGAAATATAAAGAAAAATCTAAGAACTCTGAGAATAAAGAGGAGGTCAAAGAAATTGACAGACAAATTTCCAACAGCTCACTGGGGACTGAACACTTCTTCCGTGAAATGGGTCAGATCTATGAAGCTTCACTGTCCCTTCCACAAACAGATCCAGCACGTCAACAGCTGCAGCATCTGCCCAAACTGTGTGCAGAGTTGTTGCTTGATGGATTTCCTCTTGAGCTTGTAGATGGAGATGCATCCAACATCCCTCTCAGATGGGTGAGTGATGTTCTCTCTCAGCTCAGTGACTTGGTGTCTCCAAACAGAAAGATCCTGGTAGTCACAGTTCTTGGAGTTCAGAGCACAGGAAAGTCCACTCTCCTTTACACCATGTTTGGAGTGCAGTTTGCAGTCAGCAGTGGTCGATGTACTCGAGGTGCCTTTATGTCGCTCATCAAAATCAATGAAGACATGAAAAAAGTCCTAAACTGTGACTTCATGCTGATCATTGACACTGAGAGCTTAAAGTCACCAGAACTTGCACAACTGGACAACAGTCATGAGCACGACAATGAGCTTGCTACACTTGTTGTGGGGCTCAGTGATGTCACCATTGTTAATACTGCAATGGAGAATTCAACTGAAATGAAGGACATCCTACAAATAGTTGTGCATGCTTTTCTCAGGATGAAGGAGGTGGGCAAAAAGCCTAAATGTGTGTTTGTTCACCAGAATGTGTCCGATGTTTCAGCCCATGAGAAGAACTTACGAGACAGGAAACTGCTCCTGGAACAGTTAAATGAGATGACCCAGGCAGCAGTCAAAATGGAAAAGAAAGAGGAGAACAAGAGCTTCACTGATGTGATGGAGTACAGTCCAGACACTGGGAACTGGTACATTCCTGGACTCTGGAATGGAAACCCACCAATGGCACCAGTCAATGCAGGCTACAGTGAGGCTGTATATGAGCTCAAGAAACACATCATCCAACTGCTGGGAAACTGTGAGTCATCTGCTAATGATATCATGGAGTTTAAAGAGTGGATGACAAGTCTGTGGACTTCAGTAAAGTATGAAAATTTCATCTTCAGGTTCAGAAACAGCCTCGTAGCTGATACATACATGAGACTCTGCACAGAATTCAACAAATGGGAGTGGGAATTCAAAAAAGAAATGTACACCTGGGTAACAAATGCAGAAACAAAGATTTCCAATTTTGGTACAATTGCTGCAAAATCTGAATCTTCTGACATGAGAGAATTTGTCAGATCTTTGAAAAGCGAAGCCTCCACAGTGCTGTCCACATGGGAGACAAAACTTTTAGGAAATCTGAGAGAATATTTTTGGCAAGCAGAGGGTCATGTTCATCTGGTTGAAGGATACAAAGAGGAATTTGCAAACAGTACAAAGAGCCTTCGGCGTGAAATGGAGAGATCTGTTTTTAATCAGCTCACAGCAGCTGCAGAAAACAGACAGAGGATGGCAGAAATTGATAAAATCAAAGAAAATCATTTCAAAGAGATTGAAAAGGTAGTTCATGTGTTAATAGATACATGCAGAAAGAAAAAAGCCCCGATGAAAGATGAAGAGCTCGACAAAGAGTTTGATAAGATGTGGAATGAAACACTGGAGAAACTTTCTTTTTCTGAACAAAAGATCATGAATGTCTTCACCAGTGTATCTCACTGCCTGAGAATCAATCTGTCATACAGGGGGAGCTATGCATGTGAATTATTAAGTCAAGAATGTCTGCAAGATTGTGGAAAGGAGCCTTTCAAATATACAGCTGAAGGATCCTACAACAAAATTAAATATAATCTCAGCAAGTGGTACAACATTCAAGGTCACACAATGGCTGCACATCAACTGGCTGACAGCACCATCAATGACTGCACTCAGTCTGTGAGAGAAAGAGTGAAAAGGAAAAACAATTACTCTGACATCTATATTGAGGAGATCCTACACATCATTGATGAGAAGCTACAAAGCAATCAAGATGTTAGGACAGACATTGAGTTTGAAGTTTCTCTGAAACAGCACATCTGTGGATTTGCAGCGAGAGAGTTTCAGAAAATGCACGAAGATTTCATCCAAGAAAATGATCCCTACAGATGTCTGATGAAAAACAAGGAAAGGTTTCGTGATGATTTCATTGATGTGTTCCATGAAAGAGACCAGTGTCAGAAGAAGGCAGAAGAATTTGCCCACCAATGTTTGAAGCCTGCTGTTGAAGATTTTATTAGTCGATCCCTCGGACCTGATATCACCTATGAAATGCTGATATGTGAGCAGTTCAGCACACGAATGTCCTTCCAGTATTCAGTTTTACTGGATTTGCTTTCAAAGGATGATTTTAAAAACTATGTGAGCTATATTTGCTCATATGAGAAATATGTCAAGACATGGATACTCAACAAAATAGTGGAGCGCTTTTCATCTATGTCAACAATGTCTGAGTTTGAGGACCGATATCTTCAGTCATGTATCAGAAGCTTATATGATGCAATCAACAAGGCAAAAACAGGAAAGAGTGAAGGTTTGAAGACATTTGTTGAAGATATTTGTAAAGAACTTGGTGATAAACTACTCATTTCCCAGGATGCTCTTGGTGCTTTCATGATGCTGAACCATGCTGACAAAAAGCAGTTTGCTGACTGGCTCACAGTGTCTGTGAATGAGATGGCACAAGATCTGAGAATGAAGTTTAAAAATGTAAGCACTGAAATGAAACTACAGCATCTCCATGTGCAGCCCCAGAATGAGCTTTTCAACAGATTGGTTGGTTGCGGCAAACGGTGTCCATTCTGCAAAGCTCCTTGTGATGCAGGAGGAGGAGGCCATACTGAGCACTTTGCTGTACTGCATCGGCCTCAGGGTCTGGGAGGTTTCAGATGGCCAAATACACAAAAACTTGTCACTGACATTTGCTCTTCTCTTGTAATCAGTGACCAACATTTTCGCTGCAGTGCTACAAACCATGAATATCACCCTTACAAGAGATACAGGGACATTTACCCGGACTGGAATATCCTTCCAGATGTGAGCCTTGAGGCATCAGACTACTGGAAATATGTGATGACAAAGTACAACTATGATTTTGCCAAAGAATTGAATGCAGTACCTGCTGATATTCCATTAGCCTGGAATGTAATCACAAAACAGCAGGCAGAAAAAAGTCTCAAAGAGTCTTTTGGCATTCGATGAGATTACTGGAATTTCAACTGATTTTCTTGTTGAAGGAAAAATAAAATATCCAAATATAATACTAGACAAAACTAAAGGTATTATTAGTGGACATATACTTTATAATAAGATAAGAAAACCACTGCAGTTTGTGTTCACCTTCACCTGAGACTTTAACACATTTATTAAAAGAATCAAAGTATAACATGTTTATTAAATTACTATTTCTGTTTTTCTTTTAATTAAGTAGATTTTCATGTAAGAACCTTAATTAGTTGCTTTTGTTTATGATCAATATTTACATAATGTTTCACAAAAATCATTCAGTCTGTATGTCGTGTTGCATTAATAAGACAACAAATAAACAAGAAACACACTCGGAGTGAGTGAGTTATCTGATATCAAATAAAATTTCCACCTGTGCACAAATGTTTTTAAAGACTGTGATTTTCACACAGATAATTTAATACCTCTTCATTTATTTCTGTCTCTCTCTCTCTCGTGATTGTTGACATGACAGGAACTTTACCTTAATTTTTGATATCTGTTTTTTGAACACATGGCCTTTTCCCTATTTTCTTAATAACAATGCATTTGTTGTAAAGCTACACAAAATTAACATGCTACATTCATCCAAGGTGATGAAATTCTTTCACAGTTGTTATATATATAGTACACTTTATATCAATGCAGTAAAAAGTTTGGACACACTGTCATGGATTTGCTGTGTGGTAAGGCAGGATGTGGACTCAAATGCAGGACTCAATGAAAAATTGAAAAAAATGGACAAATAACTCTACACGTGTTTTATAGTTTAGATTCCTGAAAGTAGCCACCCTTTGTTTTCTTGACATCGCTGCAAACCCTTGGCCTTCTCTCAATAAGTTTCATGATCTATTCACCTGAAATGGTTTTTACTTCATAGATGTGCCTTATCAGGATTCATTTGTGAAGAAATTTCTTGCCTCCTTGAGTTGGGATCATCAGTTGTGTTGTGCAGAAGTCAGGTTGGTACACAGCTGACTTCTGACTGGTACACCCTAAATGTAGCTGGGTTAAAAATAACCCAATTTGTAACCCAATGCTGGGTCAAATATGGACCGAGCCAACGCTGGGTTGTTTCAACTTAACAGGGTTGGGTTACTGGTTTGACCCAGCACACTGGGTTAGGATAACTATCCAAAAATTGGGTTAAATTGACCAATGTTTAAAGTTGAGGTTAATAAAAATTGGGTCGAAACTCAGAACCTATCACAAGGGTTATATTAAAATTAGTATTTGGGTTAAGATTTCTACTTACTATAAAATTCAGCATATAAAAACTAGATTCAAAACAGATTTTCTCAAAAATACTTTTATTGCCATATGATACATAGAACATACACAGCAAAATTCATACAAAATATATCAATGAAAGTAAAATGCAAGTAAAAAAATGTACCAAAAAAGTATAATTTATTATATTATATCCATTACTTTAAATCAGTCTTTGGTTACAGCACATGTACATGTTAATACACATGAAAACATGCTATGTAAAGTCAGCTCTGTTTTAGAACAAATTACATGTAAAAACTCTTAACTTTAAAAAATTGAATAATTTATGATTTTTTTTCAGTACTTAACATACATCAACACTTGGCAAGACTTAGAAAAGTGGCAAGAGGGAATCTCCTTCTCAGATAATTTCATGCACCTTTATGAGCAACATTTTACGCTTCCATCATAGCTAAATGAGCCCTCACTCGATTCGTCATATTTGATTCATGTCCTGGGATTCATCTATTCTTGTGATAGATGACAGTGTGAAGGAATTCCCAAACCTGGGTGCATGACTTTGGGTAACTTGCATTAAAAAAAAAACAAACAAAAACTTTCAAGCAGCCATCAACAGACCTTAGTCTGCTGCAAAAAGCAGAAACAAATCTAACTTCTAGTGCCAGGCAAGATGAATATTTTCTTGGGGTTCCTTTGGTGCTGAATTCTTCTTTTTGATAGAATGAAGCCATTTCCTGACATTGCGTAGACACTCCCCCAGAAATTCAGTTGCTGGCCTATGAGTTCTGCAAGGGCTGAGCCATGCATCCTAAATTTTTTAAACAAAAGAAAAGAAAAGGCAAAGGTCAGTAAAGTAAGATATAAAAGATTATTTGTAGTTGTTTGGTTAATGTCAAGTAGTCTGTAATCCTGTAGCGGTGAGCTCCAACAATATACTTGACATTTGCTCAGAGAGGAAAAAAGAACAATGAAGCAGACCAGTCTGTGGTTGTGAATGTTTGCAATTGATTTTTAGGAGACTGACTAAGCCAAGATCAAGTATCATGTTTCACACACTTTATACTGTCACAAGGCTGTACAAACCTTTTTGCCAACTTCTCAATGGATTTACAACAAATGTTATTATTTATGCATCTATAATGTGCATATGACTGAAGAAGTGACTTGGATGAGTGACATATAATGTGCATATATTTTTTAAAGATGTGGAAATTGAGTAGATACAAACTGTACATTTATTTTTATAATCACAATGACACTCAGTATACAGATTGAAAAACTGACCAGTATTCAGGTACTTTGTTGTTGTGTGTATCGATTGAAGTGTAGATACTTACATATCCGGTGCCATGGCAGTCCTTTAAACATGGAAACTGATCTACTATTGATGATGCCAAAATTACCTTTATTCCTGAAGTTGGGCTGCAAGCAAAAACAGTTGCATTTAATAAAGTCAGATAAACAAAAACTTTTACTTTTCTGTAGATTTCTTTTAAAATAAACAAATACAAAAAGCAGAAGCTTTGAAGAAAAAAAAGAAACCAAACATTTTTAACTGATCCTCTTTCTTTTCATCGAGACTGGCAACCAAAGATCCCCCTCAGGTGTACCTCATGGATGTTCTAAAGTTAAATAATTAAAGTTAAAACATTTTTAATGTTAATTTTAGAGTAATTGAATATACTTGTGATGGCTGCAGTTACAGCCACACAGTGGTAATGTCTACCAAACATCAGTGTTACAATAGAGGCTTAACCATAAGACTACACTTACATTTTTCTTTCTTTGAATATAGGATTTAATTTACAGGGTGTTGCAAAATCAGTTTCGCCCCGGTTCTTTGATTCGTCGAGGGATCCAGAAACGGCACCGGAACTTCAGTAGTTATTTTTACAAAATCTTTATTCATCTTTATTCATCTTCATTCATCTTCATTTAAGCATGCACTTCTAGAAGGGAAGACGAGGCCGGTGTCCCTCTGAAACAATCTTCACCCCTTTGTTAGTTCCACCCAGCTTTATAGGAGCGACCCCATCATAAATCCCCCACAGTGTGCTGGAAACTCTGTGTCTGTGTCTATGTGCACGAGCACGTGAGTGCCTATGTGTGCACGAGAGTGAATGTATGTGCGTACCTGTGTGTATGTGTGAGTGCACGTGAGTGAGTGTGCATGTGAATGTGTGAGTGTATCAGTTAAAACACTGTGGGTGTGTGTCTCTCCCAAGGGGCCATAAATACCATCTCCCCTCCAGACCACAGTTACCAAGTTAAATGTAGAGACCCCCACACAGGTATCCTCTGGGGAATTTCCACTCAGGATAAACTCCTCTTTATCTTACTCTCACAGTTCAACTGGGGAGGGTCTCCTAAGATCTACTCCTAAGTTCATGACACAGTCAGGCCTTTATTTATATCCAGGGCAGTGTCAGTGTCTCTACCATAATTCTACATTCTATCTTAACACATTTCTAAACTCTAAAATAAGCTAAACAT
Organism: Oreochromis niloticus; assembly: GCF_001858045.2. Taxonomy (NCBI): domain Eukaryota; kingdom Metazoa; phylum Chordata; class Actinopteri; order Cichliformes; family Cichlidae; genus Oreochromis; species Oreochromis niloticus. The sequence goes on along the minus strand of NW_020328864.1, from coordinate 193,176 downwards.
TCCTACAAATCCCCCTTTTTATCTGCCCTATGGCAGATAAAACTACACTAAATCTTTCACCATAATGTTTTCATACTGTGACTCCCCATTTCCCAAAAGTGGTCTCCTGGTGTTGGACTTGGTATCAGATTCTCCTATAGCACGATTGATGAGTCTTACGAACAAGGCTCTGATACAAGGCACACAACAACACCCACCTGTCACTAATATTGCAGTAAAAACAGACAGAAACCATAATTGACATCATGAAACCTTTCCATTGCCCAAAGACAGAAATCATCCACGCTTCCAGCAGGTTATCCAATCTTGAATGCTCATACATCGTGGTGGACAACGTCTTTAGGCCTTCCAGAGTTCGGGTCACAGAGCTGCCTGGAGCTGTGTTATTTAAAATAAAATTACAATACATATCCCCAAACATCGCGCAAACGCCCCCTTTTTCTCCCAACAACATATCTAACGCCATCCGATTTTGTACTGCCATTAAAGATGTTGGACCCAACTATTCAGCAAGCCCTTCAACTGCGTCCCTGGTAAAGTTCGCCAGTCTCAGGACATTATAATGCACATAATTAATACGATCCACATTCTTATTTGGAGTTACTGGAAAGAATGCAGAAATCATTGGACAATTTTCAAATCCTCCAGCAATTTGGTCCACTAATTTAAATTCATTTAGGCACACCCCTAGGAACCCCAATAGCATCTATTTATGTTGGTGATCCTATTGTAAGGTCAAACGATCCTGGTGACCGTTTGGCCAACACATGACGTCTGCGCGTGGCTGTCAGTTGAGCGGTGCCGGGCTTAGCCAGCCGCACCCCCTTTTCTCCTACTAAAACTAGAGGTGCACCTATACGTACCATGGCACAGAGACCAAAAGTCCCACTAGGAATTCTAACATACAATCTGTACCCACCATAATAATACTACAAACCAGCACGTGCCCACAGGCCTATTTCAGTGCCGGTGTCTCTTGATAACTTTCCTCTGGCCAGGTACGTCACAGTGCACCAATCGGCGATAATCTCCCCGACCTCATGCTCATGTCTGTCAGGGAAAGATACAGTAAAGTTAAAACATGTGTAGTTGGCTCTTCTCAGTGTGAAAAGACCAAGTACAGTATCATTACCTATTGGTGGAAACAAACTTGCTAATGTAGTACAATTACCTTCAGAAACCGCTTCTCTAGTGAGTCTGAGCATGCACTCAAATCCCCACTGGTCTTCGGGATATAAAGGAGCCGGTTCTGTGAAAAGATGTGGGCGGGCCACTGCACACGCCACACAATCTGAAACATTCTGTTCTCTAGCATTTTGGATGAGCCAGTCTGGCCACAGATTTGGCTCTCACAGTAGCCAGTGGCCATTGAAATGAGCTGTTTAGGTTTGAGTCTCGTATAATCTACCTCAAGTATTTGTGGGCCCGATTCTGAAAGTGACAATGGTGGGGGAGGTGTTAATTATTTCAGCCACATCAAGTGCAAAATCTCTAAAATTAATTTTAACCAGACCGTATGGGTCCTTCCCTGAGATGTCTACTCCTATGAATAAGTACACCACGGATCGGGCGGGCCCAGACATCATATCCCCGCCATGAACTGTTTAAACCTTTACATTTAATGACAGCACAAAGATCAAATATATACGAAGCTGTGGACCCTTTAACGTTGTCCAACTCTATACCGCCATAATAATCAAAACACTCATCTGATTTACCTGTTTCCCTACGTTTGGTTCGCGTCGCCGTGGCCTGTGATGGTGGAGTTGCCGGAGTGGATTCGGGTCTGTCTCTGGGCAATTCACTTAGAAGAAAAATCACAGTTACAATAGCAACAGTTATCACACCTAACACTACCGCTTCTCTCCACTTTCCCCTTAACCAGCCTAGAGAAGTTGACATGATGTAAATGCAGATGAAAGACATGTCTGTTTACATCTTTTCCCACACAGAAGGCTTCTCTGCAGAGCATCAAATCATTTGTACTGTTCACAGAATCACAATTCCATCGCTGGACTTCCTCTGCGCTGTCACTTTTGGAGCTTGGCACGCTCTCTCAGATTCTCACGTTCCAACGCTGCTGAAGATTTTAAGGCAGAGCACGTCGTACACCTTAGTTGTCTTCCTCAACGTCAACACTCTTTCATTTTATTTAAAATTTTGCTGTGGAGAGTCTCCTCATGACGATCTCCTGGAAGCCCCGCAGCACGTCTCTCTGTGCTATGTCTGCTGTGCTGAAGGTGATCTCTGATCCTCCTGAAAACTCTCTCCTGGCCTCAGCTCCCATCTTGTAGACGATCTCCTCAGTCCCTCCTTCTCGTCATGGCACCTCACGACATCTACAGATTTAAAAATAACACTCCTCTCCCCACATGGCTTTCACCATGTGTCAACTTCCCAATGAGACATGTACAAGAATGTTGCACAGTCTCCCTAAAACAATCTCCAGGGTTTCCCACTTGGAGCAGCCATACTCCAACCTGTAACCCTGTGTAAAAACATTAGTCAGCAATTAAATGTTAAGCTTGTCTAACTCCCAGCTCCACCTGGAGCCTGTATCCTGGAAGACAAACCTGTTAAATCAACCTTCACATTTTCAACCGACTATAGATCATAAGAATAATAAAGTATTCAGCATAAAAGACAAGTATCATGTGCAGGTTTTCTCAAATCATTAAATCACAATTATTGCCATAATTTGTCCCAAATCATGAATCATCCCAATTTGTTCCGCAATTTAATCGGTGACTTTCCTTAAGCAATGTCACTCCACTCATTTTATCACTATGAGCTCAGTAGTGGCCAGCTAATGAGCCCACATTAAACTATTCCATAAACACTGCATCTCTTATTTGTTTTCTCATGTCACTTGTCTGTTTCCTGCTGAATCCTCTACATGCACTCTTAGAAAAACAAACATTAACAACACAAATGGACAATCCTGATGGTCAGGCGCAGGTTGACAGGTTCCAGAGGTGCTATAAAAGAAACCCATAAAGTTAAGCCTGCTGTAAAAAGAATGACACTGGTTTCAACACAGGATGTGTTTCACACTATTTTCTCTTCTCCCCTGTAATAGTCAACATTTTCCCAAGAACACAGTGTAATAGCATAATCAACATATAGCCTGTAAACACAGTTCCCTTCACTCATAAACCCAGTAATCCTGTAGTAGAAAGAACATCAACCATTAGTGTGTCCTACTATAACTCACATAATCGAACACATGATTAACTCTCTGCTGTAGAAAAGAAATGTAAATGTTAACGCTGCGCACAAGCCCATGAATAACACACCCCTGATAGATTCATAAACACAGAAAGTGGCATTTAAAAGGTTAAATCGTCACACAACCTAGGATGCTGCTGTCATCTTCCTGCTCCTGTAAAAAGAAACGCATAAATTCATCCACCCTTTTGTGCTGTCTAGGTGGAGGTTAACCTTGAGTAGTGGTCAAGTCTTGTCAGCTATTGTCAGCTTTTACCAGTCAGTCAGTTTTTTTCTCTCACTCATTCATTCATACATTCATTCATTCATTCCTTGATTCTTTGCTGATAGTGGAAACTATGTCGCATATTCATTTCCACCCACAGCAAAATGACGTCATTTCAAAAAAGAAAAAGGAAAATTTAGACTGGATTTCCTCGCTGAATCCTTTTTGAGCAGGGACTCTCATTTTCTAATTGTCCCAAATAAGCAGCTTTCTCCTGAGCCCATTATAATTTTGGAGAAACTCACTTGCAACGGTTTTCTCGACATGTTGTATAGTGCTTTTAATTCCCGACGTGCAGATCTGCTTAAAGAAAAGAAATTCACAAACAGAAATCAGTGCACTGTTCAAACCAAAAAATAAAATAAAAATAACAAACAAAACTGTCAAATAAAACTCCCAGTGCACTGTCCAAAAAACAAAATAAAATTAAAAATAACAGATCAAAATGAAAAACAAAATTAAATAAAAATACAGAAGCCCGGTCTTAGGACTTGTCCCAGAATATTCTTTTTCTAATGGGCGAAAACACACCAAATCTAAAACTTGGTGCCATGGTACAACCTTCCCCATACATCAGAAACAAAAACAAAACAAAAAACAAAAAATCTGCTAATTTTATTCATTTAAACTCTGGCTGCAGGATTCTGTCCACCCCTGTTATCATGTTCCCCAAAATAATACTAATTCAGTTGTCTATAGATCACTTCTCAACCCACTCAATAAACCAGACAGGATGATGGTAACAGTATTTCCTACTTAAAATTGTGTTTGATCCTGATGAGCTTCATTGCGTGTGTGTGCGCGTGTTACTCGGGTTAATACATTTACCATCTCTGTGTGTCCTTTTATGTACCTTCCCCCTTTTTTCTGAAACAAAATTCCGTTCACTCCAAGTTTTGTTTCAGAAACATCTAAATGAAAATCTCTGTCATAGTCAGGCACAGCTAAACCCCAAATGCTTGCAGGTTACCATTGGCAACCACGCTGTATGTTATTAACCCCTTCTACCAATACCCTCTTTTTGATGTGTAACACTTTATGTATGATTTTGTATTCTCTGTAGTGCATATCACGTGCATGTGTGGTGTTGTCTTTCCATTTTCTCTAACAGTACTCTTGCATACCTCAGTGCTCGTCTTCCTCCCCCTTTTGTGGTGGTCTGGACACTTTGTCAATCCTCCACTTCAAGGCAGTCGTTTGTCTCCCCAGATTCCTTAACCCAATTTGATTCCCCACACTAAAACAGCATTCCTCTTCTTTCACTCTGGTCCTCTCTCTCCAGTCTTCTCTCCCACTTTGCAGTCCAATGGCAGTCAGTCTTCTTCAGCTTCGTCCCGTGTATCTCTTTGTCCCACTGTCTCTTTCATTGCCATCTTGCTCCAAACATGGCAAATGTCAAACTCAGACAGTCTTCTCAAAGGTCCTTCACACACAGTGAGGTTGCAGCTTGCTGGAAACGCATCTCCATTCATCCAATCAAGATGATGGATCTTCTCTTTCTGATGTCGTTTGCCCATAGTGCTGCTGGACCTCTCTGTTCAGGACTCTGGTATTGTCTCTTGGACTGCTGTCCACTGTTGATGTTCATGCTTGTGCTTCTGGAACTGCACTCTGTGTCTTCAGGGAGAGATTAGCTTCCTTGGAGCTTGCTTTTTCAGGATGAGGACAGGAAGCTGCAAAACAATTCAGCCAAAAAATTCTGGCTGGGTGTTTCTATTTTTTGTTTTTAATTTCTAATGATCTTAACCTATAATTTTCTTCCGACTGCCGCCCATGGAGAATTGATACAGGTCCGTTCCCCACCTGTAATCGACAGACTGAGAGACTTTCATTATTCACTGTGACCGCACATGTTTTCATCACTCCTAAAGCAACACATCTCCACTTATTTTGTTTTGAACTCTACTAACTTTAAACCCCAACAATGAAATTTTATTTGTTCTTAACCGCAAACACAAACAACTTCTTGATGTTGTTGTGAATTATTTTTACCCACAATACTCCAAATCATGTTTTCTTTTGTGTCCAGCAGGGGAAGAAGGTGGCCTGTAGTGTCACTGCTTCCCCCAGTTGGAGACAATTTCTCACTCACACTTCCACACTTTTTATTTTCTTTGTTGTCATTATTTTCTTTCGCTTTTTTTTTTTTTTTTCCCCCCATTGTTTTACACCCACACATTAATCCTGTTTACTCACTCCTCCAACCTCATTTTCCTTTCACCCCAACAGCTCTCATACAGTCAGCAAACAAATTCTCCATTCATCCTTGAGTACTTGGTCACCTTTAAATGTCACTGTTAATTTTATCAATTTATTTATCATTACCTTAACCCTAATCCACTATTTAGTTTTATTTATTTATTTTAGTTCACTTTCTCCTATTTGATCACTATGATTACTTGACTATTATTATTTCACAGAAAATCAACTAATCTGCTTCTTCTCTCTCTTTTGTCATCAAGGAATTCACACACACAGGCTGGTCACTCGCCCCCACCTTTCTTTCTCTTTCTCTCTCTCACACACACACACACTTTACTCCTCCTTCGTTCCACCTGTGAACCCGCCCCTCGAGGCTGGCTCACACACACCTCATGCTTCTCACAGTCCCATTCAAACTTTCTGCGAGACACCTTCTCTGCTGATACAGGACAACGCCCTGATCAGCACAAAGAGCGGGTGCCGTCCGCTCTTGTACGCCTCAACCTAACTAGGACAAGTAGGCCCACGATCTTCAGATCGCGCCACATTTGCCTCACGAATTATTCAAACTGCGCCACGGACTGGATACCGCAGTTTCTCTTCCCCATAAAAAATAAAACCAAATTAAACCCCCCAATTGACTTCACAGTTTGCAACAATTCGCGACACGGCCTCCTGCCGCGATTTCTGCACACCACAAACACACATTTTTAGACCCAAATTCTTTTTGTTACTTTAATTGACACCCGTACTTCAGACGAGACACAGACTCTAACTGCGCTTTCAAACACACTACACAGTCCTCCTTCTGCATCAGGCACTGGTTCAACTCAGCTCGGAATCTAACCGGCGAAAGCAACCGATCCTGGTTTTATGCATACTTCAGACTGTGACAGGGACCTCTCCCCGACTTAGTTATTTAAGGAGTCACCAATCCCCAGGTCACCACCCTGGATCTCCTGCCCTCACAGGTCCTAGCCCCGCGTCCAAGACTAGGTGGGGTAACCAAACCCGTGACACACACAGCACTGAGCTGGCGACGAGGCCTTTCAGCCCCGCTTTCTAACTAATAGTAACACGTGTTTCCTGCTTTAACGCATGGAGGACGGATCACACACCGCCACTTTTTCCTAATAACTAAAACGGATGAAACACCGATTCTATTAATCCATAACAAGCATCTCCAGCTTTAACCAGTGTTGGGGAGTAACGGAATACATGTACCGCCGTTACGTATTCAGAATACAAAATATGAGTAACTGTATTCCGTTACAGTTACCGTTTAAAAAGGTGGTATTCAGAATACAGTTACTTTGTTGAAATAAATGGATTACACTGCGGTACTTCCCTGTTTCATATTGTGGCGGGTCAGGATTGTTTGGGTTTGTTTGACAGCTGTGTTCTGTTGTTCCAGGCGGCAGCATTACGGTTGCCATGGTTACAGGGTGACGCTCTCTCTCTCTGCGTGTTTCCTGGGTGAGAGAGCGCCTTTTTGTTGTTGTTGTTGTGCTAAGCTAATAGGCAGAATGCTACAGGCATAGCTCTAAAGAATGTAGCTTCATAGGCAGTGTAGTCCGTGCTGCAGGGAGAATGGACTACCGTACCCGTTATGTGTCTGTGAGGGAGGGAGAGAAAGGAAGTCCAAGCTGTCACGGAGCAAAAACGGGAGCTGGAAGCATGTAAATATAATAATAACCACAGCAGCCAAGAAGAGTGCCTGACGAGCCCAGCTGTAAGTAAGCTATTAAGACTCAACTGTACACTGTGTTCGTGTTTTCCTCCGGAAAAAATAAGTTCCGTTGGAGCAGCCTTTCAACGCCTCTCTCTGTCTCCCGCAAGCAAAGTTGACCCAGACAACAAAGTAAAGCTAGTTTTCGGCTACCAGCCCGACACGGAACCCGAAGTATTAGCCAGAGGTCCCTTTACCACGTTTCGGAGCCGCGGACCTTCAGTAACAGTAATAAATCACAGCAATAGTACATTCACGTAGTTGTAAACAGCACGATAATATATTAAGTAATCCAAAGTATTCAGAATACGTTACTCTCACTGAGTAACGTAACGGAATACGTTACAGAATACATTTTGGGGCATGTATTCAGTATTCTGTAGTGGAATACATTTTAAAAGTAACCTTCCCAACACTGGCTTTAACGCACGGAGATTCTCTTACGGGGCGCTAAACATCAACCTGAAGTTCTTAACAAAAGTCTCTTGCTTTAGTCGCTCAACAGTACGCTAAACATCAACCTGAAGTTCTTAGCAAAAGTCTCTTGCTTTAACGCACTGAGACGGACCCTAGCCGCCTTTTTCTACTGAGTGAATTTACACTGAGATACGCTCAACTTGGCGAACAGATAATTTAGACTTTAAACAATATGCACGGTTCGAAAATAAACAGGTCGTGCTTACCTTTTAATCATGTGAGCTAGCTCTCTGTTCGCCTCGTTTCACGATCTCAGCTCTGCCAATTCCTCTCTGGGCCTCGAGAGAATCCCAGGGTTTCGGCACCAAAACTGTTGCAAAATCAGTTTCGCCCCGGTTCTTTGATTCGTCGAGGGATCCAGAAACGGCACCGGAACTTCAGTAGTTATTTTTACAAAATCTTTATTCATCTTTATTCATCTTCATTCATCTTCATTTAAGCATGCACTTCTAGAAGGGAAGACGAGGCCGGTGTCCCTCTGAAACAATCTTCACCCCTTTGTTAGTTCCACCCAGCTTTATAGGAGCGACCCCATCATAAATCCCCCACAGTGTGCTGGAAACTCTGTGTCTGTGTCTATGTGCACGAGCACGTGAGTGCCTATGTGTGCACGAGAGTGAATGTATGTGCGTACCTGTGTGTATGTGTGAGTGCACGTGAGTGAGTGTGCATGTGAATGTGTGAGTGTATCAGTTAAAACACTGTGGGTGTGTGTCTCTCCCAAGGGGCCATAAATACCATCTCCCCTCCAGACCACAGTTACCAAGTTAAATGTAGAGACCCCCACACAGGTATCCTCTGGGGAATTTCCACTCAGGATAAACTCCTCTTTATCTTACTCTCACAGTTCAACTGGGGAGGGTCTCCTAAGATCTACTCCTAAGTTCATGACACAGTCAGGCCTTTATTTATATCCAGGGCAGTGTCAGTGTCTCTACCATAATTCTACATTCTATCTTAACACATTTCTAAACTCTAAAATAAGCTAAACATTCCTACAAGGGTAATAAAGGGGAAAGGGGGTGGAGCAAGCATATATGGAGACCTGCAAATTGGGTCATACCACAATTCTGGATCATGGGGGGAAATTGAATTTGTTAGTGCGCCCCAGGGTGGCTGTGGCTACAATGTAGCTTTCCATCACTAGTGTGTGAATGTGTGTGTGAATGGGTGGATGACTGAATGTGTAAAGCGCTTTGGGGTCCTTAGGGACTAGTAAAGCGCTATACAAATACAGGCCATTTACCATTTTTACTATGTTAGTTTTAGTTGGGTTTTGTGTGTTCTACACCTTTCTGTGTTTTTGTTGGCTGATCAGCCACTGTTTAAGTTTCCCCTTTGTCTCATTTAGGTAGGTTAGTTTGTTTGAGTTAGTAGTATTGTTTGTTGCCAGCTTTCGAGTTCTGTTACTGTGAGCTCTTTTATGGGCCCAAGATTTAGAATTCTGTATAATTTAACCAAGTTTGTTTTAGGGTCAAATAAAAAAAACTTCTTTTGCACTTTAACCCGTGCCTGACGTTTCTTCACTGCTCGGTCCATCATAATACTCAAAAGTTAGCCAGAATAGCATTTCTCATTTTTAATTTTCATTAAAGTTAATGTACATAGATATACGTTAAAAAATATATATAAGCAAATGTGATTGCACAGCTTGTGTACCCTGGACCGATCATTTGGACAATTAAGTCGGTGACTTTCGTCTGTGAAGTAATGACAGGCTGCTTTCAACCAGTGTCAAAGAGTAGCTAGCACTGCCTCCATCTAAGTAAAGAGCAGATTAGGGGGGTGTCTAAATTCATAGGCTGCATCCTCCTGAGCCCACATTTGTAGGCCGATTATACGTCACAGCGACACGACGAAGGCTGTCCAAATTCATACTCCTCCAAATGCATCCTCCTTTTGCCCAGATTTGAAGGATGGGTCGGGTGTATCCTTCCTGGTCCACTATATACCAAAATTCATAGCGCGGCCAATTCCAGGTATCAACAATGGCAGCAGCTACTTAGTTTTAATATTACACATCTACTTACCTGTGTCTTTTGCTCGTTTCTCCTCCTCTTCTTTTCTCTTTTTTCTAAGCTGAGGACCTGATGGCTTTGAACTTTTCTTGTCCATCTTCCATTGGTTTTAATTTTGCACTCCATTATGAACACCCATCCCCAAACCAGAGGATCACCACAACATAACCTAATAGACCTACACCTTAGTTCACAGAATCGCTTTGTATAGGGTTTATTTCTGGGATTTTGCACAACCCGGGATTCAAATCATGAATAGATAATGGTCTTGGATTGACAATATTACGAATGAAATGTGCTCTATTTGGAAGCAGCCGGCCCGCTCCCCTTTCAAAGGGTTGTGTGCAGGGTTGGACTGGGACAAAAAAATCAGCCCGGGCATTTTGACTAGTGACCGGTCCACCATGGTATTATAGGAAAAGCCATAAAGCCTTTACAATAAACTTAAACCTACACCATCCTCCCTTTTCTGGTATTCTAAATAGTACTTAGCAAAAATATAAAACAACCTAATTTATAATTACATACACCTAACTAATAGGGTTGCCAACTCCAAGCAAAAAAGGAAAAGAAAAAAAAAAAAAAAAAAAATAGGTAACCACTCCCCCACCCTCTGCCTGAAGATGCTTAACTGACAAAACCGATTTTAATTTAATGCACGTATAAAACAAATGCACAGAAATCTATTATTTTTCTCCAGTAATTAAATAGATTCAACATCTTTCTTCAACAGAATTGCAAACTGCACAAATGGTACCTTCCCAAAGGAAAGAATACTATAACTTAATAGGTTATATACTAGACTTAATATTTACTGGATACAATAATGGATTTCTATACATTTTACATCAGATGAAAACTTTGGTTGTAAGATTCAGAGAATTATTTAATAAAAGCTAGACATTTTAAATGAGAAAAAGAAAGAAAAGTACTTCTCTGTGCCCCCCTTTCCCTGTTAATGCCCTACCTGCCCCCCTGGCAAAACTTTGCTAGACACGCCCCTGCACCCGTAGCTGTCAGATACTTAGAAAAGGATCCTGGTGTTATTCGTCTCTCAGAAACAGTTCATAACTTCCCTTCAACTCACTCATGTCACCTAAAAGGTAAACCTGTATCTCCATCACCTGTTCAGCTCTGATGATTCAGTAAGGACATCTCCTGGTTTCATCTTCATGTTTCCCTCTCACCACATATCCAAACCGATATCATGACCAGCAGTTTTTACAGCTGTGGCTCCAGCAAACATCAGCTGATACCCGAAAGTAATAATAAATACATTCTAACAACAGCTTATCAAGCTTAAACGTGCTGCTGTTGTTTAGCGCGACCTCCGCTGGTTTCCTCTTTCTGGCTCAGAGAGAAAAGCCGATCAGCTGATCATTGATCAGTTCAATTAGCAACTTTCTGGCTGAAGTAGTACGGGACTAATCACGTTCCTTTTTACCTCCACTTTAAAGTTCGACCTCCTCGGCTGTAATTGGTCCAGCCCAGAATCGATCATGACCAACTGGCCAGTCCACCACCATTCATTTATACCTTTAAAAAAAGAAGAAATAAAACCCCATCGGCCCATAAAAACGAAAAATCACGAGCGGCCCACCGGGCAAATGCGCGGTATGCCCGATGGCCAGTCCAGCCTTGGTTGTGTGTGAGACTTTAAATCATCAAACTGTAAATTATACTTTTAAATTGATCCCTTTACCCCTAGTCCTAAAGTGTATATTTATTTTCTTACTCTTCTTATATATATTGTTTGTTTACTTGCACTGCTGTAACTGGAGCCTTGTCGTTTCGTCTCTCTGTATACTGTACTGTCTGTAGCGGAGATGACAGTAAAGTTTACTTTGACTTCAGCAGCGAGCAGGCGCACCTAGGGCTGTCGTGCTCACTTTTAGCATATAGAATTTCGAAATAACATCGGTGCAAATTATAAGTCTGTATAATAATGTCTGGTGTTTTCGTGTTTGTTGGTTTGTTTGTTTTTTATTTTTTTTTATTTTGCGAGTTGGTTATTAGATGCCGCTCCAGCCAGCCAGAGAATCCCCCGCCGCCCCGCCCTCTCCTCCCTGTGCCGCAAGCAGCAGGCCACCTCGCAAACGGAGGGCGCCCTTACTCCCAGCAAATGGGCGATAGAAAGCCGATCGGTGCCTATGCCATTCCCAATATGCGCTGGCATGACGTCGGAGCAGCATTTATTTTTTTTGGGCCGATGCCCGTGATGCCGCCCCCCACCACAATGCTGCCCTGGGCAACCGCCCGTGTTGCCCGTATCAAAAACTGCTACTGAATGCAACACTCAATCTCATACTTTGTTCTATATACAGTGATCTCTAAACAGTTTGTCAAACAGAGCAACCTCAGCCTTATTTCAAATTATAACTTAAAAATGCTTGATATAATCTTTTAAAGTAGAAATAGCTTTCTTCATCACAAGCTAGCTGGTGTTATCTGTTAAAAGACCTTTAATGAGTGGGTAAAGTTCTAGAATAAACCAATAAATTGCATTATCAACCTTATAATTTTCAATTCAATTCAATTTTATTTATATAGCGCCAAATCACAACAAAAGTCGCCTCAAGGCGCTTCATAGGTACAGAGAAAAACCCAACAATCATATGACCCCCTATGAGCAAGCGCTTTGGCGACAGTGGGAAGGAAAAACTACCTTTTAACAGGAAGAAACCTCTGGCAGAACCAGGCTCAGGGAGGGGAGGGGCGGGGCCATCTGCTGCGACCGGTTGGGGTGAGAGAAGGAAAACAGGATGAAAGACATGCTGTGGAAGAGAGACGATGGTTAATAACAGATATGATTCAATGCAGAGAGGTCTATTAACACATACTGAGTGAGAAAGGTGACTGGAAAGGAAAAACTCAATGCATCATGGGAATCCCCGGCAGCCTATTGCAGCATAACTAAGGGAGGATTCAGGGTCACCTGGTCCAGCCCTAACTATATGCTTTAGCAAAAAGGAAAGTTTTAAGCCTAATCTTGAAAGTAGAGATAGTGTCTGTCTCCCGAATCCAAACTGGAAGCTGGTTCCACAGAAGAGGGGCCTGAAAACTGAAGGCTCTCCCTCCCATTCTACTTTTTTTTTTTTTTTTTTTTATAAATATTTTTATTGAGACACAAATGTACATTAATTTACAATGACAATACAATCTGTTCCCCTCACATATTTGTTAATTTTTCTTACATGAACAGATACAATAATACACACACACACATACAGGAACAACCACACATACGCTTATATAAAATTGAGAAAAAACAAACAAAAACAAAAACTAAGAAGAAAACCAAAACAAACACACACACACACACATACACACACAGAAAAAGGAAAAAATAAAATAAAATAAAATAAAATAAAATAAAATAAAATAAAAAAGGAGGGGGGGATTATATTAATCAGCTGGTAGAACGTTTAATGACTTGCAATAGTTTACGAAGGGGCCCCAGATACGATAAAATCCTCTGTATTTGCCCTTCGCCACAAGGCCTATCTTTTGCAATTTAAGAAATGACATCACATCTCTAAACCATAAAGAAACTGAAGGTGGCTTTGAAGATTTCCAAAGGAGTAAGATGCAACGTCTAGCCAAAAGTGATGTAAAGGCTAATATTTTGAAGTATGCAGGGTCTGTCAGACCAGTGTTGTCTGGAAGCCCAAAAACAGCTAGAAAAGGGTCTATGCAGATTTGGGTCCCAAGAGCCTTGGAAAGAATAACTGAATACTGACTCCAGAAGCCATGGAGTCTCGGGCACAGAAAGAACATATGACCTAGGTCACATGGGGTGGCATGACATCTCTCACACTGATCCATCACTTGTGGGTAAATCTCAGAAAGACGAGATTTTGAATAGTAAACCCTGTACAATACCTTGAACTGGATAAGTTGTAACCTGGCACAGGACGTACTATAACGGACATTGGATACTGCTTTCTCCCATTGCTGATCCGAAAAAATTACTCCTAACTCCCGCTCCCAAGCCCTCCTAATTTTAACAACTGAATGGACATTTAAATCCATAAGTTGTTTATATATTAAGGATATAATTGACTTCTTATTGGGTTTAAGGGATAAGAATTCCTCCCATGGTTGGACATTTGGAAGAAGAGGGTAGGAGGGGAAGAGAGCAGAAGTGCAGTGCCGTGCCTGAAAATAACGGAATAGATTGGTAGCCGGAAGATTTGTTTCTGAACACAGGTCTAAAAAAGTTAAGAAAGTGCCATCCTTATAGAGATCCTTAAAAGTATTAATACCATGACGCTTCCACTGTACATAGGTACCATCAATGAGGCCAGGAGTAAACAGATGGTTCTGTGTGATGGGCATGTGTACTGATGCAGAAATGTACTTAAAATGACTCCTGAATTGTGACCAAATCCTTAGACTAGACTGTACCACGGGGTTTTTTGTGAAATGAGAAGGCTTAAGTGGTAGTGGAGAGAACAATAAAGCTTCTAAGGATGAGGAAGTGCACGACAAGCGCTCCAGTTTACACCACAGCAGTTCTTGAGATTCAAGCCAATGGGTCAATTTGTGAATATGAGAGGACCAATAGTAAAATAAAAAGTTAGGCAAGGCAAGACCACCATCAAACGTCAGTCTCTGTAATAATGATTTCCTCACCCTGGGATGTTTCCCTCCCCACAAAAACGATATGACTAGCTGGTCCAACTTTTTGAAAAAAGCTTTAGGTAAAAATATAGGAATACTCTGAAACAGAAATAACAATCGAGGCAAAATGTTCATCTTTACAGCATTGATCCGACCAATTAGGGACAAAGGTAGCGAATTCCATCTTTGAAAATCTGATTGAATTTGAGTGATTAAAGGGGAGAAATTGGAAGAGTATAAAGAAGACAAAGTACGAGTCACGTTAACTCCCAAATATTTAAAACCGGCAGGGCTAAGTCTAAAAGGAATGTCAGATTGTTTAAGTGTAAGACTTAAAGAATTTATGGGGAAACATTCACTTTTAAGAAGATTTATTTTGTAACCTGACAGAGCGCCGAACTCGTTTAATAGAGACACAATCGATGGTATGCTAGATAAGGGATCCGAAACATATAGAAGCAGGTCATCTGCATATAAAGACAATTTTAAGTCAAGGCCAGACCAGGAAATGCCATGAAAATGAGGAAGGGCCTTCAAAGCTATAGATAGGGGTTCAATTACAATAGCAAAAAGTAGGGGGGACAGGGGGCAACCCTGTCTCGTGCCGCGTGACAATGAGAAGTAGCCAGAGGAAACACCATTTGTATAGACACTGGCTTGGGGTGCCTTGTACAACAGTCGAATCCATGAAATAAATCTGTCCTTGAAACCAAATCTTTGTAAAACCGCAAAGAGAAAGCTCCACTCTACACGATCGAAAGCTTTTTCAGCGTCAAGTGAGATAACTATTTCCGGATTAGTGGTCGAGTGTTGGGAAAGAATGACATTCAAAAGCGTGCGGACATTAAAGAACAGCTGGCGGCCTTTGATAAAGCCATTCTGTTCATCTGAAATAATAGTAGGAAGAACCTTTTCAAGGCGAATTGCTAAAATTTTAGCCAAGACTTTAACATCCACATTCAGCAGTGAAATAGGCCTATATGAGGTGCAAGACGTAGGATCCTTACCCTTCTTTAAGAGAACAGTAATTAGTGCTTGAGACAATGTAGGGGGCAGTAGACCACGCTCAAAAGATTCGTTATACACTGAAAGAAGTAGTGGGGCTAACTTGTCTATAAATGTTTTAAAAAATTCAACTGAAAACCCATCAGGTCCTGGTGCCTTACTATTGTGCATGGTCTTGATTGCATGCACAATTTCATCCAACCTAAAAGGGGCATCTAATTGTTCAGACATAACAGGATCGACAGTGGGCATTGTAAGACCGTTAAAAAAAAGAATCCACCTCAGAAGCGTCAGCAGCAGATTCAGATTCATATAGGGAGGAATAATACTTCTTAAACACCTCATTTACTTCCTTTGAATCAGAGACCAAGTTGCCTGCTGCATCTTTAATTTGAGAAATTAATCGAGAAGAGGCCTGACGTTTTAACTGATGGGCCAAAAGCCTTCTGGGCTTATCACCATGTTCATAATAAGTCGCACGAGCACGAAGTAAAAGGCGTTCAGCATCTGCCGTAGAAAGTAAATCAAATTCGGTCTGCAAGTCAAGTCGTCTTTTATGCAAAGCAGGAGTGGGACTGGCTACAACCTGTCTATGTCACAAATTTGTGTAGTCAAAGTTTGAAGTTTGGCTTTGTGGTTTTTAGTGGAATGGGCAGAGAAAGAAATTATTTGCCCACGCACATATGCTTTAAGAGATTCCCAAAGCAATGACCTCGTAACTGTATCGCTGTCGTTAAACACCATAAAGTCATCAATTGCGGATTTGATAAAGGTAACAAATCCCTCATCCGAAAGCAACAAAGAGTTAAATCTCCAGGGTGAGGAAAAAGAGGACTGGGCTATGAGCTTGATGTCAACGCTAAGTGGTGCGTGATCGGAAATGACAATTGGATGATATGTAGATGACAGTACTTTTGGAATAAGGGAACTGTCCACAAAAAAATAATCAATCCGCGAAAAGGATTGATGTACCTGAGAAAAGAAAGAGTATGCTCTGGTAGTAGGGTTAGAAAACCTCCAGGGATCTACAAAACCATTCTGAAACATAAACTCTGAAATAGACTTGGACATAGAGGATTGGGACAGGGTCCGAGGATTCGAGCGATCTAAGGCAGGATCAATAACACAGTTCAAGTCACCACCCAATATTAAAAGATGAGTATCAAGGGAAGGGAGACTACTCAAAAGTGCATCTGTAAAACCTGGATTATCAAAATTCGGCGCATACACATTGACTAAGAGGACAGGTACATTGTACATGGTACCTACAACAACCAAATATCTCCCGTTTTTGTCAGCTTTAATCTCAGAGGCTGTAAACTGTACCCTTCTGTTTATTAAGATCGCCACCCCCCTGGCTTTTGAATTAAACATTGAATGGAATGTATGTCCCACCCATGGGCACCTGAGCCTAAGATGATCTCTATTTCGCAAATGGGTCTCTTGCAAAAACATTACATCACTCTTTAGACGTTTAAGATGCGAGAATATTTTAGATCGTTTAATTGGGCTATTCATACCTTTGACATTCCAAGTTAAAAATCTAATACCACTATTGCCTAAGGACTGACCTGAAGTGCTAGTCATTGCAGAAAGATAAAGAGAAAATACTTATTTCTTCACCCCCAAAGAAAGAACAAGTGGGAAAAACACACTCACACAAACACACAAACCAAAACAACAGAAGTACAGCTTCAGAATAAAAGTAATAACAACACGTCAAACACACCCTCCCGCCTCCCCCCTGCACAGCAAAAGCCCCCATCCCCAAACGATGGAGACGGCAGTGCACGCTCCCACCCGGAGCAATCTGAACAAAAACGCTCCCGACTACGAAACGAACCGTGTCGAACTAAAGCTCCAACAGAGTCATTTCTCAATAGATTAAAAGGCACAAATAAAATAAAATAAAAATAACAATTATATTTCACTACAAGACAGGTAAAACAAAACAAGTGTTTGGCAGAGTAACAAACTTAACTTACCACAAAGACGTTTGGATTTGGATCATTCGCTATTTCAAACAAACGAACAAAATAAACATTGTCCCGCTATGTTTTTATCGCGTGGTTAATGTCTTAATATATTCCTTGGCCTCTTCTGGCGAGACGAAGTCACGCTGCATTCCTTGATAAGTGATCCGTAGCCTTGCCGGATGGAGGATCCCAAATCGGACTCCCTGGATGCCGCGAAGCTGGCGACGGACCTCATTGAAAGCCGCACGGGCCCGCGCTGTCTTAGCCGTGTGGTCGGGGAACACAGAAATGGTCATATTATTTATCTGTACCCTCTGCAGCTCCCTGGCCTTCTGGAGAATCCTAGCACAGTCCGCGTAATAGTGCAGCTTCACAACCATAGCGCGGGGACGTTCACCGATGTTAGGTTTGGGGGCCAAAGTTCGGTGGGCTCTGTCTACAAGCGGCTCCTTCCCAAGCTGAAATGCCTCCATCAACAGCACGGACACGTCTGTAGCAGACAGGACGTTCTCCTCTGGCACACCAACAATGCGTATGTTATTGCGGCGAGACCTGGACTCCAAATCCTCACATTTATTCTCCAATTTGGCCAACTCCTTTGACATCGCATCCACTTTGGCTTGGAGGTGGACAATATCATCCGTGCATGTAGAGAGAGACTGCTCCATCTCCGTAACTGTGCTTCTGAGGCCAGCGAATTCCTGCCACATGGTCGTTATGTCTGAGGAAAGGTCCGTCTTTAGTTGCTGTATGTCGGACCTGATAGACGTGAGATTCTCCGCAAATGCTGCCGTCAGTTCCTTTTTAAACAGTGCTGAAATTTCTTCACGAAGTTCAGAGAGGAGTTCAGCTTTCGTGAACTTCTCCGTATCGACGAGCAGCGTGTCAGGCGACCCAGGCAGTGGCGAAGTTTTGCCACGAGGCGGGGATGCAGTGCTAGCAGCAGGCCGCAAGTTCGGCTGAGAGGTGTTTGCGCTCTTATTAACCTTACGCGACATTGTGAACGCAAAAACAGTCTCGTCTCAGAACTGTACAAAACAGTTGATATATTAAAAAAAAAAAAAAACGTCAAAATGTGCCTGGAAATACTCAATAATAACTAGACTCTGTAGGAGCTGCATTCGGTGCGACCTACGCCATGTTCACGTAAACCGGAAGTCCCTCCCATTCTACTTTTAAATACTCTAGGAACAACAAGTAAGCCTGCAGTGCGAGAGCGAAGTGCTCTAATAGGGTGATATGGTACTACAAGGTCATTAAGATAAGATGGGGCCTGATTATTTAAGACCTTGTATGTGAGGAGGATTTTGAATTCAATTCTGGATTTAACAGGAAGCCAATGAAGGGAAGCCAAAACAGGAGAAATATGTTCTCTCTTTCTAGTCCCTGTCAGTACTCTTGCTGCAGCATTTTGGATCAAATGAAGGATTTTCAGCGAGTTTTTTGGACATCCTTATAATAACGAATTGCAGTAGTCCACCCTGGAAGTAATAAATGCATGAACTAGTTTTTCAGTGTCACTCTGAGACAGGATATTTCTAACTTTAGAGATGTTACGCAAATGAAAGAAAGCAGTCTTACATATTTGTTTAATATGTGCTTTGAAGGACATGTCCTGGTCAAAAATTACTCCAAGGTTCCTCACAGCATTACTGGAGGCCAAGGTAATGCCATCCAGAGTAAGAATCTGGTTAGATACCATATTTCTAAGATTTTCAGGGCCGAGTACAATAACCTCAGCTTTATCTGAATTAAGAAGCAGAAAGTTAGCGGCCATCCAGGTCTTTATGTCTTTAAGACATTCCTGCAGTTTAACTAATTGGTGTGTGTTACCTGGCTTCATGGAGCTGCGTGTCATCTGCATAGCAGTGAAAATTTATGCTATGTCTTCTAATGATGCTGCCTAGGGGAAGCATGTATAATGTAAACAGAATTGGTCCTAGCACAGAACCCTGTGGAACACCATAATTGAACTTAGTGTGTGAAGAGGACTCTCCATTTACATGCACAAATTGGAGTCTATTAGATACATATTTTACAAACCACTGCAGTACAGTACCTGTAATACCTACAGCATGTTCTAATCGCTCTAATAGGATATTATGATCAACAGTATCAAACGCTGCACTAAGGTCTAGCAGGACAAGCACAGAGATGAGTCCACTGTCAGAGGCCATAAGAAGATCATTTGTAACCTTCACTAAAGCTGTTTCTGTGCTGTGATGAGCTCTGAAACCTGACTGAAACTCTTCAAATAAGCCATTCCTCTGCAGACAGTGTTGGGAAGGTTACTTTTAAAATGTATTCCACTACAGAATACTGAATACATGCCCCAAAATGTATTCTGTAACGTATTCCGTTACGTTACTCAGTGAGAGTAACGTATTCTGAATACTTTGGATTACTTAATATATTATCATGCTGTTTACAACTACGTGAATGTACTATTGCTGTGATTTATTACTGTTACTGAAGGTCCGCGGCTCCGAAACGTAGTAAAGGGACCTCTGGCTAATACTTCGGGTTCCGTGTCGGGCTGGTAGCCGAAAACTAGCTTTACTTTGTTGTCTGGGTCAACTTTGCTTGCGGGAGACAGAGAGAGGCGTTGAAAGGCTGCTCCAACGGAACTTATTTTTTCCGGAGGAAAACACGAACACAGTGTACAGTTGAGTCTTAATAGCTTACTTACAGCTGGGCTCGTCAGGCACTCTTCTTGGCTGCTGTGGTTATTATTATATTTACATGCTTCCAGCTCCCGTTTTTGCTCCGTGACAGCTCGGACTTCCTTTCTCTCCCTCCCTCCCTCACAGACACATAACGGGTACGGTAGTCCATTCTCCCTGCAGCACGGACTACACTGCCTATGAAGCTACATTCTTTAGAGCTATGCCTGTAGCATTCTGCCTATTAGCTTAGCACAACAACAACAACAAAAAGGTGCTCTCTCACCCAGGAAACACGCAGAGAGAGAGAGCGTCACCCTGTAACCATGGCAACCGTAACGCTGCCGCCTGGAACAACAGAACACAGCTGTCAAACAAACCCAAACAATCCTGACCCGCCACAATATGAAACAGGGAAGTACCGCAGTGTAATCCATTTATTTCAACAAAGTAACTGTATTCTGAATACCACCTTTTTAAACGGTAACTGTAACGGAATACAGTTACTCATATTTTGTATTCTGAATACGTAACGGCGGTACATGTATTCCGTTACTCCCCAACACTGTCTGCAGATGATCTGTTAGCTGTTTGACAACTACTCTTTCAAGGATTTTTGATTTGAAAGGAAGGTTGGAGATTGGCCTATAATTAGCTAAGACAGCTGGGTCTAGAGATGGCTTTTTGAGTAAAGGTTTAACTACAGCCACCTTGAAGGCCTGTGGTACATAGCCGATTATTAGAGATAGGTTGATCATATTTAAGATCGAAGAATTAATTAATGGCAGGACTTCTTTGAGCAGTTTTGTAGGAATGGGGTCTAAAAGACACGGTGATGATTTGGAGGAAGTAATTATTGAAGTTAACTCAGAAAGATCAATTGGAGAAAAAGAGTCTAACTTAACATCAATGGTACTAAGAGTAGCTGTAGACGATATTACATCTGTGGGATGATTATTGGTAATTTTTTCTCTAATGATAAGAATTTTATTTGTGAAGAAGTTCATGAAGTCATTACTAGTCAATGTTAAAGGGATGGTTGGCTCAAAAGAGCTCTGACTTTTTGTCAGCCTGGCTACAGTGCTGAAGAGAAACCTGGGGTTGTTCTTATTTTCTTCAATCAGTGATGAATAGTAAGATGTTCTGGCTTTGCGGAGGGCTTTCTTATAAATCAGCAAACTATTTCTCCAGGCTAAATGATGATCCTCTAAATTTGTGACACGCCATTTCCTCTCCAGCTTACGAGTCATCCGCTTTAGGCTACGTGTTTGAGAATTATACCACGGAGTCAGGTACTTCTGATTTGAGACCTTAGTTTTCACAGGAGCTACAGTATCCAGAGTCATATGTAGTGAGGAGGTAAAATTATTAACAAGATAATCGACTTCTGTTGGAGTAGCGTTCAGATAGCTGCTCTGCTCTATCTTGGTACAGGCCATTGAAGATGATAACAGTGGGTGGATTATATTCTTAAACTTAGTTACAGCGCTTTCAGAAAGACATCTACTGTGATAAAGTCTACTCTCCACTGCTGAGTAATCAGTTATTGTAAATGTAAATGTTATCAGGAAATGATCAGACAGGAGAGGGTTTTCAGGAAACACTGTTAAATGTTCAGTTTCTATGCCATATGTTAAAACAAGACCTAGAGTGTGATTAAAGTGGTGGGTGGGTTCTTTTACATTTTGAGAGAAGCCAATTGAGTCTAATAACAGATTAAATGCCATGTTGAGGCTGTTATTTTTAGCATCTACATGGATGTTAAAATCACCCACAATAATTATTTTATCTGAGCTGAGCACTAAATCAGATAAAAAGTCTGAGAAACCAGACAGAAACTCTGTAAAAACTGTTAGAACTGTTTTCAAACTGTTAGAATTCACTTTTTACTTACCATGTTTTATTTCATAGTAGTGGAGAAGTCCAGTGATATAAATTAGAAGTATTTAGCTGAAGTGTATTTTATTTATGTTAGTTCTTTTTTTAACTTGTAGTTCTTCATTGGAAGATTATTGTAATATTGAAATATAAAAATAAAATTATATTCTATTATTTTTTTCATCGCTCAAAATAAGCGTCACACTTGCGGAAGCCGGTATACCTGCCGAAACGCCGTGCGTTTATCGAGACTTTCAACCCCAGGTAAGCCAATTATGGATCTTCGGATCCACATTATTTCAGCAGCTATTCTCCACCATGAACTATGTTAAAAACAAACACCACTCACGCTTCACAGATAACAGCTTACAGTCCTGCGTAAAGATGAAAGTACAGCCCTGATTTGCAGACGCTGTGCACAGAGGTTCAGGAGCAGAAGTCGCATTGTAAACATACCACGGCAGATCCGACGATGTTTCCATGAGCATGCTTTTCAGCATCTCTTTATTGACCACGTTTCACACACGGTTGCTGTACGCATACAGCCGGCTGTAGCTTTTCAGCTCACAGCCCCACATATACCCAACAACAACACAACAGCATAGATGGCACAGACGTTAAGCCGGCGAGGCGTGATTGCGGGTGCCGCTCAGGTGCATCTGCCTCCCCTGCAGCGACGCTGCATAATATGTAAAATATATATTTAGGCAGAATTTTGCAAATATCTATTTTTAATTTTTTTGCAGCATAGTGCTTTTTTTTCCAATTATTTTTTAAAAGCCAGGTCAAGGCTCCAACAGCCCAAAGGCGATATAAGGGTGGCGGCTCACAACAGTTTTTGTTTGCTACATGGATCATTTTAGTTCAGGTTGGTGTCTTTCCTTTTGTTATATTTCTTTAACAGTTCAAAATGTGTTAATTACATAAATAAAATGTGATTTTCTCTGTAGCACTTCATGGATTTCATAAGCAGCACACCTTAGTTGTTCAAACAAAGCATAAAGGTAAAAAACTATATATACAGTATTATCTTCATTTTAGATGTCAAAAAGTATTTGCGGCTCCCAGTGTTTTCTTTTGCGTGGAAGCTGGGTCCAAATGGCTCTTTGGGTCTTAAAAGTTGCTGACCCCTGGTCTAGTTGAAAATGGCAGTTTGTGAAGAATGATGTGGCTTCTTTAGAATTAGTCAAGAGGTGGAGTCAATTGAAGATCCTGGCACATTACCAACCCAACTCCTGAGTCATGGCTTTTGAACCAATACTTGGTCACAATAACCCAACTTATGAACCCACGGCTTTTACCCAGAAGTTGAGTCATGAAAATAACCCAGCATTTTTAGGGTGTAGTGTATACACTTGCAAAAAATAAACTGTAGCTTTTACTAAAAGGAAAAATTGTGACTTATTTGAATCACATTAAATATTTGTGCTTAAAATTAAACTACATCTGGCCTAAGCTGAAAAATGAAATCAGTGCAGCTCACATGTAGAAAATTCTGCATATTTTGCTTATCCCTCCTCTAGGGTCCTAAAAGTTAAATTGTCCTGGACTCAAGTTATCCATGTAGAGTTTTTAAGGAACAACAAAGAAAGTAACTGCACCCAGCAGATTAAAGGAAACCTGAAGTAATCGCGTGACATTTGCTGGATGTACAGTACACCTGAATAAATATAAATCTTTTAGTAAGGCATGATACTGAATAACATCCTGTTTTGTTGTTCTTTATATTTACTTCTACTTTTATAGAAGATTAAGATGAAAAACAGGAAACACAGTGGTGGAATGTAAATCAACACATTTATTGTAGTCTATCTTATAATCAGGTGCTGATATAACATATGTTACATTTTTTCATTGAATCAGGATATTATATTGTTCTATTGTTGTTTTTGATTCAGTAAACTTTCTGAAAACACAATTTAAAAAACAACTCATCAGGGCTTTGCTTTTCTTTTCTTTTCTTTTCATTCCAATTATAATTATCACACTCTTAGACATAATATTTCCACTGTGGGATTTCCACCCACCAGCAGAAGTAACACTTCTCCATGATGTCAATAAATATCATGGTACCTGGCACTTGTTTTGAGATTTTTGGACTCATAATTTTTTTTTTTTTTTTTAATGATTCATGTTTGGGTTTTGTTCATCATTTCTTTTGAAAATTTAGGTTCTCAGTATTGTTTATGTATTATATTACTCTCTGGTTCTTGTGTATATTTACCTTTACCTTGTGTATATTATTCAAGTCTTGCATTTTCTGTTTGTGCCTACAAACTAGATTTGCCATCCTGTTGGTGTGGCAAATCTAGTTTGACATCTAGTGACTTGTTCCCATCAGTGGAAGTGGCAAGTTCTGGGGCCATTGTTGCAGTGATCTCTAAAAGCCCTCAGAGCTCAGTTGTGGTGTGGCGCTTCTCCCTGACACCCCCCCTTTTTGGAATTTGATTGGGTTCTTGGGACTAGTGATGGCAAAATAAGGGAAACTGTGAACCTTTTTGAAACACTGTGTCAAAAATTGGTTCATAAGCTTCATTCATTAATATCATGGTTGACATCTGCTGGCAACAGTGGTTGATGTACTGCCAAAAGCAGCCTTGCGTGTGTGATGGACCTTTCAAAGGTATTTTAAAATGATTGTAAGAATTTCTCAAATATCCTGGCAGTCTGACTTCATTTTACACATCTTTGTTTTGTGTATTCCATCTTAGAAAAATCTGCCCGACTAATTCGATCTACAAAAATTATAATAAAAAAATAAAACATTGTGAAACATTGTTGACTGTTAATTATATACTGGTCAGGGAAGATGGTTTTTACATAATGCAATAAGGCAGTTGTGATGTGTTTGTATGGAAATACAAACATGGATATTATCAGTTTAATTATCATTTTCATCTCACATTTATTTATTTCCCACATAATATCGTATTATTCTATTTATTTACAGTAACAAAAGCACCCCATGAAAGATATAGACCTGTAAGTATATTTAATTTGAATAAACACTGAGAGTAAATTTATTTCTCTATTTTTTGGTGACACCATCTTAAAATATTCCTACACCTGCGAATGATTCCTTGATGGCTCCATTGTTGAGAAGTCCAAAATACGCTTAAGCAACACACATGAAATGATGTTTGAGTCTAAATAACACTGACAATTTGATGGTCAAATTGAGGCTTGATCAAAACAGAAACACTGAAATGTCTGAAGCATTTGCACGAAATTGTATTGACATTTTGAAACAATATGAAACCACAGTGACACCTGCTGGCCAGTTTGGCTATCGTCACATCTTGATAATGCTATTCTGTGAAACAATGATGCAAACAAGTCCTGCACATTTCCAAATAAAGATACTGGTTGATTTTTAAGTTATCTAGGAGTTCGTCTCATCATGTTTGTTCTACATTGTCAAGCATCATTATAGAAGCTGGCATATCATTAGGATTTATTTTTAATTAATAAAAAAAAATATTTAAATAAAAATAAGACTGAATGTGTTTTTGTTCTTTGTGAGAAGGTAACATTAATAACATTTTCATGGGCCTTTTCATTTCAGCCAGTCACAACAGTCCGCTTAAAACGTGGTCCTCATTGCATTTTTAAATCATCTTCTGCTTGTGACAAAGTGGTTAGGCATGAACTCATTTACCACTTGTCCCTTAACCATATTGATAATTTATTTCTTTGTTATTTTACAGTCAGCCATAATGCTTTAATTTAGACATTGCTGGTGTAACTTCTCTTAACACACACTATCCTGGGTTTTGTTTGTGGTAGCAGTAGTTACATTCTTTACATCCATGCATGTTTTTTAAAGCAAACACATGACCTGATGGTTAGTATTTTCTTCTGTTCACAGGCAAATGTCTGGTAAATTATGTTTCTTTATGTTGCTTTGGTTATACTTACCATGGTGTCCATGTTGTTTATTCAGGTCCTATATTTAAGACAAGTATATGGGAAGGGCTGCCCAGTACTTCCTGTTTATATAGGGTCATGAGGTCAATGATTGCATCATTGGGTGTAACCAAATGGAGGGTTTTTCATTTTGTATAGTATTGTTTATTTTCTTCAAAGTAGCCTTTTGAGTTATATTGTATGCAGTGTTTTACTTTACAAACCATTTAGCTGAGTAAATGAGTTTGTCAATTTCATGCATAATCTTATTCCTGTTCTTTGTTTAGAATTGTATTGTTTGGTCTGACCTATTTGTTTCAATGGTAGAGACTAACGAGGTCA
Source organism: Oreochromis niloticus (assembly GCF_001858045.2). Classification (NCBI taxonomy): domain Eukaryota; kingdom Metazoa; phylum Chordata; class Actinopteri; order Cichliformes; family Cichlidae; genus Oreochromis; species Oreochromis niloticus. The sequence goes on along the minus strand of NW_020328864.1, from coordinate 166,864 downwards.
GGTGTGGGCAGAGTCCTGTATAAAGCAAGTGGAATTTTTGCATGCTGGATTGATTGTTTTATGGTAAAATGGAGATGCCAGAGTAGTAGTAGCCAGTAGTAGCAACTTAAAGAAGTCCAGACGCTTTTCTTTCCAAGCTCCTTAGACGACACTGTTTGTAATGAAAACTATGGAAGTACAATTGAGATGCTCTTGATAAGGATGACCTCTTCTGCTGACTGTAGGGATCTAACTGTAACCCCCCTCTGTCTAACTGTTGCAGAATTAAGAATCTGAAGTTTTAGAAGTATCAGAGTTTATTTCTAAAGGAATACCTGCTGTTTGTGGTATTCTGTTTGAAACTATTACCCCCCTGTGTGTTTCAGAGCGCTAAAGAAAAGTAAAATGCTCCTAAAACTGTTAAATCATCTATGTGTGTTTGTGACTAGTAGATAATTATAGGACTATCTGCATTAAAGGAACATTGGGGGTTGTTACAGTGATAGTGTGGCTATGTGTGAATATGTGTTTTTTAGAAGGTGGAAAAACTTTCTGTTTAAAACGATTAGCCTCTGTGTGTTTCAGAGCACTAAAGAAAAGCAAAATACCCCTAAACTAGTTAAATCATCTATGTCTAAATAACAGTGCTGAGACCTATACAATCCTTTAAAAAGAGTTTAATTAAAACACATAATGGTTTCATTAAATAAAACGCTATTAAACACGTAAAATCATATGACCCACCGAACTCACATGCACGTGCAAAAGTCCGTTCACGCGCACATGCCCTCACATGAACGCGCAGGGGGATAGGGGAGGGGTGAGGGGATGCGGGGGGGCAAAAAAGGTATAGGTATATTACTACTCTGGCATCTCCATTTTACCATAAAACAATCAATCCAGCATGCAAAAATTCCACTTGCTTTATACAGGACTCTGCCCACACCTGACCTCGTTAGTCTCTACCATTGAAACAAATAGGTCAGACCAAAGAACAGGAATAAGATTATGCATGAAATTGACAAACTCATTTACTCAGCTAAAAAAAAGTATAGGTATATTACTACTTGCCAGCAATAAAGTATGCTTAAAAGAACTTCAATCGTCTGATAATGCTATTTACTTATCACCTTCCTTGCTGCTTAAGTTATGCTACACCACACTGCTGAGCAACCTCTGGACCATAAAGAAACTTTCCTTAACTTTATAGCTACAACTGTGTCTGTTGTATGAGGATGAAGTCACATGAAACATTTTCTGATGTAAGTAGAAAAAAACAGAGAAGAGACAGAATCAGAGCTGGAGACTCCTGCCTGTTTATTTTTCTCCATGACAGCGGAGGCAGTCTTTACTAAAATATTTTAATGAATTTACTGCACAGTGTGCAGCTCTCTCTATCTCTGGTGATAGAACTCAGTGTAGCTCACCCAGCAGTCTGTATCTTTCTTTCTTTCTCTCAAGTGGTAGCCAGGGACATCACCACGTCACCAAAGGGGGGGCTGGGGCTGGGCAGCAAATTTTGGGGGCCTCCAAAATTTACAGCTTAAAACAGATTATTATAGATTTCAACATCTTATTTGTTTTTCATATGTACTTATTTTCAGTGATATCTTTAATAGCAGAATATCAAATAGGCGTATAATTTTTTTTCTGTCTCGCTTTGTTATCATATTTGCTATGCCATGTTTTTTAAGTTACTCATATTTTACAACAGAATAATAAAACAGGAAATTCTGTTTTGCCACCCTAATATTTTCAGTGGTGCCCATATGTCAACTTCTATGAAAAAACTCTGGAGGTGCCACTGGGGGTATGATCAGAAACATTAATTCAGTAACCCCAGGGCCAAGCCTAAATGGTTCCGGTTCATAGAAAATGGGGCTGGCGGCACATTGAAATAGAACGCGGCCCTTCTGTGGAAGAAAGGTAACAGGAGCAATGGGACGCGCCTGGCTCACCCAAAGCATCAGCAGGCCAGGGACATAAAAAAATGTTGGTCATGTGAAATTTTGGAGTTTATTTGATATGTTGTTTTTGTTGTTTTGTTTGTTTGTTTTCCTCCAACGCTAGGTGCAGTCTGACATCAATTCTTGGCGCCATTTTATGTTCAGACCACCTTAAAGGTCTCCAGCACCTATTTTCTTTTTGTTGATGGCTTGACCGGTTTTGATGCACAGATTTGCAGTCTGGTTGTGTCAGTGCAGCTTACAAGTTTTGGCAGACAAGTCTACGTCAGAGCGATCACAGTGAGGTCTTTAGCGCAACACTCTCTTTGTATTTGTGAACTTTAATTTCAGGTTTTGTTATTTTTGTTTCCATATACATATTCTTTGCTGCTAGAAGCAGTATTCACAGGATATAAGTCAAGTCCTTATGTATCTTATCTTGCCAAAATATAAATAGCTGGTTAAATTAATTTTCAACACCTGTTTCAAAGGTGTTGAAAATAATCCTATATATAAACAGACTGGTCGGTATGGGCCACAGTATCTACTGTAACGTGTATCAGATCAGCAGTAACATGTTTAGCTGCAGGTTCACGTTAAAACATTGGCTGTCTGAGTGATGTGAGCTTTCTAGGGAAAAGGTGGTCTTATCAGGAGAGATGGCATCCACATGTAAAGTATACTTTACATGGAACACCGCACATTTCTAGAAATCTCACTGAATGGATTCAAAACCCCAAAATGTGGCTCTCCAGACCTTGGACCAGGAAGCAGAGTAACAGTCTTACACACCTCTCTGCAACCCCATCCCCATAGAAACTGTCCTGGTCATGACCACTAAGAGACAAACCAAAAACCATAAAAAAAATCATTTCAGTATAAAAAGTCACAAAGAAAGAACAATAAAACATCCTCAACTACACCAAAGAGTAAAACAGTTACAGGAAAAGAATTAAACATTAGGTCTCTCTCTTCTAAATGATTTAATAATGATCAACATATTTATTCTGCCTTACAGAGACAGAAGACAGAAGGCTCTCACTACTTGAGGAAAGTCTGTTCATGTCCTTTGTATCCAGCCTCTGTGTTGATCTTCCAGTTCAGCCTGTTTTAAATGTACTACGAGTACCAGGTATTTGTACTTCAGCTGATGATTGTTTCAAGATTACATCACAAAATTATCCATCAGTGCTTCACACTCCTCCTCCTGCCATCACTAATAAATCCAGCCTCTGCAGAATCAGAGTATTTCTGAAGGTGTCTTGACTCAGACTAACCCTGCAGGAAGTAGATGTTTTCATCATCCAAGTTTGAAAGTTTGAAAGCTACAATCCATCACGATAACTGATCTCAAAGCAGACATGGCTCTCTTATACCTAAATACAGGTGAAGGATTAAACTGCTCCCCCTACTGTCTAAACAGGTATGAACAACAGGACTGCAAAAACTTAGGTTTTTCCTCATTTATCTGTTCATTGCCTTCCCTTCTTTTCTGTGTGCTGCAGGCTGTGACGCAGTAATCAATCTTAATGTGCCGTCTTGAAGCATGTTTGAGTCTCTAATACGATTAGTCTCTCTCTAATGCAACAGGAAAGGGGAGATCTGGAGGATCTACTATATCCTGAGTAAAGTGTAAAGTGTAATACTAATAATAATAAAGGAGACATAACAAACAGGGAGTGGAAACAGGACTCTGTAAATATGTGGCAGTGTGCTGCAACAAAACAATGAACATCAGCATTTGTGCCAAACATCGTTTTTAACTGACTTTGCTTCAATGGCTCAGAGGCATGAATAGCTCTCGTCTTAGCTCGTTTCTCTTCATGTCTTGTCTGCTCACTTGTCATGTGCGAGCGACTGAGCTGCAATTTGATGATTGGGGAAATAAGAGCAAAAGAATCAAGGATGTAAAATCCAAAAAATAAAAAGAGGGGGAAGAATTTGTTTCTGTGTTATCTTAACTGTTAAATTGGTTTCAGTATTTCCTGGGTGAGAGAATTATTCTGTCTCTGGCACAGACTTAAAAGTCTCACTTATCACACGGACCCACCCAAATACTTTAGTAGTACTCTGCTGTAACAAAACAATGGATGTGCTATATTTAACTGACATTGCTTTAAAACGACTAAAGCAAGGATGTCTGATATTGTTAAAAGCCTCTTAGCTCCTCTCTACATGTTTTCCTCGCTTCACTTGCTCACTTCTCTGATGGGAGGAGCTAAGATATACTGATAGGTTCAAGGAAATGAGAGCAAAGGAATCAAGGATGCATAAACTGAAAAATAAGAGAGGGGAGAATTTGTTCATTTGTTGGCTTGGCTGTTTTCTCGCTGTCAGCATTTCCTGGATGTCAGAGTTAATCTGTGTCAACTACTTGACACGTGAAGACTGAAAGCACACACATAAAGACCTTAAAGAATCAGGGAGGGTATGCTCAATCAATGTTATCAGCAGATTTAAGTTATGACTTTCCTCTACTTGTGTAAGTGAACCCACACTTGTGTGCATTGCACTCTTAGCTACTTCACCCAGCTCACTCACCAACACCTGTGATGCCAAACTGGTAAATGGACTGTTTCTTATTTATGCTACACTTTTCTACTCTAACTGAGCAATCTAATTGCTTTTTATTATAAGCTACATTCAGATAGAGCAGAAGATACCTAACAATTCGTATTTTTAGGAATCAAATCATTATATAACAATAATATAACTGTCAGAGTGGAATAAACTCTTCTGTCCCTCAGACATCTCTCGTCAGTAAAGAACCTTTTTCTCTTTTGATCTTTTTGTTTCCAGTCTCTAAGTTTTTAAGAACTTTTCATGTGAGTCTGCAGACACTCTCCACCCACAGCTGCAAATTACTTAATCTTAAACATAAAATAAAATAATTAGTAACATTACCCCAGCAGTGTAATGAGTCATGAGGGGTAATGAGTAAGTAAGTAAATAGCAAAGCATCACACAGTTGCTGCAGACTTTTACAGGCACTCTGTTGTTTTAAGATCTGGTGGCTGTGGAGGCCATTTAACTTCAGTGAACTCATTTTAATGTTCATTATAACAGTTTGAGATGATTTAAACTTTGGGACATGGAACTTTATCCTGCTAGAAACGTCTATCTGGAGGTGGGTGCACTGTGTTCATAAAGGGGTGGAGATGGTCAGCAGCAACACTCAGGCAGGCAATGGCATTTAAATAACTGCTCAGATGGTCCTGAGTGATATAAAGTACATGAGCAACAGCAGCATGAATTGTTGATCCAAGGAAGGATGGATCCAGGCTTTCATGTCATTTTGTGCTAAATTCTGACCCTAACATCTAAATGACACAGCAGAAATCAAGACCGATCAGCAGTTTATGAAATATTCAGACCATCCTGTCTGGCACCAAAAACCAAAATCACTTTAATTACTTTTCTTCCCCATCAGCCGGTCATCTTGAATAAAATTCAATGTGGAGCTGCTCTTTATCATAATCCTGTCATGAAATAATAAAATAATGTTATAAAAACAATAAAAGTATTCAATACAAGAGACCTGAATGCTATAAATGTTTTGTCTTCCACACCTCAGTTAGATCATGTCACTTTAATAAAAGTGTGTTTGTGGAAATTTGAAATTATTGTAATTCTTATTTTCGTCTGTGAAATTAACCCTGAAGTTTATAATTATATATATATAATAAATGTATTCCACATATTTCATGTCTTTAATCTGCAACACAACAGACAACTTTGCAGTAAATCAGCTAAGGAAGTTTACTGTGAAAGATTTTACAATGAATCAGCTGATTCTAAGTGAAACTGAAAGTGTTCACCCAGCAGTTTAAAAGGGTTGCGTGCTCCTGGACTGCATTCCCGCTTTGTTTCTTCCCTTGAGAAAGACATTTGTCTACAGCATTGAGAGATCAGAAAGAAAACTGCATTACAACATATCATGTTTACCAAGGGCACATCTGTTTTATAAAGGTATAAAGGTAAGTTTACAGGTAAGTCTTTAAGTTTGTAAGTAAGTCTTTAAATTGTGATGTTATGTGCATATAAGGTAAGACCAAAACTAGTAAAAAAATAAATCCAGGATTTTCCAGCACCAGCAGATAAAAGAAAAAATACTGACATTTTTTTATTTAAAGGTTTAAACATCAGCTTTTATTTTCATTTTCTTTTAGTGACATCAATTTCATTTTTTTTACATTTTCAATTATTCAACTGTAAATCTGAATGCTTTTTTTTTTTTTTTACTTGCGATTAAATTGACCAAATGGAAATGATCTTAATAGAAAAAGATAGTTAGAGAAAAGTAGTGAACACAGTCTATCATACATCATGAAATGGTGTGTTAGACTAATGTGTGCAGAAATATGTGTGCAGAAATGCAGGCCCACAGCCTTTGGAGCCCAGAGCTGCACAGGAACCTGAAAAGCATGTTCAGTGTTATAATGGCATTTTATTTTTTTAAATTAAAGGAGAAGACAACACAGTTTCCTTTTCTTCTTTTTCAAAATGTGAGAAATAGCCTTTGGGCATAAACATTTAAACATTTAATATCTTTACTGTCAACAGAGAGAAGCTGAATTAAACAGCTGACTACAGAGTCTGTAACAGCAATGGAGGTAAAATAAATGAAAAAAAAAAACTGTCCTCATGGCATAATCTCTGTGTAATAATATATATTATATGTGTGTGTGTTTCAAATAATTTGTCAAAAGATAATCAATGATGAGGACTCAGTTTTTGAGCTGTACAGTGAGGAAGTAAATGACCCTCCATTAGCACCATGCTCTACCTGCAAGAACTGTCACCACATTGTTACAGGAGGTAAAAATCAGATTTATGCTTTTCATTGCTCAACACTAAAATTTCACAATATCACATGATGAGTAAAAAAACATCACTAATATCATCAATATTTCAATTATCATTATCACAGTTCCTTCTTGCTGCATGAAGACAGCATCGTTTCATATCAGCAGTGAGTTGGTGCCTCAGCATTTGGATGCTCCTGCTGGTGAACTGGAGAGCTACATTATGACCAGCTGCAGTAAGTAAAAGAAAGAAAAATAACCTCCAAAAGATTAAAAATTCACAAAATTCAATTACAAATACACGGACGCAACGCACACAGTGTAAAAAAAAAAAAAAGCTTTATACGTAAATGATTTCAAATTTCAAATCATTTTAAATCTTACGACTTCCATTAATGGCCTGTATTTGTATAGCATTTTACTAGTCCCTAAGGACCCCAAAGCGCTTTACACATCCAGTCATCCACCCATTCACACACACATTCACACACTGGTGATGGCGAGCTACATTGTAGCCACAGCCGCCCTGGGGCGCACTGACGGAGGCGAGGCTGCCGGATACTGGCGCCATCAGGCCCTCTGACCACCACCAGTAGGCAACGGGTGAAGTGTCTTGCCCAAGGACACAACGACCGAGACTGTCGGAGCCGGGGCTCGAACTGGCAACCTTCCGATTACAAGACGAACTACCAACTCTTGAGCCTAGCCCTACCCTAGTATATAAGCACAAACCTGTTGATTTAGAATATGAGTGATCAACATGTGCATGGTGATAATTGGCCAATACATCAAAAATACATCATAATAATAATAATAATGATAATGATAATAATTATTATTTGCCTTTTTTGACTTCCTTCTTGGACTTTGGATACCTAGGTTTCTTCAGCGGAACTTTCTCCTTCCTTTTTGCCTTAAAGTACAGGTTTCTTGCTTACAGCTCAGTAACCAATCTTATAACTTCACCTCCAGGTAAACGTATTTCCCTGTACAGAGAAATGGAGGTGTGGCTGTATTCAGGCTGTATATAAGCACAAACCTGTTGATTTAGAATATGAGTGATCAACATGAGAACGGTGATAATTGGCCAATACATCAAAAATACATCATAAAAATCTGATGGTGATTTTGCATGCAAACACATGTTGTGCAGTGTATGAAAGGTCAACAGGTTATTCACAAATAATAGCACTGAACATGTGCACCTCCTTGTGTTTGGGTTTGACCAGCACCCAACCAAGCTGATAACACAGGTCAACAGTTCAAAATCATCACAGATAAATTTGTGTGGGTTTTGTAGTGTTTTTCATGTTGATTTTAAATCTGTGTTTAGTTTTCCCCGGCATGTGCAGGTTTTGTGATGAAGCTAGTTATATATTGCATAATAGTTGGTATAATTAGCCTAAGCGTATTCCCAGATTTAACAACAGTTCCCTGTCTTTTATTTTACAGACGCCATTAATTGTGATTGATTTCAGTTGTTAACATGCCTAAAAATTAATCATCCAGACAGATTCTGTTATGTGTGTGGTTGATTCACAATGAAAGCACAACATTGCCCAATTATCACAGACATACAAGAAGATACACAAATTGTACTTTGGCTGTCCGCTGGGTGACCAGGATAAATCTTGGGCTCCACATGTCATCTGCAACAGTTGTTCCAATGGATTGCGTGACTGGCTAAATCACTGAATGGCAGCAATGCCATCTGCAATCCTGGTGGTGTGGCAGGAATCATCTCATTGATTGCCATTTTTGCCGTGTGAATACAACAGGATTCTCAGCCAAAAATAAGAACAAAATTGTATATTGCAGCCTGGATTCTGCAATAAGGCCTGTTCTTCATGATGAGTCATTGCCTGTTCCTGTACCACCACATGATGGAGTAGCTTCTGTAGAAGATGACGAGGAACATAGTCAAGATGCATCTGGTTAAAGTCCAGGGTCATCAGATCCTGATTAGGTCCCCAATGTAGATTTACAACCAAGATTTACAAACAAGAGACTTTGACACAAGCAGAGCTGAACGATCTTGTTCGTGATCAAAATCTGATGAAAGACAAAGCAGAACTTCTTGCTTTGAGGCTTAAGCAGAAGCATTTGCTGGCCAAGGGTGTTGCTGTAACTCACTACAGAAGTCAAAGTGATAACTTGACAGCGTTCTTCACTGCTCACGGCTCACTGTGCTATTGTCATGACATCAACGGACTCTCCAGCAGTTTGTCACAAGAGCGTTTTCCAGCTCAATGTCATATCTTTATTGATTCTTCACAAAGAAGCTTGAAGACAGTCCTATTTCATAGCGGAAAAGCCAAACCAAGTGTTCCAAATGCCCATTCTGTTCATTTAAAGGAGTCCTATGACTACATGAAGACACTGCTTGAGTCAGTTGCGTATAAAACTCATGAGTGGAACATCTGTTGTGATCTGAAGGTGATTGGTATGTTGGTGAGAATGGAAGGAGGATTTACCAAATTCTGCTGATTCCTTTGCCTGTGGGACAGCTGATCTACTGCAGAACATTATGTCAAGCCTAACTGACAGCCACAAGATGCCTATGAGCCATGAAAAAGGAGTGTCAAGTTTCTGCTTCTTGGTCAGACATAAGCACTGCAAAAATGTAGGAAGGGATATTTACAGGTCCGCAGATCAAGTCTGTTTTGCAGGATGAAGGCTTCAAACAAACTCTCTCAACAGCAGAGTTCGTAGTGGCGCTGTGAAAACTTTCTGGGCATCCACAAGTCTCCTGCATACAATAAAGGAGTTCAGCATCTGCTTGAGTCCTACCAGAAACTGGGCTGTTGTGTGTCATTGAAAATACACTTCCAGCACTCACCTCAAGTTCTCTCCAGAAATCTTGGCATGGTGAGTCATGAAGAGGGAGAGCATTTTCATCAGGACATTCAGTTAATGGAGCAGAATGAGAGCATGATGGCTGACTGTTGCTGGATGCTGTATTGTGACAATCCGGACACAATATACACAAACAAATCACAGAGGTAGTTGACTGACACTGATCATTATGTCTATGCCACAGTGTGCGCCGAACACACGCAAGTCCATTGCAAATTAATATTACAAATTTTTTAAAAAGTTGACGTGACTGAAAAATCTGAAAGCACATCTGAAATCTGCATGAAAAACTGGTTTAAGTGTGTTGTGGTTTCTGATAATTACAAAAACAAAAAAAATTATTGACCTATGTATTCAGTAAAACCTGAGTAGATAGTAGAAAGAGTAGGTAGTTACGTTTTAACTGGGTTTGTTCATTGTAGCAACTGTGAAACTGAAATGTATGATTAGACACACACTTTCAGAATGAATGCCCTTTTTGCCTTTGAAAAACTGAAACTCACTGTACTCAAAGTACTTGATTGATGGTTTAAAGGGTATATTAAACCATAATATAAACCCCAAGTTGCTCTCTGTTGTGTTCATTAGTGTGTGAAGATTAGACAGAACGCATTTAGGTGTAGAAAACAGTGCTTGTATAAATATGTGTTTACGAGGCATGTTGTATAAAGCGCTTTAAGTGTTCAAAAATAATAGACAAAAACTACATAAAACCAATCCCAATGTAGCTGACTTGGTTGTTTTTCCAGAAATAACAACCATCTTTTTATCCACAGAGACACAGCTGGCGAGGTTATTGGAAGATCTGGGCTTGGGGCAGTACTACAGAAAAAAGATACAACTCAGAAAAATACTTGAGATTGATGAGAAGACTCTTATTGATGAACCCGTGAATCAGAAATCAGACCTTCCTTGGTATTTTCTAAGGAAACTGGTGATGGTTAATGTGACAGCAAGGAATGTGACATGTACCTCAGTTTGTAATTCATGCAGTGACAATATATCAGGGAATGCAAAGTTATTCTTTGAAAATCTATTTAACAGTACAAACACAGATGATAAGGTGAATCCTCTTGACATAATCACTGCTCTCTTTCTGTGTTCTGATGGTTTTCTGCAGCAGGAAATCGCACTAAAAATGTCCATGTGTAAGTTCTGTGTTCCTCTCCTGCTTCCAAATAGTGACACCAATCAGTGCACACTCATGCTGTGGGTCATGAGAAACATTGTTAAAAAGTACAGACCTCAGTCTCTGTCAGAGTCCAAGGGCTTCATTGAAGACAGAATCGTTCTCTCTGAACTTCCAATGATCTCTTTTGTCAGACTGGGTGAGTGCTCCTTGTCCAAGTCAGAGATTCTCAATAAGCTTCTGAGCAATTCTCAGCAGTACCATGACACCTTTGTTCACTGCAACATGGAGTGTGGTGACAGTCCAAGAAGAATATCCAACGGACTGACTGAAATTACTTGGTATCTTCCTTGTAGAAACACAAACATTGATATTTTCAGTCAGCCAGTGGCTGTAGCTAACCTTCGTGGCGACATTGCAAGCTTTCAAACCCAATACTCCTTTCTGTGTCAGACATCTGCAGCAGTTTTTGTGTTCTTTGACCATTTAGGCTCTGAATCTGAGCTCAGTCTACTTACCAACCAACAGCACAAGGCACAGATCTTCTTAGTGGGTTATAATGTGAGCAAGCACAACAGTACAGATGCTTTGAAAAAACTAGTGCTGACGTTGGGCTTGACCAAAACCGACATCATTATTAAGACAAAACAAAGAAATGATGCAGACTTTGTGAAAAGTCTGAGACAAACAGTCAGAGATGTAGTTGAGAACTCAAAGATGAAGATGACAATAGAGCAGATGGCAGAAATTGCCCATGAACTGGGGATCCTGGTTGATGAAGACTCTCCAGAGTGACTGCAAAGAAAAATGCAGATGTCGTCACTGCTGAAATTCAAGACATCCATAGAGTCAAAGAAGATCAGCTTCCATGGCAAGGTGAAATATGGAAAGAACTGACCTGGTTAGAGAAGGAAGAATTTCGACTTCAACATATCGGGTCTGAAAATATAGAAGATTACAAAAGCGAACTTCAGAAAAGGAAAAATGAACTATGAAAAAAACAAAACTCTTATGACATGTCGACAGCTATGACATGGTTCATTAATGCAATATCAAGCCCAGAAACAGAGAGGTTTTATTTCCTGAAATGGATGCAAATGAACCTGGATACCATGTCTCGTGTAAAGCTGTCTGAACTTCGGGAGAAATATAAAGAAAAATGCAAGAACTCTGAGAACAAAGAGGAGATCAAAGAAATTGACAGACAAATTTCCAACAGCTCACTGGGGACTGAACACTTCTTCCGTGAAATGGGTCAGATCTATGAAGCTTCACTGTCCCTTCCACAAACAGATCCATCACGTCAACAGTTGCAGCATCTGCCCAAACTGTGTGCAGAGTTGTTGCTCGATGGATTTCCTCTTGAGCTTGTAGATGGAGATGCATCCAACATCCCTCTCAGATGGGTGAGTGATGTTCTCTCTCAGCTCAGTGACTTGGTGTCTCCAAACAGAAAGATCCTGGTAGTCACAGTTCTTGGAGTTCAGAGCACAGGAAAGTCCACTCTCCTTAACACCATGTTTGGAGTGCAGTTTGCAGTCAGCAGTGGTCGATGTACTCGAGGTGCCTTTATGTTGCTCATCAAAATCAATGAAGACATGAAAAAAGTCCTAAACTGTGACTTCATGCTGATCATTGACACTGAGGGCTTAAAGTCACCAGAACTTGCACAACTGGACAACAGTCATGAGCACGACAATGAGCTTGCTACACTTGTTGTGGGGCTGAGTGATGTCACCATTGTTAATATTGCAATGGAGAATTCAACTGAAATGAAGGACATCTTACAAATAGTTGTGCATGCTTTTCTCAGGATGAGCACTATGGCGCCGCGGATGGCAGCCTCGGTACTGCGCTCTCTCGCACTTTTCCTGTTTTTGTTTATTTTCTGCGCTTTTGGTCACTCAGACCACATCACTTTCTCCAGAGATGAACTGCTAAACATCAGGCAGTCGTCTCACTATAGTTCTTATCCATTTTTCACAAACCCGGAAAGTTTTTTGGAGATTTTAGTTGGAGGCGCAGCAGCTCTCTGTGGCTCCTGGAGGAGACGTAGACGGGGGACCCGCGCTGGTGCACTGGTGAAACTACGTCGGCGAGGATTCCGCACAGCACTCCCCTCCATTCACCTTGCGAATCTCCGCTCTCTTCCAAACAAAGTCGACGAATTACTGCTCTTAAACCGGACTAACAAGGACTTTGCACGCTCTGCTGCCCTCTGCTTCACTGAAACCTGGCTTAGTGAGCGTGTCCCAGACGCTGTCTTAAATCTGCCGGGCTTCCAACTTCACCGGGCGGACCGCTAAACGGAGCTCTCAGGGAAAACAAAGGGTGGTGGAGTCTGCTTCTACATTAATGAAGGTTGGTGTACTGATGTCACAGTGTTACAGAAACACTGCAGCCCACACTTGGAAAGTCTTTTCATCAATTGTAAACCGTTTTATTCACCGCGGGAGTTTTCTTCCTTCATGCTGGTCGGAGTTTACATCCCTCCTCAGGCCAACGCGAACAACGCACTGTGCGAGCTGGCTGACCAGATCACCACCCTGGAGAGGAAATTCCCAGACTCCTTTACAATTATCCTTGGGGATTTTAACAGAGCAAACCTCAACCACGAACTCCCTAAATACAGACAGCATATAGACTGCCCCACCAGGAACAACATCATACTGGATCACTGTTACACCACTCTAAAAGATGCCTATCGCTCTGTGCCCCGGGCAGCTTTGGGACATTCTGATCACTGCATGGTCCATCTTATTCCAGTTTATAGGCAAAAACTCAAACGTGCCAAGCCTGTAGTCAAAACTGTGAAGAAGTGGACTAACGCAGCAAAGCAGGAACTGCAGGACTGTTTTGACTGCACTGATTGGACTGTTTTTGAAGCTGCATCTGATAACCTGGATGAGCTCACGGACACTGTGACATCATACATCAGTTTTTGTGAAGACGTGTGTGTGCCAACAAAGACCTTCTGCACATACAACAACAATAAACCATGGTTCACCCCTAAACTCCAACATCTTCGTAAGGCTAAGGAGGACGCCTACAGAAGTGGTGACAGGGCCCTGTACAAGCAAGCTAGGAACACACTGACCAAGGAGATCAAAGCAGCTAAAAGGATCTACTCCCAGAAGCTGGAAGAACGGCTCTCAGCCAACGACCCTGCGTCAGTGTGGAGGGGCCTGCAGGAAATCACCAGCTACAGACGCCCCCCACCCACTGTTGAAGCAAACAAAGACCTGGCCAACAAGCTAAATACATTCTACTGCAGGTTTGAGACGGACAGACTCCCACGCCTCACCCTCCCCTCCCCAGAGACACCGCTTCAGACACTGACCCCCAACACACCTTCCACCTCTCCCCCCTTCACCCTCACCCTCTCCAATCCAGTCTCAACGACCACCCCCACCCTCCCCAATCCAGACTCAACGACCACCACCACCCTTCCCATTTCAGACTCAACGACCACCACCACCCTCTCCAATCCAGACTCAACGACCTCCATCACACCTCCCACCCCCCTTTCCTCCTCCCTGAAACTCAGAATACACACTGAGGATGTGAGCCGACTATTCCAGAAACAGAAGCCCAGGAAAGCCCCCGGACCAGACGGTGTCTCACCCTCCTGCCTCAAGACCTGTGCTGAACAGCTGGCTCCCATCTTCACTCGCATCTTCAACAGATCCCTGGAGCTGTGTGAAGTTCCATCCTGCTTCAAACGCTCCACCATCATCCCTGTTCCCAAGAAACCCACCATCACAGGACTGAACGACTACAGACCTATCGCCTTGACGTCTGTGGTCATGAAATCCTTCGAACGACTGGTGTTAGCCCATCTGAAGGACATTACAGGCCACCAGCTGGACCCTCTGCAGTTTGCCTACCGGGCAAACAGGTCGGTGGATGATGCAGTGAATATGGGGCTGCATTACATCCTGCAACACCTCGACCGCCCGGGAACTTATGCCAGGATCCTGTTTGTGGACTTTAGTTCGGCTTTTAACACCATCGTGCCTGAACTTCTCTCTTCCAAACTCTCCCAGCTCAGCGTGTCTCCAGCTACCTGTCAGTGGATCACCAGCTTCCTGACAGACAGAAAGCAACAAGTGAGGCTGGGGGAGATCACCTCTGAAACTCGGACCCTCAGTATTGGTGCCCCTCAAGGATGTGTCCTCTCACCACTACTGTTCTCCCTCTACACTAATGACTGCACCTCCAAGAACTCGGCTGTTAAACTCCTAAAGTTTGCAGATGACACCACCGTCATTGGCCTCATTCAGGATGGTGATGAGTCTGCATACCGGCAGGAAGTTGAGCGGCTGGTACTCTCGTGCAGTCAGCACAATCTGGAGCTGAACACTCTTAAAACTGTAGAGATGACAGTGGACTTCAGGAGACATCCCCCAACTCTGCCCCCCCTCATCATATCAGACAGCCCTGTGTCGACTGTGAAGATCTTCAAGTTCCTGGGTACCACCATCTCCCAGGACCTGAAGTGGGAGACCAACATCAACTCCATCCTCAAAAAGTCCCAGCAGAGGATGTACTTCCTGAGACAACTGGGGAAGTACAGTCTTCCACAGGAGCTGCTGACCCAGTTCTACACTGCAGTCATTGAGTCTGTCCTGTGCTCCTCCATCACAGTCTGGTATGGTGCAGCCACTAAACAGGACAGGAGCAGACTGCAGCGGACTGTACGGGCAGCAGAAAGGATCATCGGCGCCCCCCTGCCCTCCATCCAGGATCTGTACCTCTCAAGAACCAGGAAACGGGCAGGGAAAATCATCACAGACCCCTCACACCCTGGACACAGACTTTTTGACCTGCTGCCCTCTGGCAGACGGTACAGAAGCCTGCAGACCAGGACCACCCGACACAGGAACAGTTTCTTTCCCCTCGCCATCTCCCTTCTAAACAGTTGACCTGTCACACTGCTCCCCACTGCCAGACTGCAACTGCACCTTATGTACATTTTGTAGTATTCATTCCACCTCATTTCATTTCTGTATTTTATGTACATAAGTTTAGTTATTTATAGTTGGTTTACACAGCTTTGTGTATGTATGTGTATGCATGTGTAATGTATATATAGACGTGTGTGTGTGTGTGTGTGTGTGTGTTTTACATTGCTGTGCTTGATAGCCACCATCTACCGGAACCAAATTCCTTGTATTTGTCTGCACATATACTTGGCCAATAAACACGATTCTGATTCTGATTCTGATTCTGATGAAGGAGGTGGGCAAAAAGCCAAAATGTCAGTTTGTTCACCAGAATGTGTCCGATGTTTCAGCCCATGAGAAGAACTTACGAGACAGGAAACTGCTCCTGGAACAGTTAAATGAGACGACCCAGGCAGCAGCCAAAATGCAAAAGAAAGAGGAGAACAAGAGCTTCACTGATGTGACAGAGTACAGTCCAGACACTGGGAACTGGTACATTCCTGGACTCTGGAATGGAAACCCACCAATGGCACCAGTCAATGCAGGCTACAGTGAGGCTGTATATGAGCTCAAGAAACACATCATCCAACTGCTAGGAAACTGTGAGTCATCTGCTAATGATATCTCTGAGTTTAAAGAGTGGGTGAGAAGCCTGTGGACTGCAGTAAAGTATGAAAACTTCATCTTCAGCTTCAGAAACAGCCTCGTAGCTGATGCATACATGAGACTCTGCACAGAATTCAACAAATGGGAGTGGGAATTAAAAAGAGAAACGTACACCTGGGTAAGAAATGCAGAAACTAGAATTTCCAATTTTGGTACAGTTGCAACAAAATCTCACTTTTCTGACATGAGAGTATTTCTTACATGTTTGAAAAGCGAAGCTTCCACAGTGCTGTCCACATGGGAGACAAGACTTCTCTAAAATCTGACACAGTATTTCAATTAAAAAGAGGGTCATGTTTATCTGGTTGAAGGATACAAAGAGGAATTCTCAAACATGGCAAAGACTCTTCGAAAAGAAATGGAAAGGAGTGTTTTTAACCAGCTGACAGCAGCAGCAGAAATCAGACAGGGGATGACAGAAATTGATCAAATCAAAGAGATTCATCAAAAAGAGATTGAAAAGACAGTTCATGTGCTAATAGATAAGTGCAAAAAGAAAAAATCCACATTAAAGATGAAGAGCTGGACAAAGAATTTCACAAGATGTGGAGTGAAACTCTAAAGAAACTTTCTTTTTCTGAACAAAAGATCACAAATGTCTTCATTATTGTATCTCACTGCCTGAGAATCAATCTGTCACACAGGGGGAGTCATGCATGTGAATTATTAAGTAAAAAAAACTCTGCAAGATTGTGGAAAAGAGCCTTTCAAATATACACCTGAAGGATTCTACAACCGATGTAAGCACAAACCCAGGAAGTGGTTCATCATTCATGATCACACTATGGCTGTACAAAAATTGGCTGGAAGCATCATAGATGCCTGCACTCAGTTTGTGAGAGAAAGAGTGAAAAGAAAAAACAACTACTCAGTGATAGGTTTGTAGCTTGAACCTATCCGCTGGAACGTTGAAGGCAATGTAATTACACAGCAAGCAAGACCCGAGTAGGCAACATTCTTTATGTTTCACGTGCACGGGAGAGAACTGGACAGGCGCCGTTCCTTCGCTTGACCCCAGTTGCTCTCGTCCGCTCTCCCGTAACACTGCTCTTTTATTGTGGTCACATGAATATGCATAGGGTCATTAACATATAACATAGGAATGCATGTGAACAAAGAATACACTGTGTGTGTGTGTGTGTGTGTGTGTGTGTGTGTGTGTGTGTGTGTGTGAACCCATTAATGACTTCCTAAACCTGCTGGCCTGGAAGTCCAGCAGTTCATCTAAACAAAATGCACTTAGCCTAAAACAGACATAGATACGTTTATCCTACCATAAAACAATAAGACAAGGTACGACCTCTCCCATGCTCCCAGGATGTGGGTGTGAAAAGTCAGAGAGCTCTGGAATGCACACAAAGCTTGCAGACTATTAAGGATCAAACCTCCTATCACTACACCTAATTATAAAACTCTAAGAATATATAAGTAGATATTTCTAAGCATAAATGACAATCACAATACAAATCTAACACTCAGATACTTACATCGAGGAGATCCTACACATAATTGATGAGAAACTACAGAACTATAAAGATGTTAAGACAGACATTGAGTTTGAAGTTTCTCTGAAACAGCACATCTGTGGATTTGCAGCCAGAGAGTTTCAGAAGATGCACGAAGATTTCATCCAAGAAAATGATCCCTACAGATGTCTGATTAAATACAAGGAAAAGTTTCGTTATGATTTCAAAGATTTGTTCCATGAAAGAGACCAGTGTCAGAAGAAGGCAGAAGAATTCACCAACAAATGCTTAAAACCTGCTGTTGAAGATTTTATCAGTCGTTTCCTGGGAGCTGATATCACTGGTGAAATGCTGACATGTGAGCAGTTCAGCACACGAATGTCCTTCCAGTATTCAGTTTTACTGGATTTACTTGCAAAGGATGATTTTAAAAACTATGTGAGCTATATTGACTCATATGAGAAGTATGTCAAGACATGGATACTCAACCAAATAGTGGAGCACTTCTCAACTGTGTCAGTATTTGAGTTTGAGGACCGACGTCTTCAGTCATGTATCAGAAACTTAAATGATGCCATCAACAAGGCCCAAAGAGGAAAGAGTGATGAATTGAATACATTTGATGAAGATATTTGTAAAGAACTTTGTCATAAACTGGTCATTTCCCAGGATGCTTTTGGTGCTTTCATGAACATACTGAATAATGCTGACAAGAAACAGTTTGCTGACTGGCTCACAGTGTCTGTGAATGAGATGGCACAAGATCTGAGAATGAAGTTTAAACATGAAATGAAACTACAGCATCTCCATGTGCAGCCTGAGAATGAGCTTTTCAACAAACTGGTTGGTTGTGGCAAACAGTGTCCATTCTGCAAAGCTCCCTGTGATGCAGGAGGAGGAGCCCATACTGAGCACTTTGCTTCACTGCATCGGCCTCGAGGTCTGAGGCGTTTCAGTTGGCCGAATAGATAAAAACTTGTCACTGACATATGCTCTTCTCTTGTGATCAGTGACGAGCGTTTTCACTGCAGTGCTACAAACCATGAATGGCTCCCTTACAAGAGATACAAAGAAATTTACCCTGACTGGAAAATCTCTCCAGATGTGAGCCTTGAGGCATCAGACTACTGGAAATATGCGATGGCGAAGTACAACAATAACTTTGCCAAAGAATTTAATGCATTACCTGCTGATATTCTAACACCCTGGAAGCAAATCACAAAACAGCAGGCAGAAAAAAGTCTCAAAGAAGCATTTAACATCAAGTAAAACAATTTATATCCTTCTTCCTGTTCTTCTAGTGTACAGAGGACATAATGTTAATTTATTTCAGTTTTATGCTTTAAAAGGAAGCCTCCAAATAATATATGCCAAACTTAAGGATATTATTACTGCCCATACTGTAGGATGCCTTGGTCTGCATGTTGAACTGGTACAATAGGAAAACTCATTTTAAAAAAGAAAATTGATAACTCAGACTTTAAACAAATTTATTTGGATTTCCACAGGGTTCTGTAACATTTTGTTGTCAAAAAGTTACATATTCAGTGTTTTGAAAGATCAGTTTAAGCTTTGAAGAAAGTTTTGTCATCTACTGCTGTGATTTTCTTACTGTAATTGAGATTTATTTTGCTTTTCTTACCTTGTAACAACAATGATGCCAAATTTTCAAACCACTGAATATCAGATTTGTAACTAACGCTTTTAACTAAATAACGTGTAATCATATTTTATTACAATATAATTTTAAATAAATTGATTGATTGAATCTTTATTTTGAACATGTTGAAAAAGTATAACAACATAGAATTAAAACGAGACAAACAAACAAAGCAAAACAAAAGGAAAACGAGCAACCACAACTTCAAATAACTTTTATGTTCAAAAAGGAGCAGGAAGAAGCATAAGCTTATTTAATCCCACCCCCTTTTTCACCATCTAGCAATCAACAGACTACAGAAATGCTCCTTACAATTACATTATATGTTACGTGTATTTGTTTTAAAAAAAAATGTATTAATTATATGTATATCTATCTTTCTATCTATCCATATATACATATATATACACATACACACATATACTTTTCATTTTCATACATTTTCAATAACCCGAGTAATACCTCAAAGGATACACAACCTACAGATATATATACCCATACCAACATACCCGTGCACCCGCACACACATGAAAATATTGGACAAGAACACTATCAAATCTCAACCTCCTCCCTGTACCCTGCAAAAACCATATCCTTAAACTTCTGTTTAAACTGTGCCATGCTCAGACATTGCTTCATATCTTTACTTAGGCTACGTTCACACTGAACGCGAAAGCGCATCAAATCCGACTTTTTTGACCCTATGCGACTCATATCCGATCATGGTATGACAGTGTGAACGGCCCAAATCCGATATTTTCAAATCCGATCTGGGTCACTTTCATATGTGGTACTGATTCTGATACATATCTGATGTTTTAGAAAGCGACTGCTGTTTGAATGGTCAAGTCGCATTAAATCCATCTTTTACGTCACTGACACAAGACAGACTCTGTCACAGTCTGGCGGGGGCAGACTGTATGAATTGAAAAAAGGACCCAAAATGTAGACTCCAAGGAACAGGGAACAAAACGTGAATGATAACAAAAAGAGAGCCGTTTAATGAGGCTGGTAAAAGGTACAAACAAAAGGCAAGGCAAACTGAAGCAAAATTAACACAAACCTAAACAGGGAAATCTAAACAAACAATAAGGAAAAACCTAGACAAGAAACTTGGAGGCGAGGCGAGGCGAGGCATGGCATGGCATGGCAAACATGACGTGGACAACAGACGACCTGACAAACAATGAACAGAAACACACAGACTAAATACGTACAAGGCTGATTAGGGGAAGTGGAAACACACGGGGAAACAGCTGACACTGGTCTGACATAATGAGACAAAGGAAGCAAAGCTGACTGCACTGACATAGGACATAGACTTTCAAAATAAAACAGGAAACATGAGACACAGACAAGACAATATAACCTTGACAACATAAGACACGCAGCGTGAAACACAAAGGGCAAAAGGAGACTAAAACACAGGGGTAGAAGACACAAGGGGAATCTAAATAAACAAATGAGCTTAGATAACCTAATGAACTAAAAAATAAACCATAAACATCAAAACAAACTCAAAACGCTGGGTCCATAGACCCAGGAACGTGACAGACTCCAATTATCAGCGCCGGAGAAGCGCCCGATAAGACATCGCGAATGCTTCCTTCTTCCTTCCTGGCCATCCCCTGTGGATGTTAGTAAAAGTGTTTGGAAGACAACGTTGGAGAAATGTGAACATTTTATCTGTACTGTATAATCTACAGATTCTGACAGAAATCTGCAACTATCCTTTGAAGCACCGCTCCTCTCTAAAACAGCAATAAAGATAATTATTAGGCCATATGTAAATAACAAAATAACGTTATAACTTAAAGCAAAAATTGGGAAACGTAAAGTCCGAAGTCTTTATATTAAGGCCATCAGTCAAACAATATTGTTTGCTCTGGGTCTAAACAGAGCGCGTTGTGTGTGACATCTTCTTTTGCGCATGTGGGCCGCTTTGAGGGTTCACACTAGAGCTCATTTGCTGTCGCATTTTATTGAAAAAAAAATCGGATTTGATCAAAAAATCGGAATTGAGCATTAAGCATTTTTATGACTTCCGGCGCCCCCCGTGTGCGGCAGCCTGTTACAGCAGCTCTACTCATTCTGAGTTTATTTCTTTCGTATCTTTTTCTTCTCGTAATTTTTTATAACTAATGTATTAGTAATTAGACTCTGCAACCATGTTCTACCGTTTTGTGCTAGTTCTGGTCGTTTTTCTTAGTTTTTTTCTACTTTTTTCACCCGTGTCTGGGAACCCAGAGCAGGGATCCTTTGTTTACAGTAAGGATCAGCTGTTAGCGCTGCGTCCAGCAGCGGTACTGCCGGCAGACAGACCTGACATTCCCAGCGAGCTGAGGAGGAAAAGACGGGGGTGTCGTGCGGGGAAGGAGCGCCGTCGCCCGAGAAGGAGACGTTATCGACCATCTCTTCCTTCTGTAATTATTGGAAATGTACGATCTTTGCCCAATAAGATGGATGAGCTCACGTCGCTAACCTGGTCACAGAGGGAGTACCGGCAATGTAGCATCAGGATGCTAACGGAGTCGTGGCTAACACCACGCTTTGGGGTCTTTAGGGACCAGAAAAGCGCTATATAAATACAGGCCATTTAACACCGCTAACTCCAGACACGAGCGCGACACTACCGGGATTCCAGCTGCTGCGAGCGGACAGAACAAGAGACAGCGGTAAGAGGAAAGGAGGGGGACTGGCAGTGTTTGTGAATGACAGATGGTGTAACCCTGGGCACATCACTGTAAAAGAACAACTCTGCAGCAGAGGCATTGAGCTGTTAGCCGTTAGCATGCGTCCGTACTACCTGCCCCGGGAATTCTCGCATGTTATCGCGATAACAGCGTATGTCCCCCCCTCGGCCAACGCGGATGCAGCCTGTGACTCTCTCCACTCAGTGGTCAGCAGACTGCAAACACAATCTCCGAGAGCCCTCCTCATAATATCAGGGGACTTTAATCATGCCTCACTGGACTCCACACTGCCCACCTTCACCCAGTATGTGACCTGCCCAACCAGAGACAATAAAACACTGGACTTACTGTATGCCAATGCTGAAGAGGCATACAGTTCATCACCTCTCCCTCCCCTGGGCAGATCTGATCACAACCTGGTGCACCTTGTCCCTGTGTATGAGCCCTTAGTGCGCAGGGAGCCACCAGCCACCCGCACAGTACAGAGATGGTCGGAGGAGAGCGAGGAGGCTCTTAAGGATTGTTTTGAGTCGACTGTGTGGGAGGTGATCTGTGACGACCACGGAGAGGACATCGACAGCCTTACTACATGCATTACTGACTATATTAATTTCTGTGTGGATAACACCGTACCTACCAGGACTGTACGGTGTTTCTCCAACAACAAACCTTGGATTACCCCAGAAATTAAAGCCGTCCTCAAGCAGAAGAGGAGGGCCTTCAAATCCAAAGACAAAGAGGAGTTGAAAAGGGTGCAGAGAGAGCTGAGGGGACTGATAAGGAATGGGAAGGACAGCTACAGGCAGAAGATGGAGAACCAGCTTCAGCAAAACAACGTTGGTGAAGTCTGGAGAGGCCTCAGAAACATCTCAGGCCACAAACATCAGAACTCTCTGCCTGGGAGGGATGTGAGGTGGGCAAATGAACTGAATCATTTCTTCAACAGATTTGATTCAGCCATGATCGGCTGCAGACTCACCCACCCCCACTGCTGCTGTTCCACCTCTGACACCTCAGACACTTCACACCTCCTCTATTCACCCTGCTCACTCCTCCCCACCCCCAACAACAGCATCCAATACACAATCAACACAAGGCTCCAGCCTGTCTCTCTCAACCACCCAGGTTAGGAGGGAACTGAGGAGGATTAACGCCAAGAAGGCAGCGGGTCCAGATGGCATCAGCTCGAGGGTCGTCAGGTCCTGCGCGGACCAACTGTGTGGTGTGATGGAGCACCTCTTTAACCTGAGCCTGAGGCTGGAGAGAGTCCCACAGCTCTGGAAAACCTCCTGTGTTGTACCAGTGCCAAAGACTTCATGCCCCAAGGACCTCAACAGCTACAGGCCGGTGGCTCTGACATCCCACCTGATGAAGACCCTGGAGCGGTTGGTCCTGGCTCAGCTTCGGCGCCTTGTGAGCTCATCACTGGACCCACTTCAGTTTGCCTACCAGCCTGGCATTGGAGCGGATGATGCCGTCATTCACCTCCTACATCGCTCCCTCGCTCACCTGGAGACCGCTGGGAGCACTGTGAGAATCATGTTCTTTGATTTCTCCAGTGCCTTCAACACTATTCTTCCCTCGGTTCTGAAGGACAAGCTGGAGAACTCTGGAGTGGACCATCACCTCACTACCTGGATTTTGGACTACCTCACCGACCGACCACAGTATGTGAGGACTCAGGGCTGTGTGTCGGACAGGGTCGTCTGCAGTACGGGGGCCCCACAGGGAACGGTTCTGGCTCCGTTCCTCTTCACCATCTACACTGCAGACTTCTCCCACAACTCCACCCAGTGCTTCCTGCAGAAGTTCTCTGATGATTCTGCAATAGTCGGCCTCATCACTGATGGGAACGACAAGGAGTACAGAGGGCTGACTCAGGACTTTGTGGACTGGTGCCAGCTGAACTACCTCCAGATCAATGCCAGTAAAACAAAGGAGCTGGTGGTAGACTTCCGCAGGCACAAACATCCTCCACTGCAACCACTGAACATCCAAGGTATGGACATCGAGGCTGTGGACAGCTACAGGTACCTTGGTGTTCATCTGAACAACAAACTGGACTGGACTCATAACTCAGACGCCCTCTACAGGAAAGGGCAGAGCAGACTGTATCTGCTGCGGAGACTCAGGTCGTTTGGAGTGGAGGGCCCACTCCTGAAGACCTTCTATGACTCTGTGGTGGCCTCAGCCATCTTTTACGGTGTGGTCTGCTGGGGCGGCAACATCTCTGCCGGGGACAGGAAGAGACTGAACAGGCTGATCCGAAGGGCCAGCTCTGTTCTAGGATGCCCTCTGGACCCAGTGGAGGTGGTGAGTGACAGGAGAATGGTGGCTAAGCTGTCATCCCTGTTGGACAACATCTCCCACCCCATGCATGAGACTGTGACAGCACTGAGCAGCTCCTTCAGTGGGAGACTGCGGCACCCACGGTGTGGGACGGAGAGATTTCGCAGGTCTTTCCTCCCCACTGCTGTCAGACTCCACAATAAAGACTTTAACTGATCAAACACACACATCCACAAATGTGCAATAACACTAATGTGCAATAATCTTTCCTGGCATCGTTGTATTTTTACTGAGTTGTATATAACATGTGTATTCTATTTTTATCTTATTGTATATTTTATTCTACTGTGTATATAGTATTTTATTTTATTCTGTACAGTTGTGTACTGTATTTATTCTTATTTTATTTTATTCTAATTTTTGCTTCATAACTTTTGCACTGTCCACTTCCTGCTGTGACAAAACAAATTTCCCACGTGTGGGACTAATAAAGGTTATCTTATCTTATCTTATCTTAAGACCTGCAGTGTGAACATAGCCTAGTCTGTTCCACAGCTTCACTCCACACACAGAAATGCAAAAACTTTTTAAAGTTGTACGGATACAAGGATGTTTTAAATTTAATTCCCCCCTCAAATTGTATCCCCGTTCCTTTTTAGAAAACAATTTTAGAATTTTGTCAGGAAGTAGGTTGTTTATTGCTTTATACATAATTTGTGCAGTTAGAAAATGAACCAGATCTGTGAATTTTAGAAAATTCTATTTATCACTTTTTCTTTATTTAAAAATGTAGTTTTCCTGTCTCTAGCCATTAAGTAAATTTTACAAGTTTTAAATTGAAGAAAAGATTAACAAGAAGATGACAGGTTTAAATTTGCAACCAAGACCAAGCAGAAAGTTTATGTGAGAGAGTGAGTAAACATTTAGTTTACATTTGGTGTGCTACATTGCTAGGAGTAGTCTGTAAACTTCTTTGTGAGGCAAAGAATTTTCCTTACAAAGAAGATTTATGACCATGATTTAGAGGAGGTAATAAGGGAAGTATTAAAGGTTTATGACATTCATCATTTTAATGAATATCATTAAATAATGATATTTCATAACTTGGCAATAATCAATAATCATGACCAACAAATATGATCAAGAAAAATATGGCTATTGGACTAGGATGATGAATATGATGCTTGAGATAGAAATTAAAATGATGGCTAAATAATTCATTATGGTGCACTGTTGTTTACTTTTTCAACAAAAAATGCCAACTTTTTAGAAACTTGTTGTGTGAGTGTGTTTTCCTGTCTAGCTATCTTTGTGAGGACCAAAATCTGCATTCTACTATACTTGTGAGAACCAACAGTCACTTGTGAGGTCACACAACCCAAAAGGCATTTAAAGGAGTTTTTGAGGGTCAAAATGTGGTTTTAGTGTCAGGGTTACAATTAGGTTATGGTTAGGTTTAGGGTAAGGGTTTAGGTTAGGCATTCATTTTTAATGGTTGGGTTTAGGGTAAGGGGCTATGGAAAGCATTATGTCAATGAAGGTCCTCACTAAGATAGCTGAACGGGGTTGTGTGTGTGTGTGTGTAAATGTTTTAAGCAATAATAAAAAGTTTATTCTTAATTAAACCAGTGCATTTGTAACAGCAGACAGCAGTGAGGATGGGGGGAGCTGAAAGCTTTAAAGTCAAATGCATCCTCAGAGTGCATTTATAATTATTTCATGAAGTGATCAGGAATTACAGTCAGCTTTATATTGACTGGCCAAAATTCTCTGAGTGTATCTGATGTAAATAACAACCATTTTACAAGGAGATTATTAGAAATAACTCTTGTACAGTGTTTTGCTTGTTTTTAAAGTGGGGCACTATTTTTTGTGATTTATTTATTTTTGTATTTTTCTCATATATTTCTGATTCATTTTTTCTTGCTGATCCTTGTGCTGCTGTAATATGTGGATTTCCCCATTGTGATATTACAGTTTTCTGAATCGCTAAAACACTAAATTCCATTGTAAAAACTAAACTGTCAACTACGAAAAGACTTTCATCAAATCGATCCCACAATTGTCACAATCTTAAACACTATTCATCTCGTTAGGTCACAATTTGCAAATCTGAATCTCCCATTTACCAAAACTCTAAACACATTCTCAAACGAAAAACACATTTAGCAGTGTGGTGCACTTGTACCCAGGATGGTGCACACAGGCTACAGAAGTTAAACACAACTAACACACTGTTTTCATCATTTACACACTACCACTCAAAAAAACCATGTCTCTTGCTACATTGAATCCAGCTTCGTCGATGTATACATCCTCGATGTATATACGATTCAAAGCCAAAGTGGCTTTGATCTCATCACAGATTACGTTCCTTGGCGTTCGTCGTTCTCTTCCTCCTCCTCTTACTCTCACTGGCTCTTTGGCTCTTAATGAAGGCGGTCGCACTTTCTCCCTCTCCCTTCCCTTATCTTCCCTGCTTGGCTTCTCGTGTCCTTCAATTCAATCTTTATTGGCAGACTTCATGTCTATAAAAACAATTTTTGTTTTTGATAATTCAATATTGTCTAGTCTCGTCTACTTTTTTACTTTTGCCCTGGATCGCTCTCACACAGTCTGTTCTCTAAAACCTAAAAGAGGAATTATGGATTTGCTCAACTGGTCCCTGAATGCAATTGACACCCTCTTCTCAACGAGAAGCCTGGGCTCGGGTGAGCCTGAGTGTCCTGGAGGGACGTTCCCTGCCGGATACACGATGGACGGGTGGAGGAACTGGAGGGTCGTGTGCCTGGCGGGACTGTCATTCGAGGGCATTGAAGACATCTACCTTTTCGGAACCATGATAATGGGGTTCTTGCTGATCGGAGCTGGCTTGGCCCTGGCTTATCGAAGACTAAAGAAAGCGTAATCGGCTGTTCAAAACCCCACAAGGCTGCCCGCTGTGATTGAAGCAATGAGACGAGTCGTGACTTCTCAAAATGGGCTCATTGAATGCAGCACGGATAAGATCTTGGAGAAGCTTAAGGCTGCCATTAGCACTCAGACTAAGACCTCTGAGCGAAAATTGTATAACATCTTGGAGAAGCCTGCGGCGGTCGTGAGTTCTCAGACTTTGCTCTTTGAGCGCAAGATTGATAACATCTCGCAGAAGCTCACGGTTCTCCAACAGTAGATTTAGAGACCGGTGATGGACTGCTAGATCGGCTGTGAAATTGACATGCAGTTGTAACACTGGTGGTGCTACTTCTTGCCTTCTTTGCATGTACTACGGCAGTGTAGTTACCTTTAACCACAGTACGAGGACAGAAGGGAGATATGGGCCAGATCAGACAGGTTCTAGATTCGTAGGAGCCAAGGGTGTATGACAACAGCGGACTTGTACACAGTAGGTGTAGAAAACACAATTGCATTTATTAGCAATTATTAAAATTTAGCAGGTTGTGCACATTTAACAAAAGTAGAGCGCGCTTCTTGAAAACAATAAAATAAAATAAACCCCACAAATGGTTGACCCAAGGATATATTGTTTTTTGTGTCCTTTTTTAAAGTCAATTTCGGTCTGTCAATGTTCAATAGTCACTCAGTGTGTTTGTAACCAGTCGGATTACAATCTACCAGTTCATCCGGCTCTTTGGGCTGGGCTCGCCATCCAGTACTGGAAAAGGGATCCTCGATTCTTCTCAGGTCCTCAAAACCAATCCAATCCAAATAAGCAAGGGAAAAAACCTGACCTGGGGACCAGGCCAGAACACAGTAGTTCAACATTTAGCTATCATGTCTATAACTTATTAGTACTACTAGTTGCTTGTAGTATTTCTAAATTTCTTTCAAAATATTCTATGTTGTACAACAAATTATTCTAATTTCAAGGGCAAAAAGTGCATAGGAAACACACATTTAAAATAATACAAAATAGCTCAGCAGTGCATTAAAACACACATTGGCTTGAGACTTATCAAGTTTCAGCTAAGTAAAGTGCAGGTGAAGGCACTTAATTTCACGTTGCTAATACTCAGTGTGCAGAACTATAATTAGCACCATGAGAAAAGTGAACATGTGCTAACATAACTTCGCACAAAACCATACATTACACATCAATACCACAGTAATGTGACATGAACCTTTAAAGAACATTTCGTATAAAGTGCAGCAGACTCAGTGCTAATGGCTTTAGCCTCGGAAAAAGGCACTTTCATTGCAAAATGGCTAGCGGAAGTTAGCATCAGAGCTAGCGGCAAGTAGCATGCTATGCTAGCGCACGTGCACTGCCTGGGACTTACCATGTGAAGCAACAAATGCTACACGGGGCTTCACAGTGATCACGCTGGCTCACGGCCTCTGGAATACAGTATCACTCTTATTATTCTCACCGAAATCAGGACTTTTACTATCCAGCTAGTTTCTTCACCGTACGGGTAACCGGACCTTTCACCGTCTGTGTCTCTGGCGTTTCTGACTGGCACACGCAGGCACACACAGGTGTCTGAGCAGCGCACACAGACTGGGGGAAGGGTCAGACCGGCCAATGATTGGTCGCTCAGTGGATCTAACAAACACACTCCACAGGACTAAGTCCTGCCCCCACACCATTTATATATTACATATACATACGTACATATTAATTAAACTTATGTTTACATGCTTTTTATCAGTATTTATTATATTTAAGTATATTTATTACCATTATGAAATTAGTATTTTAATCAAATGAGTATTAATATTTATGCTTTTAATCCCGTTTTTAACACTGGGTTACACAGTTGTTTGCACTAAAGGAATACCACCATCATGTCATGCGGCTACCATATCGGCGCAAGTTGTGGTCTCAAGGCTAGAGCTGAACATCACCCTGATAACAGACGGTGTTTAGACTGTTCCACCCCTATCCTACACAAGGCCACCTGGGTCGGCTGGAAGACTGTTTACTTAGCCTGGCAGAGTGAAGGACACTCTCTCAACTAAACTCGGGATACACACATGCATATACATACACTGATACCTACTCATCCCGCCTCCCTTTCCAAACGCCTTCGATGCTTGTTCCCTCCCAGGGCAGATGGCAGGTCAACCCACCCCTATTGCCGGTCTTGTGTTTCTGTGGTGTATTGACAGTCGTGCTTTTTGTGCTGAGCTGTTTTTTTTTTCTGTTCTCAAACTGTTCTCCCATTAGGAGCTCAGTCTGAATGGAGTTTTTTTTCTCCTCCTCTCATCTCATGTCATGTATTTTCGTTGTTTTGTTTTTTTTCCTATCAGCCTACCTCTCTGACATGTCTTCCCAATGTGATGTTTGTGTAAACTTTGGTCAGAAGGTTCCTTTGTAAGTGCGCATGCGCCATTAGCGTGCTGCCTGCTGTAGCCTATAATTTCTTTCAGGATTAATAAAGTATTTCTGATTCTGATTCACTCCTCTGGCTCTGCCACTGTCTGACTGACAGACTGAGCTGAGGGCAGCTGGGCTGCTGACTTAAATACACTCAGAGAAACACAGGGAGATTACACACAGGTGGGAGACACCGCTGGAAGTAATTAACGAAACGAGACACGGGAGGTAAAACTGAATACACTCATGATAGGGTTTATAGCTTAACCCTATTCGCTGGAACGTTGAAGGCAATGTAATTACACAGCAAGCAAGACACGAGTAGGCAACATTCTTTATGTTTCACGTGCACGGGAGAGAACTGGACAGGCGCCGTTCCTTCGCTTGACCCCAGTTGCCCTCGTCCGCTCCCCCGTAACACTGCTCTTTTATTGTGGTCACATGAATATGCATAGGTTCATTAACATAAGTATGCATGTGAACAAAGAATACCTTGTGTGTGTGTGTGTGTGTGTGTGTGTGTGTGGGGGGGGGGGGGGTCAAACTGTGACCCCAGGAAGACTCCCCAGAGCCGTCCATCTAAACAAAAGGCACTTAGACTAAAACAGTTTATCCTACCATAAAACAATAAGACAAGGTACGACCTCTCCTATGCTCCTAAAATGTGGGTGTGAAAGTCAGAGAGCTCTGGAATGCACACAAAGCTTGCAGACTATTAAGGATCAAACCTCTACCAATCTACACCTAATTATAAAACTCTAAGAATATATAAGTAGATATTTCTAAGCATAAATGACAATCACAATACAAATCTAACAACTCACATGAGATGCAGACCTTCACAATAAAACAGGAAACAAGAAATCACTACACAAAGATGCAGACTGGACACAGATCAAAACCCACACCAAACATGAGAACACAAAACCTGAGAGCAAAAACCAAAACCAGAATCACAGAAACAATAGATAAATAATAATAATAATACTAATGATCAACAAAGCACCAGAGAACAAAACGATCATTCAAAAATGAACCAAAACAAGAGAACTCAAAATGCTGGGTCGAATCGACCCAGAACCATGACAGCCACTGTTTCCAGTGTTGGCATCCATTGCTCCAAAACAGAAAACCTCACCTGTTGCCCTTTTATAAAGCTCTAATTTCTTAATTGCAATTTTGTGTGAAAGGTGTTTACCCATGTGATGAGTTAGTATGCAAAGTGGGGTAACTGAGTTTACAATTTTGAATGACAGTGTGTTTCTTGTGCACAATGTGTTCGTCTTATAGTTCTCAAAGCTTACCCTTAGTTTTATGGGTTGTTAATGCTATCAAAACAGTTTGTGTTTGTAATCCACAATGATTCTTGATCACAACATTTGCATATTCAAACAAAGGCCATGTTACTCCACACATATTTGGAAAATCACATAGTTTGACCATAAAATTCCAGAATAATTAGCATTTGAGATTGCTGCAGCAGTATTATTAAAGAATAATATCTATCCATGTCACTGTGCTTTCTTTTGAAAATATAAAATATTAGAGGTCTGATGAAATTTGTGAATAACAGCAAAAACTTCGGGAATGGCCGAATCAACAGTCTGACGAATGTGACCTTGACCCTCAGCACAGTTTGGCTGAAAATCCATTTACTGAATTATCTTTCACCAAATGGGTTTCACTAAAATGAATATTATTTTACACAACAGTCCCACCTCCAGGCTTGGGTTGGTGGAGGGTAACTATCAGGAGGAGCAGTGGCGGTCCTAGCCTGTTTGGCACCCTGGGCGAACACTCCCATGCTATGCGTGATCCCAGCCATGCATAGCAGCAGGGATGCTAGAGTGATGGACTCCCTGTTGGCAAGGGTGCACAGGGCCATGGCAACCCAGCCCTGTCTGTCCATTAACACACTACCTCTCAAAATTGAAAACACATGTTGCGATCTCTTCTTCTGCTTTTTGCTAGATTGAATACAGCTTCATCCACAAAGATGTATTCATGAAGCCTAACCATTGAGTCAAGCTCAAAGATTCTCTGTACACAATAAACTAATTTTAGTTCCATAAATGAAATGTATGATGTATACATGTGCTATGTATACAAGTATACTTATAACTAAATGACATTTTGTTTAGAATTGAAAGACGGCCACATGAGGGTGGAAGAATACGCATGTGCTCACAACACCAGGAGACACTTATTGTGGATATGGTCCGTCAGAATAATGCAATTTGACTGCATGAAATGCAGCAGTGGATTTGAATCTAGCAAAAAGGAGAAGAAAAGGTCGCAATGTCATAGGTCAACGCGCCATTATTGAACTGCCTGGCCAGCGTGGTGGAAACTTAACTGTCTGTGCTGCCATCAGCAGCTATGGGGTTCTCCACAGTCATGTTACTGTTGGGCCATACAACACCGAACTTCTAGTAACATTCCTGGATGGTCTACAGGATGCTTTGCTTGAGTAGAGAGATTGCGAGTAGGCAGAGCATCCCATATCACTTGGGCCACTGTGAGCTTTCACCGAGGTCCAAGAATACGCACTTGGTTTCACAATGAGCAGCATTTTATCAATGTGTTTCTTCCATTGTGCTCTCTCTCCCTTTTTGAACCCTATTGAGAAGTTTTTCTCAGCATGGAGATGGAAAGTATACAACCGAAACCCTTACACACAGGAAAATCTACTTCAACCATTGAGTGGAGCATGTGATGACACAGGACTGGAATCTTGTCCTGTGAAGTCCTGTGGCCTGACCCAGCACAGAGGCATGATACTGAGGCAGAATAAATTATCTGAATATGTTGTAAAAAATTTTTAATGTATATATATTTTTTTTTTACTGCAGTTCTTTTTTTGTTCAAATATGAGTACAAGAATAAATCCCACAGTGTTTTGTATTTATTTCTGTAGTGTGTAATCGTTGCTAAGTTGTGTTTGCACATTGGCTGGCTTTGTGTGGCTTTTGAAAGTAGTGGTTGATTTTGAGTAAAGTTCAAATAGTTTTGGGTCAAACATTTGATTTTGCAAGACAAGTTGAAGGTTATGTGAGTGTAGCTTGAATTTTACACTTTGTGTTTAGTGTTTTGAGACAAAAAATTAGGTTTTAGGAAATGTGTTTTAGCAATTCAGAAAAACTGTAATACTACTACTACTACTACTACTAACACTAATAATAATAACAATCATGATCATAATAACAGGACCTTAAATATAACCCTACATTTCAACACAGCATTACAGTTTTTTCTGAATGCTTAAACCCTAACTGTGATTCTTATAGCACAATTTCTAAAACTATTAATACTTATAGCAAAACCACTCACTGAGTTTGCCAAACTAAAAGCACAAACACTGCTTTGCACTCAGTTTGCCATTTTGTAACACACACCTTTCAAACCTGTAGCTACAATCCACTGCACAGTACTCTTTTTGCGGAACTGTAAACCCAACTCACTGCTTTACACTCAATTTCCAAATGATCAACACACTGCTAGCAAAACTATAAACATTTATGGCTATTATTTACACTATTTTGCCAACTGTCTGGCACACTGTCACATGTGAAAACTGTTTTAGATAATTAGTTCACTTTGCAATCAGCCTAAGTACTAGAAATAAGCTACAGGTAAGCTGTCCGTGTGGAGTACAATGGAGGGAGCAGGAAGAGTGAGAAGATTGAGAATTAGAGGAGGCCGAGGAAGAGGACATGGAGGTGAAGAAGTAGGACAAAGAGGACGAAAAGGACAAGGAGGTGAAGTTAGAGGAAGAGGGCAAGGAGGAGCAAGAGGAGGACGAGGAGGGGGAAGAGGAAGGGTAAGAAGATTAAGAAATAGAATTACTGATGACATCAGAGCTACAATAGTGGACCATGTAATCAACCATGGAATGACCCTGAGGGAAGCTGGCCAACAGGTTCAGCCTAACTTGAGCCGCTACACTGTAGCAAGTAGGGCTGGGCAAAACGATTATTTTCCTAATCGATGAATCTAACGATTAATTTTTCAATCCGAAGCAGAAGCTGCTCCTGGATGCCGTCATTTGAGGTGCTGGTGCATAGCCGTCGTGCTTTTATGATAGGCCATTTCCACCTTACAAAGCCGGCAAATGACTTAATCACTTGCTTTTCTGTTACAGTTTTTCTCGATTGCTTAAACACTATAACCAGGCCTCTAAACTAAAATTTCAAAACCATAAACGCCATTGGTCAAAAAGCTCACCCATTTCCCTGAACTATAAACACTATTCCCTGCTTTGACACATGACTCAAATTTGGTGAACTGGTACTGCAAAACTCTACACACAAATCCCTACATTTTACAGTGCTTACACCATGTAGTCATGTAGAAAGCACTAGCATGCAATAATGTTAACTTAGGTCAGCATAGCTTGAGCCCAATTAGCACACAATTAACCAGGTGGAAACACTAGGAGTCAAAATTTAGCACACACCAATCAGAACCTGCGATGGATAGATAAAAGGGCCAAAGTCAGCTCATGCAGGTTTGAAACAATGGATCCAAAGAGATGCAAAGGAAGAGGACGTGGTGGAGAAAGAGGACGTGGTGAAAGAGGAGGACGTGGTGGAGAAAGAGGACGTGGTGAAAGAGGAGGACGTGGTGGAGAAAGAGGACGTGGTGAAAGAGGAGGACGTGGTGGAAGAGGAGGAGGAGGTGGTGAAGGAGGTGGAGGTGGAGAACGACGGCGACAAGGAAGGGGAAGAGCAAGGGCACGAAGACAGTCAGTCTCAGATGAAATTCGAGCCACTTTAGTTGACCATGTCCTTGTCCATGGGATGACTATGAGGGAGGCTGGGCAACGAGTACAACCAAATTTGAGTCGCTTCACTGTTGCCTCCATCATCAGAACCTTCAGGGAGGAAAACAGGTAGGTGTACTTGCAGTAAGACTGCTTTGTACAGTAACGTTTAAGTTACTGAATTTATGTGTCTTGAGTTTCAGTATGTTTCCATTATTTTCCTGTAAAATGAATGTGTGACAGTTACAGTAATGAGTGCTTCTATTTATGTAGGACACAGAGACGACCACCTGGTGGAGGCAGGTTAAGGCTTTTGTCGGAGGAGCAAGAGAGGGAACTTGTAAACATGGTAATTGCAAATAATGTAATCCGCCTGCAAGAGATTCAAAGGAGAGTGATTGAGGATGATCATCTTTTTCGAGGCATAAATGCCATCAGCCTCTCCACAACTGACCGCATCCTCCGAAAGAATCAATTCCGGATGAAACAGGCATACCGAGTCCCTTTCGAACGAAACTCTGACACAGTGAAAAACCAACGTGTGGAATATGTTCAGGTATGAGTTTTGATACTGTATAGGGTGTTGTGTACCATCACAGCATGGCAGTTTATGCTGCCATTTCAGCACTCTTGAACTTTGGTTCAGGGTACCGATTGACTCTACTGTGTTATGTGTTTTGCAGAGAATCTTTGAGATTGAAGGACGGCCTGTTCCCCATGAAATGATCTTTGTGGATGAGGCAGGTTTTAACCTGACCAAAAGAAGGAAAAGGGGGAGGAACATAATTGGCCATCGGGCTATTGTAAATGTCCCTGGTCAGCGTGGGGGGAATGTCACTATGTGCGCAGCCATCAGCCAACGAGGGGTACTCCACCGCCATGCCGTACTAGGACCCTATAACACTATGCTTCTCCTTGCTTTTCTTGATGGTTTAAGACAACATATGTTCCAGCTGGACTACAGGGAACCAGCACAGCCAGAGCAGCCTCACTACGTTGTTGTGTGGGATAACGTCAGCTTCCATCGCGCTGCTCTGGTTCGTGACTGGTTTACCAATAACCCAAGGTTTTCTAATATCTTTCTGCCTGCATACTCCCCCTTTCTAAACCCGATAGAGGAGTTATTTTCGGCATGGCGGTGGAAAGTGTATGACCGAGAACCTTATGTCCGTGTTCACCTCCTTCAGGCCATGGAAGAGGCCTGCCTAGACATATCAGTAGATGCATGCCAGGGGTGGATCAGGCATGCAAGAGGATTTTACCCCCGCTGCCTGGCTGGGGCCAATATAGCCTGTGATGTGGATGAGATTCTCTGGCCTGACCCAGACCAAAGACAAGATGCTGTGGTGGGATAATGTTTCTGGTGTGTGTTGTACTGTATAGTACATGAATGACAATGTGCCACTGTACATACATTGGTTGCGTCTTTTGTGTTTATCATGTGACAAGGGTTTTGAAGGGGAGAACCATAAGCAACCTAATTGTTTTGGAACTATTGTTTTGAATTAATTGTACCAGTGTGCAAAACTCTGTTGTAGTGTGTGTGTTTTTGAGGGCTTGTGTTTGATGTCTGAGGGCAAAGTTCGGTTTTTCAGCAGGAGTGAATAGTTTTGGGTGTAGAGCTTCATTTTGACCTGGAAATAGGATGTTTGGGGAATTGAGTGAGATGTTATGGATTTGTGTTTACTGTTGTGCGGATATGAGGCGTAGTTTCAAGAAATGTGTTTTAGCAATCGAGAAAAACTGTAAAATATCCCCATACTGTAGAACTGCGTGTTCGGGTGGAGATATTTAAATCGACTGCGGCTGCCTCACTCATGTTGCTGCTACTTGCTGCCGCCATCTCTGTTTTGAAAGTGACGACGCATCAATGCACATTTTACGTGTCGACGTAAGTGATTACGTCAACGCGTTGTCCCAGCCCTAGTAGCAAGCATCATAAGGACATTTCGAAATGAGAATCGGTTAGTACAGTCACTTTGCACTAAGATTTGTAGCACTGCCATATGCTAATGAGGAACACAACGATACCATAGATGTAAAAATACTGAAATTGTTACTTTACAGAATTGCTAGATCACCAGATGCTGGGGGCAGAGGAAGAAAGTTCACTGCAGACCAAGAAACCCATATAGTCAATATAGTGATTGCAAATAATTCCATAAGGCGACGCGAAATTCAGCAGCGCATAGTTGAGGATGACACCATCTTCCAAAACATACAAAATGTGAGCATTTCTGTATTAGGTCGTGTACTTGCCCGCAACAGAATCCGAATGAAACAAATCTACAGAGTACCTTTTGAAAGAAACAGTGAACATGTAAAACAGCTGCTATATGACTATGTGCAGGTAAGCTATAGTATCATTGGTACTGAATCTGGAAGTGCAAACTGTAGTGCTGTGCATGTGCCTGCTGTGCTGAATTTGATTTGTATTGTCAAGAGAGTGGTGGAGCTAGAGGCAGATGCCATGGGTCATGAGCAGTTTTTTGTGGATGAGGCTGGTTTTCACCTCACTAAGACAAGGAGACGTGGCAGGAACATTATTGGACACCGTGCCATAATCAATGTCCCAGGACAACGTGGTGGTAATGTAACTATGTGTGCAGCTATAAGTCAAAATGGTGTTGTTCACTATCATGCAATCCTGGGCCCATATAACACTGCTCACACTATTACATTCCTGGACGCCTTACATGACATGTTCACTAATGTTCAGAGACCAGAGCAGACCAGATACGTCATCATATGGGACAATGTTAGTTTCTATAGGGCTGCTTTGGTCCGCAACTGGTTTATAGATCACCCATTCTTCACTGTACTCAACCTCCCCCCATACTCTCCATTCTTGAATCCAACTGAAGAGTTCTTCTCTGCCTGGCGCTGGCAGGTCTATGACCGTCATGCGCATCAACGCATAGCCCTTTTACAGGCAATGGAGGAGGCATGTGGGGATATTGACCAGGCATCATGTCATGCCTGGATACGCCATTCCAGAAGATATTTTCCCTGGTGTCTTTGAATAGAGGACATTGAATGTGATGTAGACGAAATTTTGTGGCCGGACCCAGAGAGACGACACGATGTAGACTGATTTCTTTTTTTCCCCCAGTGAAATTACTATTTTGTTTTGACTTGGAAATAAACACTTGTGTTTGTTTTGATGTGTGTGAATAAACACCAGTACTTGAAGTTTGGATCCCTCTATGTTTACGGACCTATGACAAAAGTATGACCTCAAACTGACATAGCCTACCTTGTGCACAGAGAAAGCAAAAGCCAGATGTGTTTTTTATTCATACCATCAGTGTGTAGTTGGTGCATTGTGTGCTTATTAATGTGATGGCTTGTGTTAACTGTTTGATAAGAAAATACCATTTTTACAAAGGTTTGGAGAGTTAAGCAAGGTTTATTAGCTTTTGCAAGAAAACTACAATGTTTTGCTGATTTGGTGAAGGATTTTCTTATTTGTGTGTAGAGTTTTGCAAAAATAGCCAATAGTTACAAAAAATGTGCTTAAGCCATCAGAAAAAACTGTAAGTTCATTTGTTATTCTGGGAGTTTCTATCGGTCCTAAGTTGTTTAGCTTATTGGGTTTCCCCTCGAATTTTATTCCATCTTTCCCAAGCCCGTCATGTCTGTGCATTTCTGTTTGCTCTCACTGTGAATAAAGCTTCCTCTCAGTAAAGTCAGTGCCTGCCCGTGTGTCCTTCCTCTCATATCATCCACACGGCTCACCTCGGCATCCATGACAGTAAGGACCAGCCATCATGGACCCAGCAGCATTCGACCCACCCGAGGAGGTCCGTCAGGATATTATTTATCCTGTGGACAAATTGATCAACCTGTGGCTAGAGCACAAGGGGAGAGAATTTCGTCACGCTGTAGCTAACCGGCTACAGCGATTAGTTTCCGGTCTTCCCTTGCTGCTCAGCTCGCTCACCTGCTCACACAGGATTTTCTTCTCAACGAGCTTCACCTTCACCCCCCGGCCTCTACCACTCACCCAGCTCCTAGTGCTTTGCTGCATCCCCAGAGACCCTAATTGTCAACGTGGTCCGTGAGAACAACACCATTAAACTGTGTCAAAATTCAGCTGAGGATCATTGAGGACCATGTGCATTTTGAAGGTCTCGACAGTGTCAGCCTCTCTACTGTTGACCGTGTCCACAAGCGCACAGACTGTACAGAGTGCCCTTTGAGCGCAACTCTGATAGAGTCAAAGAGCAAAGATTCCAGTATGTACAGGTTGGTATATATCCAGACACATAAATGTTGGTTACTGTAAGTAGTGAGTAGTGATTTACTGCAGTTGGCCTACATCACCTACAAAAATGTGTGTGTGTGTGTGTGTGTGTGTGTGTGTATATATATATATATATATATATATATATATATATATAGAATAGAAGATAGAATAATCCTTTAATTGTCCCACAAGAGGAAATTTGGTTGTATCAGCAGCAAAAAAACCCACACATATACAAACAGAACAGGACACACAGAACCGAAGCACAATTTTTACATATTTACATCATGGACAATAGTTACCAGAGCAGAGTACAGTACAGTTGTTTAAATTAGCGTACACATAGTGTGCAAACATAGCAGGATACTGAAAGATGTTTAAATAGTTAAGAATATTTAGAATAATTAGAAAAGTGCAGATTGTTTATTGTACCCGTGCATTAAAAAGTAAACATGTAACTTTCAATAAGTTAGTGTATATATAAGCTGAGAAAAGTAATGTGCAGTTATAACAGTAAAAGTTGTTACAGCGCTGATGTAAACATCTATGATTGTTGGGAGCAGTTCTGATTGTACAGTCTGACAGCTGCAGGGAGGAAGGACCTGCGGAAACGCTCCTTCATGCATCTAGGATGCAGCAGTCTGTCACTGAAGCAGCTCTGCAGTTCAGCAACATTTACATGCATGGGGTGGGAGACTCTGTCCATCAGAGATGTTATTTTGGCCAGAGTCCTTCTGTCTCCCACCACCTGCACTGGGTCCAGGGTGCATCCCAGAACAGAGCTGGCCTTCCTGATGAGTTTGTCCAACCTCTTCCTCTCAGCTGCTGATAAACTGCTGCTCCAACATACCACACTGTAAAAAATGACAGATGCCACCACAGAGTCATAGAAGGTCTTTAAAAGCGCTCCCTGGACTCCAAATGACCTCAGCCGCCTCAGCAGGTAGAGTCTGCTCTGACCCTTCCTGTAAAGAGCATCAGTGTTGTGGCTCCAGTCCAGTTTATTATTCAGGTGAACACCCAGGTACCTATAAGAGTCCACTATCTCAATGTCCACTCCCTGGATGTTCACCGGTGTCAGTGTGGTGGGTCTGCGTCTCTGGAAGTCCACCACCAACTCCTTGGTTTTCACGGCGTTGATCAGCAGGTGGTTCTGCTAACACCAGTCCACAAAGTCCAGAGTCCACTGTCTGTACTCTGAGTCGTCCTCACCTGTGATGAGGCCGACTATGGCAGAGTCGTCAGAGAACTTCTGTAGGTGGCAGCGTGGGGAGTTGATGGAGAAGTCTGCAGTGTAGAGGGTGAAGAGGAACGGTGCCAGCACAGTTCCCTGTGGGGCCCCCGTACTGCAGACCAGCGTGTCAGAGACACAGCCCTGTGACCTCACATACTGTGGACGTTCTGTGAGGTAGTCCAGTATCCACTGGGACATGTGGTGGTCCACTCCTCCTATATATATGTATATATATATATATTTCTACAGAGAGTTGTTGAACTGGATGTAATGGAAAAACTCCATGAATACATCTACATGGATAAAGCTGGATTTAATCTCACCAAAATGAAAAGGAGAGGCCGTAGTGTGATTGGCCAACGGGCCATTGTTGGTGTCCCTGGGCAGCGTGGTGGCAATGTCACATTGTGTGCTGCCATCAGCAGTCATGGTGTTGTCCACCATCATGCGAACCTAGGGCCCTACAACACTCACCAGCTCCTCATCTTCCTCAATCACATGCGAGATGCTCTGTTAGGGCAGCAGGATGAGAAGCCCATCTATGTTGTTGTTTGGCACACTGTGAGTTTTCACAGAGGCCTCCAGGTTAGGGAGTCGTTCAATATGAACCAAGGTTTTATCAATCTTTGCCTTCCACCGTACTCCCCTTTCCTGAACCCCACTGAAGAATTCTTCTCCTCATGGCTGTGGAAGGTATATGAACGACAACCTTACACCAGGGTAAATTTCCTGCAAGCCATGGAACTGGTCTGTGGTGACATGGGTGTGGAGGCATGTCAAGCCTGGATACGGCATGCATGGTTTTTTTTTCCACCATTACCTGGAAAAGAGAAAATGTGGCCTGTGATGTAGATGAAGTCCTGTGGCCTGACCCAGTACGGAGAAATGATGCCGTGGCAGAGTAATGCACTTCTTTTCTTTGTACTTCATTTTTATATTTGTGTACTTTATTTCTATGTACGAGTGCTACATGTAAATGCACAGGATTTCTGTTTTTGGCAAATTCTCTTTTCTATGTACAATTGTTAGAAATGCCCAGGTATTTTTTTTTTGCAACATGCATTTAGCCTAAATAAAGATTTATTTCTACCGCTTCATGTCCTGACCATTGTTTTCCTTTTTTCCATGTAGTGTTTAGTGACTACTCAGAGTATGAAATTTAGATTGACTTGAGGCATGATTTGAAGGCATAGTTCAGTTTTGAGCACAGATTGAACTGTTTTGAAGTGAAAGTTTGGTTTTGCAAGAAGAGTCAGAGGTTTTGTGAATGTAGCTTGAAAATTGGGTTTTGTGTTCACAGTTTGGGGAAAAGGAGAGCAGGAATGTGTCTTAGTAATCGTGAAAAACTTTAAAAGGGACACACAAACATGTGATTAATTATAGTTTTTTCTGATAGCTTAAGCACATTTTTTGTAACTATTGGCTATTTTTGCAAAACTCTACACACAAATAAGAAAACTCTTCACTCAATCAGCAAAACATTGTAGTTTTCTTGTAAAAGCGAATAACCCTTGCTTAACTCTCCACACCT
Source organism: Oreochromis niloticus (assembly GCF_001858045.2). NCBI lineage: Eukaryota > Metazoa > Chordata > Actinopteri > Cichliformes > Cichlidae > Oreochromis > Oreochromis niloticus. Next base: position 125,333 of record NW_020328864.1, on the reverse strand, counting down.
TTGTAAAAATGGTATTTTCGTATCCAACAATTAACACAAGCCATCATTAGGGATGGGTATCGAAAACCGGTTCTTGTTGAGAACCGGTTCCCACTGTTTCATTTCCTTGGAATTGTTTGCCATTTTTGCAAACGATTCCCTTATCGATTCCAGTCCCCCCGAATGACGTCACCACGTTGCGGAGCGTCACTTACCTGGCAGGAAACACGGCCCCTAAGCGGCTCAAATGCTCAAAAGTTTTAATAATACTTTACGAAAACGGATGACAACAGGGCAACTTGCAATACTTGCAAAGTAGATATTTCATTTAAGGGAGGAAACAATACGAATATGCAAAAGTATTTGCTCACAAAACACGCGATAACCTTAATTGAATGTTGTGTTTTTAATTCCGCTCCGGACTTGTGAATCTCAACCCAGCAGCAGCGGTAACGTTTGCACGTCCTCTCCCGTTAATGCGGCAGGTAAATAATCAACTAACAGTGCAGTGTAGTGTTAGCGCGATCTGCCTTATTACAAAACCTGCCATTACTGTGCATTTAGGTGACCATGATGAGAGAGACAGACAGAGTTTGGCTGGCGCTCGCTGGCAGTTCTCGCTGCAGTCTACCGGTAGCGTCTCCTTTCAGGCGAATGTCACCGAACAGTGACTAAGTTTGTGGTAAAAGTCTTGCACCCATTTGCCACAGCAGATGCCCCCGATTTTCGGTAAGTGAATGTGTTTAATTGTTGGCAGGGACATACTGGATATTCTTGTGTAATTGCTACAGAATAATTTATTTTATACTTTGTTATTGCTACAGAAGAATATTTATTTTATTATTTTACATTTACAATCTTTTTCCCTGGGGACCCTGTGACACCCCATTGAAGAGCCGTAGGCTGTGGATCTCTTAAGATTTCACTGTTGGGTTTGTAAGGCCATGTTACTCCTAAATTTCTATCTTGTTCAAAGAGAAGATATAAAACTATGTTCTAAGCTAATCGACCCAAGTGTTCTCCTTTTTTAAAAAAAAGAATCGATAAGAGAATTGATAAAGAATCGAATCGTTAAACAGAATCGAAAATGGAATCGGAATCGTGAAAATCTTATCAACACCCATCCCTAGCCATCATATTACAGTTTTTTCTGAATGCTTAAACCCTAACTGTGATTCTTATAGCACAATTTCTAAAACTATTTATACTTATAGCAAAACCACTCACTGAGTTTGCAAAACTAAAAGCACAAACACTGCTTTGCACTCAGTTTGCCATTTTGTAACACGCACTTTGCAAAACTGTAGCTACAATCCACTGCACAGTACTCTTTTTGCAGAACTGTAAACACAACTCACTGCTTTACACTCAATTTCTAAATGATCAACGCACTCCTAGCAAAACTATACACATTTATGGCTATTATTTACACTGTTTTGCCAACTGTCTGGCACACTGTCACATGTGAAAACTGTTTTAGATAATTAGTTCACTTTGCAATCAGCCTAAGCACTATAATACAGGTAAGCTGTCTGTGTGGAGTACAATGGAGGGAGCAGGAAGAGTGAGAAGTAGAGGAGGCCGAGGAAGAGGACGTGGAGGTGAAGAAGTAGGACGAAGAGGACGACAAGGACAAGGAGGAGCAAGAGGAGGACGAGGAGGGGGGAGAGGAGGACGAGGAGGGGGGAGAGGAAGGGTAAGAAGAGTAAGAAATAGAATTGCTGATGACATCAGAGCTACAATAGTGGACCATGTAATCAACCATGGAGTGACCCTGAGGGAAGCTGGCCAACGGGTTCAGCCTAACTCGAGCTGCTACAAGCATCATAAGGACATTTTGAAATGAGAATCGGTTAGTACAGTCACTTTGCACTAAGATTTGTAGCACTGCCATATGCTAATGAGAAACACAACAATACCATAGATGTAAAATTCCAGAAGATATTTTCCCCGGTGCCTTGGATTAGAGGACATTGCATGTGATGTAGACGAAACTTTGTGGCCGGACCCAGAGAGACGACACAATGTAGACTGATTTCTTTTTTTTCCTCAGTGAAATTACTATTTCGTTTTGACTTGGAAATAAACACTTGTGTTTGGTTTGATGTGTGTGAATAAACACCAGTACTTGAAGTTCGGATCCCACTATGTTTATGGACCTATGACAAAAGTATGACCTCAAACTGACATAGCCTACCTTGTGCACAGAGAAAGCAAAAGCCAGGCGTGTTTTTCATTCATACCATCAGTGTGTAGTTGGTGCATTGTGTGCTTATTACAGTTTCTGCCCGTTGCTTGAACACATTTTGCAAAACTTCGCTCATTGTGCCAAAACTCTAAACACAAGTAAACATGACACAACACTGGGAAATATACCATTCACATCTGTGCCAAATTGAAACTCTACTCTCAAAGCCTAAACTCTGCTATCAAAACCTAACATTCCTTTGTCAAAATGTAACTCTGTTGACAAAATGACACATACTTGCATCATATGCAAACACTTTCAGATCAGGGTGAACACACTAGTCTACTTTATATAAAACACTGCAGTCTTTGATTGTCATTGTTTATTCAGAAGGCATATTTGCAGGAGACACATTTTCAAACAACCAAAAAAGCAAATAGGCCTACTCAATATTGTACATTGCAGCACTGTACAAGTACATTGCAGTACCATGAAGTCAGATAAAGCAAAAAAAACAACAACCCATAATACAGTAATAGAAAAAACACTATACTGTAAACACAAAAAATCATGACAATTGTGCATACGTGGGCTCATGGATCCCGCCGTCTGTTGGGGTCTGGCCACAGGACCTCATCGACATCGCAAGCAATGTCTTCTCCCGCTAGGCACCGGGGAAAATATCCTCTTGCATGTCGAAACCATCCATGGATTGCTGTCACCTGAATGTCGCCGCAGGCCTGTTCCATTGCCTGCAGAAGAGGCATGCGGGCATGTGGTTGGCGGTCATATACACGCCATCTCCAAGCTGAAAAAAATTCCTCTATAGGGTTTAAAAATGGTGAGTAAGGGGGCAAGTATACCACTTCAAGTTGATTGTGGTTGGAGAACCAGGCCTGGACCGGAGCAGCCCGATGGAAACTGACATTATCCCATATCACCACAAACCTGGGCTGATCTGGGCTGTTCTGTACAACTATATTATGGAGAGCATCTAGAAATGTGAGTATATGTTGGCTATTGTATGGACCTAGTTTTGCATGATGATGCAGAAGCCCTCGAAGGCTTATGGCGGCACACAATGTGATATTTCCCCCGCGCTGCCCTGGCACGTGCACAATTGCCCTTTGGCCAATTACATTACGACCCCGTCGTCTTGTTTTGCACAGGTCAAATCCAGCTTCATCAATGAAAATGAATTCATGAGGCTGTGCAGCTCCATCCATGGCCAAGATTCTCTGTAAAAAAAGAAGAGAACATATTACTGTACTACAGTGCTACACATACAGAACCCTCACCTCATCACACAGGTACCTGTGTAGCTCTCAGAATGGATCCATGTGGTACTGATATGGTACATATTCAGCTGCTACTGGATTTCACCAATACTGTATTGTAAATGTAAAGGACAGTTACACTTACCCGTACATATTCAGCTCGAAGTCCTTTGACCCTGTCACTGTTCCTCTCAAATGGGACTCTGTAGAGCTGCTTCATGGTGATGCTGTGTTTTCCCAAGATGCGTCTGATGGTGGTGATGCTCACATGGTTTATGTTGTTGAACACTTGCCTGTCTGCAAGTATTGTCTTTCGTAGCTGGTGGAGACGGATGGCATTGTCTGCCCTCACTAGGTCCACAACGGCAAGTTCCTGCTGTTGTGTGAACAGGCATTGGCATCCTCCCCCAGAAGGTCTTCGAGTCATTCTAGAGAAATACAACCACATACAACCACATATTGTCATCGGTTTGCTTATTTTTCTTACAGTACTTTACTGTATATACTGTATCATCCACTGTACAACACTGTACTTCAATATGAGTAATCATGGTATGTTTCACAAAAACTACCACTTTGGCTGCAAAAGGAGCATTAGCACCCTGCAATATCCTGTACACTTGATATGGTCATGTGATATACTGTAGAACAGTGCTATAAGAACCATAGTAGAGTAGAAGGTAGAGAGGTGACGACATACCTGTTTTCTAGTCGGAATGTTCTTATTACAGATGCCACTGTGAAGCGGCTTAGATGTGGGTGGACTCTCTGCCCAGCTTCCCTCATGGTCAGGCCATGGTTGATGACATGGTCCACCAAAGTTGCTCTTATATCATCAGAAATATGGGTCCGTGCATGGCCTCTTCGACGACCTCCTCCTCCTCCTCCTCCTCCTCCTCCTCCTCCTCTTCCTCTTCCTCTTGCTCTCCCTCCATCCATGCTTGCAAAGTTCTTGAAATGGCTAAACTGAGGGCTTTTTGTAGTTGGCTAATTGGTGTTCAGTTTTGCAAGTAAGTGCCTTCAGGTGTGTATTTGAGTGGTTGCAATTACCCGATGTGTTTTGTATTTTGGATACATGTGTTTTCCAAATGGCACCCTGAAATTTCATTTTTGAACGAAGTGTCTTATGTATGAAATAGAGTGTAGTATGCAGGACCATGTGTGTTGCATAAAGGAGTAAGTGTGTTGCATAATTGCAATTAGAGTGCAAAGCAGCGCTTTTGTTTAAGGTATGGGTACATGTGTTTGAGGTATGGTAACAAAAGCTTTAAGTTGTGTTACTTTAATCTAAGCATGGGTTTATACAGGGAGTGCAGAATTATTAGGCAAGTTGTATTTTTGAGGAATAATTTTATTATTGAACAACAACCATGTTCTCAATGAACCCAAAAAACTCATTAATATCAAAGCTGAATGTTTTTGGAAGTAGTTTGTAGTTTGTTTTTAGTTTTAGCTATTTTAGGGGGATATCTGTGTGTGCAGGTGACTATTACTGTGCATAATTATTAGGCAACTTAACAAAAAACAAATATATACCCATTTCAATTATTTATTTTTACCAGTGAAACCAATATAACATCTCCACATTCACAAATATACATTTCTGACATTCAAAAACAAAACAAAAACAAATCAGCGACCAATATAGCCACCTTTCTTTGCAAGGACACTCAAAAGCCTGCCATCCATGGATTCTGTCAGTGTTTTGATCTGTTCACCATCAACATTGCGTGCAGCAGCAACCACAGCCTCCCAGACACTGTTCAGAGAGGTGTACTGTTTTCCCTCCTTGTAAATCTCACATTTGATGATGGACCACAGGTTCTCAATGGGGTTCAGATCAGGTGAACAAGGAGGCCATGTCATTAGTTTTTCTTCTTTTATACCCTTTCTTGCCAGCCACGCTGTGTAGTACTTGGACGCGTGTGATGGAGCATTGTCCTGCATTAAAATCATGTTTTTCTTGAAGGATGCAGACTTCTTCCTGTACCACTGCTTGAAGAAGGTGTCTTCCAGAAACTGGCAGTAGGACTGGGAGTTGAGCTTGACTCCATCCTCAACCCGAAAAGGCCCCACAAGCTCATCTTTGATGATACCAGCCCAAACCAGTACTCCACCTCCACCTTGCTGGCGTCTGAGTCGGACTGGAGCTCTCTGCCCTTTACCAATCCAGCCACGGGCCCATCCATCTGGCCCATCAAGACTCACTCTCATTTCATCAGTCCATAGAACCTTAGAAAAATCAGTCTTGAGATATTTCTTGGCCCAGTCTTGACGTTTCAGCTTGTGTGTCTTGTTCAGTGGTGGTCGTCTTTCAGCCTTTCTTACCTTGGCCATGTCTCTGAGTATTGCACACCTTGTGCTTTTGGGCACTCCAGTGATGTTGCAGCTCTGAAATATGGCCAAACTGGTGGCAAGTGGCATCTTGGCAGCTGCACGCTTGACTTTTCTCAGTTCATGGGCAGTTATTTTGCGCCTTGGTTTTTCCACACGCTTCTTGCGACCCTGTTGACTATTTTGAATGAAACGCTTGATTGTTCGATGATCACGCTTCAGAAGCTTTGCAATTTTAAGACTGCTGCATCCCTCTGCAAGATATCTCACTATTTTTGACTTTTCTGAGCCTGTCAAGTTCTTCTTTTGACCCATTTTGCCAAAGGAAAGGAAGTTGCCTAATAATTATGCAGACCTGATATAGGGTGTTGATGTCATTAGACCACACCCCTTCTCATTACAGAGATGCACATCACCTAATATGCTTAATTGGTAGTAGGCTTTCGAGCCTATACAGCTTGGAGTAAGACAACATGCATGAAGAGGATGATGTGGACAAAATACTCATTTGCCTAATAATTCTGCACTCCCTGTAGTATGTCTAGAAAAGAAAGACACTGTAGATTAGCAATATTTAAACAAGATGATACCCCTTAAATGAATGTATAAAAACATCACTAAAACTAAGAAACTAAGCTTAAAGAAATGCTTTTATAGCTTTTATTTGTTTTTTTAAGCTTTTATAATACAAAACAAATCACAATGATGAATACTTTGCATAAACAACAAAGTAACAAAACATTGTTTAAACTAAGTATAAAAGACTAATTTGATGATTTTAATTTCTCGGAAAACAAATATTTATATTTATATACACAATTAAAAAAAACCCTCCAAATGTGTGGTACACACTTTAAAAATGATACGGTATACCTTGCGGTATTCCTATGTATATATATGAAAGCTATAAGACTACCACAGGAAGTGGTCGTTTTATGCAAACGATGTTATTAGATTTGTATGTGTAAGAAACGGAGTCATTAAGATGGTTACAGAAATAACAAAAATTTTTATATCAACAGGGAGGCACCTGGTGAGCGTATTGGAGGACTTGGGGTTGGAGCGGTACTACAGGGAGAAACAATCACGTAGCAAATTACTTGAGATTGATGAGCAGATGATTAATGATGAACCTGCCAAGTATAAATCAGACCTCCCGTGGTATTTTCTAAAGGAACTGATGATGGTTAATGTCACAGCTAGAAATAGGATAAAACTTAATGATCAATCATTGATCACAGACATGCCAAATCCACTCGACATAATCACTGCTCTCTTTCTGTGTTCTGATGGTTTTGTACAGCAGGAAATGGCAGTAAAAATGTCCATGTGTCAGTTCTCTGTTCCTTTGCTGCTTCCCAATTGTGACACCAATCAGTGCACACTCATGCTGTGGGCCATGAGAGACATTGTTAAAAAGTACAGACCTCAGTCTCTGTCCGAGTCCAAGGGCTTCATTGAAGACAGAATCGTTCTGTCTGAACTTCCAATGATCTCTTTTGTCAGACTGGGTGAGTGCTCCTTGTCCAAGTCAGAGATTCTCAATAAGCTTCTGAGCAATTCTCAGCAGTACCATGACACCTTTGTTCATTGCAACATGGAGTGTGGTGACAGTCCAAGAGCAATATCCAACGGACTGACTGAAATTACTTGGTATCTTCCTGGTGGAAACACAAACATTGATATTTTCAGTCAGCCAGTGGCTGTAGCTAACCTTCGTGGGGACATTGAATCTTTTGAAACACAATACTCCTTTTTGTGTCAGACATCTGCTGCAGTTTTTGTGTTCTTTGACGATTTGGACTCTGAGTCCGAGCGCAGTATACTCACTAACCAAAACCACAAGACACAGATCTTTTTAGTTGGTAATGGTGAAAGAACAGTAGCAAACAAACTGGGCTTGAATAATAACAACATCATAACTAAGAAGAAACAAAAGAATGATGCAGATTTTATACAGACTTTCAGAGAAAAAGTCCGAGATGTAGTTGAGAACTCAGCAATAAAGATCCCAGTAGAGCAGATGGCAGACATTGCACATAAACTGGGAATCCTGGTTGAAGAAGACTCTCCAGAGTGCCAGACTGGAAAGAGAAATGCAGAAGCCATCACTGCTGAAATTCAAGACATCCTGAAATACAAAGAAGATCAGCTTCCACGACAAGGTGAAATATGGAAAGAACTGACCTGCTTACAGAGGGAAGAATGTCGACTTCAGAAGATTGGCTCTAAAAATATAGAAGATTACAAAAGCGAACTTCAGAAAAAGAAAAAAGAACTGCGGAAAAAGCAGAACTCTTATGACATGTCGACAGCTATGACATGGTTTATCAATGCAATATCAAGCCCAGGAACAGAGAGGTTTTATTTCTTGAAATGGATGCAAATGAACCTGGATAACATGTCTCGTGTAAAACTGTCTGAACTTCGTGAGAAATATAAAGAAAAATGCAAGAACCCTGAGAACAAAGAGGAGATCAAGGAGATTGACAGACAAATTTCCAACAGCTCACTGGGGACTGAACACTTCTTCCATGAAATGGGTCAGATCTATGAAGCCTCACTGTCCCTTCCACAAACAGATCCAGCACGTCAACAGCTGCAGCATCTGCCCAAACTGTGTGCTGAGTTGTTGCTTGATGGATTTCCTCTTGAGCTTGTAGATGGAGATGCATCCAACATCCCTCTCAGATGGGTGAGTGATGTTCTCTCTCAGCTCAGTGACTTGGTGTCTCCAAACAGAAAGATCCTGGTAGTCACAGTTCTTGGAGTTCAGAGCACAGGAAAGTCCACTCTCCTTAACACCATGTTTGGAGTGCAGTTTGCAGTCAGCAGTGGTCGATGTACTCGAGGTGCCTTTATGTTGCTCATCAAAATCAATGAAGACATGAAAAAAGTCCTAAACTGTGACTTCATGCTGATCATTGACACTGAGGGCTTAAAGTCACCAGAACTTGCTCAACTAGACAACAGCTATGAGCACGACAATGAGCTTGCTACACTTGTTGTGGGGCTGAGTGATGTCACCATTGTTAATATTGCAATGGAGAATTCCACTGAAATGAAGGACATCCTACAAATAGTTGTGCATGCTTTTCTCAGGATGAAGGAGGTGGGCAAAAAGCCGAGATGTGTGTTTGTTCACCAGAATGTGTCCGATGTTTCAGCCCATGAGAAGAACTCACGAGACAGGAAACTGCTCCTGGAACAGTTGAATGAGATGACCCAGGCAGCAGCCAGAATGGAAAAGAAAGAGGAGAACAAGAGCTTCACTGATGTGATGGAGTACAGTCCAGACACTGGGAACTGGTACATTCCTGGACTCTGGAATGGAAACCCACCAATGGCACCAGTCAATGCAGGCTACAGTGAGGCTGTATATGAGCTCAAGAAACACATCATCCAACTGCTGGGAAACTGTGAGTGTTCAGCTAAGGATATCTTGGATTTCAAAGAGTGGATGGAAAACTTATGGAATGCAGTAAAGCACGAAAACTTCATCTTCAGCTTCAGAAACAACCTAGTAGCTGATGCATACATGAGACTCTGCACAGAATTCAACAAATGGGAGTGGGAATTCAAAACAGCAATGTACACCTGGGTAACAAATGCAGAAAAAAGAATTTCCAATTTTGGTACAATTGCTGTAAAAGCTGAATCTTCTGACATGAGAGAATTTCTCACATCTTTGAAAAGTGAAGCCTCCACAGTGCTGTCCACATGGGAGACAAGACTTTTAGAAAATCTGAGACAATATTTTAAGAAAACAGAGGGTCATGTTTATCTTGTAGAAGGATACAAAGAGGAATTCTCAAGCAATGTAAAGAGCCTTCGGCGTGAATTGGAAAGGAGTGTTTTTAATCAGCTCACAGCAGCAGCAGAAATAACACAGGAAATGATAGAAATTGATCAAATCAAAGAGAATCACATAAAAGAGATTGAAAATGCAGTTTGGGGACTGGTTCACGAATGCTGGAAAAATAATGTTCAGATGGGAGAGACAGAACTTGAAAATAAGTTTCACAAGATGTGGAACGACATGCTGAAGGGACTTCCTTGTTCTGAAAAACAAGCTGCACAAATCTTCAGGAATGCATCATCTTATCTGAAAGAAAGCCTGAAACATAAAGGGGATGTTTCACAAGAACTTTTAGAACAAAGGCTGGAAGATTGTGGTTTGGTGCCTTTCAGATATACAGCTGAAAGATACTCAAATAGAGGCGAGGACGTAAGTATGTTTTTGAACATTCAAGAATACATAATGGCTGCACAAAAACTGGCTGACAGCATCATAGATGCTTGCACTCAGTTTGTGAGTGAAAAAGTGAGAAGGAAAAAAATGTACTGTGACACATTCATGAAGGAGATCCTACACATCACTGATAAGAATCTGGATGTTGCAACAGACATTGAGTTTGAAGTTTCTCTAAAACTGCACATCTGTGGATTTGCAGCCAGAGAGTTTAAGAAAGTGCATGAAGAAAATGATCCATACAGATGTCTGATGAAAAACAAGGACAGGTTTTGTGATGATTTCAAACATGCGGTTAATAAAGAAGACCAATGCCAAAAGAAAGCAGAAGAATTCACCAACCAGTGCTTGAAGTCTGCTGTTAAAGACTTTATCAGTCAATCCCTGGGTCCTAAAATCATTCATGAAATGCAGACATGTGAGCAGTTCAGAACAAGAATGTTCTTCCAGTATTCAATTTTACTGGATCTGCTTTTGAAGGATGATTTTAAAAACTACCAGAGATATATTTCTTCATATCAGGATTATGTAAAGACGTGGATACTCAACCAAATAGTGGAGCACTGCTCAACTGTGTCAACAGTATCTGAGTTTGAGGACCGACATCTCCACTCATGTATCAGAAGCATAAAAAATGCCATCAGCAAGGCAAAAACACAAAAGAGTGATAATGTGAAGACATTTGTTGAAGATATTTGTAAAGAACTTGGTGATTAACTGGTCATTTCCAAAGATGCTCTTGGTGCTTTCATGTTTATGAACAATGCTGACAAGAAACAGTTTGCTGACTGGCTCACAGTGTCTGTGAATGAGATGTACCAAGATCTGAGAAAAGAGTTTCAAACGTTGAACTTTGAAGTGAAGTTACAGCAGCTCAATGTGCAGCCTGAGAATGAGTTTTTCAACAAACTGGTTGGTTGTGGCAAACAGTGTCCATTCTGCAAAGTTCTCTGTGATGCAGAAGGAGGAGCCCATACTGAGCACTTTGCTGCAGTGCATAGGCCACAGGGTCTGGGTAAATACACTTGGCATGTAACAAACAAACTTGTCACTGATATATGCTCTTCCTCTGTGATCAGTGAGCAGTGTTTTAGCTGCATTGATACAAAGGGTATTCAATTCAATTTATTTATATAGCGCCAAATCACAACAAAAGTCGCCTCAAGGTCACCCTTACAAGAATTACAAGGAAATTTACCCAGACTGGAAAATCACTCCAGATTCGAGCCTTGAGGCATCGGACTACTGGAAATATGTAATGGCAAAGTACAACACGGACCTTGCCAAAGAATATAATGCAAACCCTGCTGATATTCCTGAAAGTTGGAATGACATCACAAAAGAACAGGCAGAAAAAAGCCTCAAGAAATCATTTAACATCAAGTAACAACTTACATACCTTCTCATTTTTTGTTCTTGTGTACAGAAAAACAAATCCCAGATCATTTAATTTAATAAGAAAATAATAATTTAATAAGATTTAATAAGAAAAGCTTATTAAATAATTTAATAAGAAAAACTAGTATTTCATAAGACAAACCTTAAAATATTTTAACACCCACATACATATTAAACAATATGATTTAAAGCAAGTTTTTTTTTAAAGAAGTTTTTGGTTACTTTTACCTCTGTTTGAAAAATAATCTGCTCACAGGTTTTTTGCACTTTTAAGTAATTAATTCAAGTAATTATATTAAAACTAAAAAAATTCTCAAGCTAATCACTAGCTCGTGTACATTCACACATGCATATGAACATCCTTTTGCTTTGTTTTAGATAATCACTATGTGTGTTATAGATGACTCAGTCTCCATTCTTTTAATAGGACAGTCAAAATGAAAATGCTAACAGTGCTGTATCTGGGGGATCTGATGTAAAATATTTACATGTTTGAGGTTTTTGAAGCAAATCTGAGTATATGCTAAGTATGTGACTTTGTTATTCTGTATTTAAAATTATCTTTTCCTTCTCTGACATATGTAATCTTATATGTATCTATATATATTTTTTAAATGTTTTGATGGAACATTCATTGTATATCTGGTATGATCTGCAGAGTTAAACTTCTGCTAATGTTATGTCAGTGTTGAGTTAAAATGACCTCAGTGATGTGGATATAAAATTGTCTTTCCGTCCGTAGAATGTTAATCAACAGATCTCAAAATGATGTTAGTGATGTCTTATTGCCTTCATTTTTAATGTGTTGGGAGAATTAAATTAATTAATTCAGACAAACTGTGTGGCCAAAGATTCATTAGTGTTTCCACATTTGTCTGATCCAGTCCACTGAGACGGGTCTGAATATAGGCTTGGTTGAACAGACAAAGAGGCAAAATGAGTTTAGAAGGCCAAGAGGAGTTTTTAAGAGTAAAAAAAAATCATTTTGCAACCACGAAAATGTAAAAACAAGATCAGAGTTCAGAGCACAGGCAGACTAAGACAAAAACTGATTGCACAAAACACAGACTTCAGTATCCTTTAGTACAAACTGTTAGTAGCAGCCAATGACTGTCTACTTCAGTATTTAAGTTAAAACAGCAAAGTGGGCAGAGTTTGAAAAAATATATATAAATAAGACAGACGATGAAGAAATGATAGATAACTGGAACAGTACACTAACAGAAGATGTGCCATAAATTGATTAGGATCTGGCCACAGGAATGAAAATTTAACAGATTTATTGCACCCACAGGTGGTTAAATAGCCAATTAAGATTGCATAGACAATAGACAAGTCTTCTTGGACATGATGAGCTAAGCTACACTACCACCATTCAGTGCAACAGTCTGTTGACTATTTCTTATTTCGGTTTGGAAAGCAAGATGGATCAATGGCTATTTGCTGCCATCTACCGCTTGTTATTTCCTAAGTCAGGCTTCTGATTAAACTTGCTGTATAGTATCAGTCTCAGATCTCTATATTACATGAAAAGCGAAAGACCATATCTGAATCCAGGAGGGGGCCTAAGGGTACATCTTATGCCATCTTACAATGCTGTGATTATAAGATAGCGAAAGCCACTCCAACTCTCTGTGAATGGTACTCATGGCCATTGATCAGTGGTTGTTGATCAGTGGTCATGATAATTTGCATATTAACGATCGAGGAACTGACCTCATAGCCCACTGTTCAATCAGTGGGCTGCTTTCAGTTTTTGTGCAAATGTAGTGTTTATAAGGTTGGTGAAACCTGCAGTCAGCTGAGACTGAAGAAGTCACTTGGATGAGTGACGAAACGTTTGTCCCATTGAAAATGGTACCTCCAGATGAACAGAATAAACCTTTTGGGACCATTAGCTACAGTTACTATGTTTTAGTCCAGAAATCCAGGATCAGAAGTGTGTACATATTGAAGATAGAAAGAGAAACTATCTTCTGTGATGGAAATACTTCCTGACTGCCTGACTGTTTCAATGCTCTCACAGTCAAATTTGTCATCTGGGCATTTTTCTAATCTAATCTAATCTTCTCACTGTATTAACAAGTATGCCCTTTTGTAATTATTTCCCACAAGCTTTGCCATTTTTCATCTATTGATTTATTTTTGACTTTTTATGCATTCAGGTGTACCATACAGTAAATAAAGTCCTATCCTGTTCTATCCTCCTGAGACCCAGGAAAAAAAAAGTATTTTGATTTTGATTTTTTTCATATAAACCAAGTGTTGGGTTGTTAAAAAACACATTGCAAAAAAATTTTTGTTTTTAACTAATATTATTTAAATTTTACAACATGTGCACTACAGTGCACAAGGGGAGTTCATTGATCACGAATGTGAAACTAACAAAATTCAATCCTTTTCTTGATTTCTAGAGAGAACTCTACATCACTGATATTATTCAGGTCTTGTTCACATGTTTGTCCCTTGTTTATCAGTTCCTTAGCCAAGAGGCACATGAACTCCAGGTACTGGGAGTTCTTTTGAGGTCGTTGCATGTCCTCGCTATTTTGATGGTACTGAAGCCAGGAGTTGGTGATGGCCAAATCAATGAAATAAAGCGTGGTGCGAACAGTTCACTTTTTGGTCCGACTAGATATTCTGTAAAAGCTGAGCATGCAATCTGATAGGTCAACCCCTCCCATGTCGATATTATATTCTACAACCACTGCAGGTCTTGGGACTTGTGAATTGGGACAGCCAGTGAATGGAATGATCTGTTCATCATAAAGACCTTTGTTGGCCTGGGCAGACTGAGGCAACCTTGAAGGACTCTCTTTAGAAGTGGTCCGACTTTCCCCAGGAAATTCTTTTTAAAAAAAAAATTTCTGGCAGATCATCGACTACTTTCAGCAAAGACCTGATCTTGTAGAAATGACCACATGTCATCGAATCAGCTGTAACTGCGACTCTTGTTTTGGCAGCCCAGTACATTCTAATTTTCGGATATCCAAGGCATGCAATGTACACTGAGATTCCTAAAAAGCTATTGATTTCTTCTGGTGTTGTTTAAACTACACCCTGAATCCTGTACCATACGCTGGTTGGTCAACAAGGACAAGTCCTGAATTAGTTTGTTTGCTGGAAATACTGCTGTGGGCTCCAATCATTAAGTGTCATTAGGGTACCATCATCTCCAATTCTGCATTCTCCAAACAAAGGCATGAACCTAAGATAATGGAAAATTGTCTGTGAAGGTTCTCAGTCATCCAGGTCATCGTAGTCAAAGGAGAAGCTTCTTCAGAACCTCTCGGATGAGAGGTGAAACGTCTTCAAGCAACTTAAAGAAGTCCAGACGCTTTTCTTTGCAAACTCCTTTGACTATAATGGAAAATTATTTAGCAAAATAAAATTTACTCCAATATCCGATATAGTTCACTTACAACACATTTACACTATGATTATAAGTTAAATCAATTTACTGGAAACATTTCTGCATGTTACCCATACTGTTTTCAGTCAAAATCAAAAATTCCTGATTGTCCTACATGCTGGTTTTGGACCAGATAGGATGACGGCAGATTTCAGCTGACCCTGTGTCGTTCTCCATTACATCTGCCCCTGCATCTTGATAATCTTTGTCTGGCTCCTCCTGGGTTTTCACCCTTTCCTATCTGGCTCATATGACTCTCATCTTCTGAAAGATCTATGTCTGAATCTCCCTCAATGATTGTATTAAGAATTCTTTCTGCCTCTGTCAAAAAGTTGTCTACTAGAAAAAAGTGAAACAAATTTAAGTACAAAGTCCTGACGTGCACTAGAGTACACATTAATAAATTAGTCATTTCCTCCGTGAAACTAAATGAGCTTAGGTCTGAAAACCACCTGAAATTACTTACTAGATGTTTATTATTGAAAATTAATCCAAATCTGAGTTTAAAAAATATTTTAAATGTAGATATCATGCTTACATTTCTTTTTTCCATAAAATGTGCTTGTCGGCATGACAGCCATTTTGAAAGGCGGGAAAAAGAGAGTTGGGAAGGCCACACCCCCACACACGTGACATCATTTTAAAGGTACTGTTGTCCTCTCTAAGAAACATCAGGACTCAGCAGAGTGGTATGTAGAGTATGAGTGATACAAGCAAAAACTAAATGTGTACTACAGTGCACAAAAATGAATTGCTGGGTCTCAGGAGGATATACTGCATTTTTGGCCAAACAATCCACTCCTTTATTGCCTTCCAATCCATGAGTCAGATTGAACCCAGATAAATCCCACTTCCACCCTGCTCTGTCTATTCTGTATAATGTTTCATATGTCTCTGATAGCAGGTCAGGTCTGGATTTGAAATTCTATTCCTTAATTGCTAACAGTGTTTTTTGGATGATTTTGGTATTGGTCTTCAACCCACCAACCCAAATGTGATCAACTCTGCTCTAAAGAATGACATGATCTCTGCAAGCCTTTAACTTGAGGTATGTATACACTAAGGATGGGAATCCTTAGTGTATACATACCTCAAGTGCCTTGAGGCGACTTTTGTTGTGATTTGGCGCTATATAAATAAAATTGAATTGAATTGAATTGAATTGAATCGAAAACCGGTTCTCAGTAGTCCAATTCTATTGGAAGAAAAGGGAGAACGCACGATGGTAAAGTGCAAACTGCATCCAGGACAGAAAGAGCTGCATTATGCTGCTAACAAAAGTTTGGCTCTTCACAAGAACCTACACAGACAGCATGTTAACACTAAGCTAGCCAAGAAAGAACTCAGCGTGGAAGCTGAATGAATGGCGACTTCATGACTTCAGCACCGCAGCCACACCCTGAATCAGGTAGCAAACTGATAAGCAGTCAGGCTGCAGCCTTCATTTCTACCTGTTCATGTGTCTTCAGTAGAATCACAGTGACGATCGCTTTTTGTCTTTTTGTGCTTATGTTCCTTTTTGGTTTGTGTTTTCAGTTTTGTTTTCATACCCTAATACTGAGGGAACGATACGTTTGAGTCCTCATTAGGATAGGGATTTGTGTTGGTGTCTAGGGCTGTAACTTATAGGTTCATTTTGTTTAACTGTAATTATGAGACAGTGTGTTTCAGCTTTTTTACAGAGTAATATGAAAGTAATGTAATGATCAGTATAATGACTTACTTTCTTCATGGAATAATTAAGCACCGCATTACTATTATAATTTAAATAGTAATGCAGTTTTATTATAATTAAAACTCCATTCCTTTTATGAAATGTGTTCTGTGTAATATGTTTAGTAATTACTTTTTCTGAGTAACAACCCTAACACCAATCACAAGCAGAGCCAGTGAGAATCGACATATATATATGTATATATATATATATGTATATGTATATAGAATAGAATAGAATTCAACTTTATTGTCTTTGCACTTGTCATAAGTACAGGGCAATGAAATGCAGTCTGCATCCATCCAGAAAGTGCTTTGGCAGTAATATAGATATATTACAAAATACATATTAGCAATAATATAGATATATAGATATATTACAAAAGGGTCTATTATAGGTATGAGGGTACAAAATATGGGTCTATTATGGGTATGTTACAATGTACACGGTATGAACGTACGTTATGAATATGCTATAAGTATGTACAGGCTGTAGTGAGTGTACAAGCTATGTACAGGCTATGAACAGGATATAAATATCAAAACTATACAGAAATATGAACTATACAAGTTATAAACAGTTGTAGAACTATATTTATTATTGTACAGAATTATACAGTAGTGCAGGTTAGATCAGTGAGATATGTGGCTAATTTCTACAGAGGTTATATAAAGTGCTAGTGGTTGGTAGTGGTGGTTCAGTCCATGTTAATATTGTGTGTATGAGGGTACAGTTGGCTTTTTGTTTGTTTTTGTCCAGATGTGTGTATGTTCAGTCCATGAGTTTAATGTGGGTGAGGTGTCAGGAGGCAGAGTTCAGGAGTCTGACAGTTGTAGGGAAGAAGCTGTTCCAGTACCTGGTGGTCTTAGTCCGGAGGCTCCTGTGGCGCCTCCCCGAGGGCAGGAGGGTGCAGAGTCCATGTGCTGGGTGGCTGGGGTCTTTGATGATTTTCCCAGCCCTTTTCAGACACCGCTTCCTGTAGTTGTCATTTATGGCAGGAAGTGGTGCTCCAGCGATGCGCTGGGCGGTTTTCCCTCTGCAACCCCTTCCAGTCCGAGGCAGAGCAGCTCCCATACCAGACTGTTATACAGTTGGTCAGGATGCTCTCAATGTTGCAGCAATAGAAGTTCACCAGGATGTCTGAGGACAGGTGGTTCTTCCTCAGAGTCCTCAGGAAGAAGAGGCGCTGGTATACATGTATCTTAAGAAGTAGTCTTTTGACTACTTCTTATTCTGGTTGTACTTCCTAAGCCTGTGATTGATTTAGTGTATGGCTATTAAAATACAGTTGCTCCAGTTAATCTAGGCTCTCTCAATAGCTTTCTTATGTGATGGAAATACTTTCAATGCTCCCATAGTTAAATTTCCCATCAAGGTGTTTTCCAAACCTGAGCCCATACTGGCCAAGTCTCAGCCTGGTAACAACAGTTGAGTCTCTTCTCTTGCCAATAAATAACTGTTTTTCTGTTCTCACTGTATTCTGTTTGCCTGTCCTTTTTTTTTAAATAATTTTCCAAAAAGCTTTGCCATTTTTCATTTTTTGACTGCAGGGTGTGTGATTCCTCAGGACATGAAAGTTAACATGACTACGCCCTAATCTTATCTGGAGAGAACAATGAAATTGCGCAGTAGTGTTGGCTTTTTGATTTCATGCAAGCTTATTAATCATTCACTGTTCCTTGGAAATGAAAGTTAAAATAACTGCCCTCAGAGATGATTGTTCTGAATGCACATGTAACCCGCATGGAAAATGGTCGTTGCTGCAGGTGGATGCTTCTGCTTGCTGGATGCTCCACCGTTCCAACAGAGCGGTATGAACAAATTAAAGGGCCCCAACGATGCACTTTCCCTGAGCTCAGGTGGTCAGGGGGGGCGCACTGAGTGTAAAGACACTAAAAGAAAAGGGTTATTGTTTAAAATTGTGTTTAACAAATGTTCTTATGTTAAGTGAGTGTGGTGTTCATTGTGTGCTGGAGATCTTACTGTTCCTAAGATTAACAGTCCTGATTTCCAAGCATTAAAGCTTTGGTGTAAGTACAGATTGTGTTACACACAGAAAGAAAAACATGACATATGTTAGCTTAATTGGTTGAAATTAATTTGCCACTTTAGGGAGTACTTCACGCAAGAACCAACAAAGTCTAAATGAATGGTCAAAGCTCTCATCATGAGATTCAAAGCCAGATTTAGAAGTGGCATGCACCAGCGCAAAAACCCATCTCAGAAAGGAATGCAGCCAATGAAAAAGCGTGAGGTGGGGAGATTTGTCTAAGCAAAAATAATAAAGTGTAAATGTAGGCTTTAAATGTGTTTCTCTCTGAAAACAGTGTGGCAGTTCAGATCAATTAGTGAAAGCTGGAGAAGAATCACTGTGGTTATATATAAAGGTCAACGTGTCTGTTAGTTGTTTGTATGATGTGAAAGATCATGAGGAGACTTATCCAGAGTAGAGCTGCATTATCAGAAACTATTACACCACATAAACCTGTGTGTAACAGCTGACCTGTATGATGTGTAGACAAACACCAAAACTTATTTACCATCTAGTCCCAAGCCATCCCTGTCTAAATACAAACACTGTTACAGTGCCTTCATTGCTCTGTTTTTTTTCCCTACAGGCTATGTGAGGCTGCAGGTACTTCTTAAAGTCTGAAACACTAATATTGTCCCATTAGCAGCTGCATTTTGACAGACAGATGTTTAAAAAAGACACACTGTCATAGAGTGACACAGGGATACATAAGAATATAGCCATAAAGATTCTCTCTCTCGGCCAAATCCCCAGTCTATGCAATAAGAAACAAGCACAGAAAAAGAGGAAAAACTAGAAGAGAGATTTGACTTAAGCCACACCCACCTCCTTCCAACAGCAGGGTGTGTGATTACGTAGGAAACAAAAGTAAACATTACTACACCCAGCAGAATAAAAGGCTGTAAAGCTGAATTTGCTAAGGGATAATAGTAAGGCTGCATTCCTGCCCAGTAGGCTACTACTTGTGATGATTGATAGGGATAAATGCCACGATAACAGAATGGCACTTTTCTGATTTTCTGACATGGAAAATCTGTCTTACAAAGGTAAGTCACTATTCTTAAAATTCTTCATTTATTTTTCAAAATTCTTCATTCATTCATTTATTAGAATGAAAGAAAGTGAAATGCAACTAAATCCATGAAACACAGTTCAGTTCTACTTAATTTCAATAAAATGCTGGTATTGCTACTATATTGATAATTATTACTCTCCTCCAGCGTCAAAAATAAGTGTGTAACTTAGGCTATGTCCACACTAGCCCGGATAGATTTGAAAATGGCGTTTTCGTCTGAAAACGCTCCGCGTCCACACTAGCGTTTTCAGTCGTTTTCACAGAGTTGTGCGTCCACATTGAAACAGCCGAAAATGTTTACGTTTCAGTACTGCGCATGCGTAAAACGCAAGAAGATTCAGCCTGCCTCAGTTCTGTCTGCCGTTTATTTACTTTCCGGCTCTTTGAAACGTCGCGGCAAAATGGTGAGGAAAAGCACCGAGTTTTTTAAATGGGCTAACAATGAGGTGGAGTTGTTGCTAAGAGTAACACAAAAGTACAAAGTTGCAAAAGCGAGTGAGAATTAAATAATTTGAAGAAAAGCTATCTGGAGCATGTACAGACTGAGTCATCTTTAATAGGGCTGTCAAAATTGAGAGCAAACAAATCAACTGCTGTTCTCCGCTATCTTAGTTTAATTGGTCACATGACTGCATCATATGACTAACATGCGTCATCGTTTTAGAAATTCTCAGTTTTCGCTGTCCACACTGCAACGCAAAAGCACCCTTTTTCAAATGTATGCGTTTTCGAGAGCGTTTTCAAAACGCTGCGTTTTCCATGGGCAAAAATGCCGTCTCAGTGTGGACGGGAAGCCAAAATGGAGAGAAAACGATCAGTTTTCAAACGAAAAGCATTAGTGTGGCTGTAGCCTTAAGTGCAGTTCTCCAGCTCTGCAAACACCACAATTCACTTTGTGGTAGTTTTTTTCTTCTTTAAACGTTTGTCAGAGTGCTTTAAATGAAAGAACAGAAGTGTCTCAGACACACACACATAGATGGAACACAGATGGCATTAACAATAATAAACTGCACAGTAAGTAGAACACAATTTTTTCCAATAGTCATTGTGAACTGATAGAGTGTGGTGACTCATGCTATAATTCTAGTATCTTATGGCTAAACAAACTACACAATAGATAATGATGCTAAGGGCAAGGTCACAGCAAGCTAAAAGTCATGGTTAATTAACATGTTCCCTGTCTATAAACTTAGTCAGAATAAAACAGAATAAGAATGATATCTATATTGCCATACGTGGTACATTAGTAAACACCTGTAAACCTTAAATACAGGAAAATATACACTGTAGATCAAAAACATACAACAGCACACTGGACTGATTTGCTCAAAAGCCACACTCCAATTGCCCCGCCTATGCTGTCAGTGAGTGGTATTAATTTGCTCTCCAGCCTAGCAAGTCACGCATCACTACATCAACATATAAGGTCCCAAACACAAGAAAAGTCTTAATAGGTCCAAGCCTTTCAAACAGTACTGACTTTTTGTTTTAATAATTTTGTTTAAATCAGAATAAATCTAAAACTGCTAACCCACAAACTACTTCTATTGTGGTTTATCAGCATAAACCACAGAATAAATATACAATAGTACTTATACTGTTGATTTATTCTTTCCTTTTGGATGCATGTTTTCTAAAGTTAACCTTTTAGTCCTGTTTCCTGCTGCTTTTAGTGGGACTACCTTTGAACAAACTGGATCACATGTGGGATGACTGAGAGTGGATTCACAATGAACGATTCAGAGGAGGAAGAGGTAAACAAATGTATGATATGGGGATAGAACTGCATTAGAATATAACAGCATAATAACTGAATAACTCATGAACTCATTTAAAGGAGTTCCATGATGCAGTGGATACCTTCTTTGAGCCGGAAGAAGATTCTCTGATATCATCACACTCTGACCGTAAGTGAAAAAACTTCATGAGTGCAGATTCAGATAAACAGAATGCACTAAATACTATAATTTTCAAGTGTTAAGAAGTTTTTTTTAAATCACTTTTTGTTTTAAGAATCTTTTTTTGATTGGCCATTAGTCAACTGTCGCTTGAAGACAGTGCATTGGTTAAAAAGTAGTTCAATAATCTAAGCTGTAAGAAGAATTAAAGAATGGATGATATGTACTGTGGAAGTCCAAAGGAATCCAGGTGGGAGTAGAGCACCACTTTCCTGTCCTGAGTTACCTGACAGTTTGCCAGAATTTCTTGTGTGTTTCAGCACACAAGACAAGGACTATCAAAATAAAACAGGAAACACACCGACCAAAACTCAGACTAAAGACAAACAAGCTTAACACAGTGAATGGGGAGACATAGGGAACATATAGACAAGGATGACTAGACATGAAACGCGGGACATGGGAAAAGCACAGAGAAGACATGGGTACAGAGACTAAACTTTTGACCCTATGTGGATTACAGAAAATGTAAAATAAATTCACATTTGTTATTTTCACAGAGCCCAGCCCTCCTATCCAGATTATTGCAAGTGAAATATGCAGTGATTCGGTGTCTCTCCAGTGGGACACTCCTGCTGGTGAAGTACTGAGCTATACTGTGACTCGTTGCAGCGAGGGGAAAACTGTGCAAGAGCTATCAACAGACTCAAACAGTCTGACCTTCAGCTGCCTGAAGCCAGGGGTGTGTTACTCCTTCCATGTATCTGCACAACTTAAAAATGGAACACAAACCAAGCAAACAGTGACATCTGTTAAAACAAGTAAGTAAAAAGACCAGCAATATGATTATGAATAAAATGAAATTATATCAGTAATAAAACTGCCTTCATTAACCATACAATAACATCTATCAATCTATGGAGTATTATTTGGACAGACTGAGCTAAATTATTGTCATATGCTATATAATTGCATTCATTGCAAATTTACATATGGTTCCATCTATATCACTTTTGATTAAAAATATATTTGGGGTATTTTGTATCTTCCTGTTTTAGTAATTGTAGGTTTCATATAGAAAAATAGAGAAGCCAGGATTTGTTGGTCTCTGTTAAATTTTTCCTCTTTATCATGGGGAGGACTAATGTCCAAAATAATCTCTCTATTATTGGGATGAATAACTGTAGAATTTTATGTTAAAATTTTTAACAAATAATATTCTAATCTTATCTATGCCCTTATTGGGCATTGATGGAACCTTGTGGTTTTCCTTTATACTCTGACAGTATGAAAAAAACACTAATAATAACTAGAAAGCGAAAATTTCAGAAGAAATTTTAAGTGTGCCTATGCCGCTAGTAATCAGTGTAGTTTGCCATTCATACGGCTACAGAGAGCAAAACTCAGAAGAGCAGCCATTCTCCACCATGAACTATGGTAAAATCAAACACCGCTCACGCTTCACAGATGACAGCTTACAGTTTTGTGTAAAGATGAAGTTACTTCGTACAGCGCCGATTTGCAGACGCTGTGCACACAGGTTCATGAGCAGAAGTCCCATTGTACCACGGCAGACCCGACAATGTTTGCATGAACACGCTTTGAAGCATTACGTTATGGACCACTTTTCACACATGGTTGGTTTACCCACACAGCCGGCTGTGCATTCACTTTTTGTTTTTTGTTACTTTTACACAGTGTTCTGAATGATGAACAATGGTCTACAGCCAATCTTGTGTATTATTATACAAACATTGGTTGTAAGATTCAGATAACTATTTAATAAAAGCTAACTATTTTATATGAGAGTAAGAAAGAAAAGTATATCTTTGTGTCCACCTTTCTCTGTTAATGCCCTAGCTGGTCTTTATTTGTCTCTCAGAAACAACTCATAACTTCCCTTCAACTCATTCATGTCACCTAAAGTGTAAACCTGTTTCTCCATCACCAGTTCAGCTCTGATGATCAGTAAGGACATCTCCTGAGTTCATCTTCATGCTCCAGCAAACATCAGCTGATACTAGAAATTAAAATCAAAAGAATTCTAACAACAGCTGATCAAGCTTAAACGTGCTGCTGTTGTTAGCGCGAGAAATAAGAGCGAACAGCCGATCATTGATCAGTTTCATGATTGACGTTTCAACACGCGAGAGAATGACAGGGGAGGCTTCGTAACGACAGAATAAATCATAATATTTTCTCTGACTCTATGAACTAACCCTTATGAATAAAATAAAGTCCAACGTCAGTAACTTAGCACGCACACAGCTGTATATAAACTCCCGTGGCAGTACGATTGTAAAAGGTCAACGAAAATAAATTACACCTAAACTCGGTTTATATCTGACCCAAATAGAGTGCAGTTCATAACTTCTTACCTGAAATTCAGTTCACCTCACGCTCCTGCCTTCGGTTTCCAGCATCATCGGCCCATATAAACGAAAAATAAGTCCAGCTGAACACAGACCCTTGGCGAGCGATCGGGTGTTGACATGACTTTCTGACACTTCACTATAAGCCAAACCTGGGTGCTTTTTCACGAAGGGTCGCTAACGGCGCTAGCTTGCGGCCGGCTATCAACAACACGTAAGAGAATATGGGATGTCTTGATAAAACGAGCAGATATTTGAAGTTTACACACCTACATTCTCGCCTGAAAATATCTTAAAAGTTTATTTTGTGACCTAGAAACACCAAAAAAAGCATTATAGAATCCAAGTGGTGTCCGCCATTGTTTCACTGGCAGAGGCTAGCGGCGCTAGCTAGCTAGTCGGCTATCAACAACACGTAAGAGAATATGGGATGTCTTGATAAAACGAGCAGATATTTGAAGTTTACACACCTACATTCTCGCCTGAAAATATCTTAAAAGTTTATTTTGTGACCTAGAAACACCAAAAAAAGCATTATAGAAACCAAGTGGTGTCCGCCATTGTTTCACTGGCAGAGGCGTGCTATGAATTGTGGGATATGGAGTTTTCCGACAAGAATAAAAGTTTTAGCCCGTACTACTCCCGGTATACCACTAGAGAGAGCCAACACACCACAAATGAAGTCTGTTTCTATGGTGCCAAAAGCAGAATCTTTCTCAGGAGCCTAGAAATTGGCCTAAATTTGCACTAAAATCTAAATATTTCAAAAACTATAAAAGTCATAAACACCAAAAGTCATACCATACTAGCCCAGCTCCAGCCGCTCAAAATGATGTAAGATATGTACCCCTATTGTCAAAACTGTTTGGCAGAGGAGCGTGGGAAAATTTTCACTAAAATATTAATATTTAAAAAACTATAGTAGTCATAGACACCAAAAGTCATAGCACACCATTCCAGATCCAGCCGCACAAAATGAGGTAACATATATGAAGCTTTTCTCAAAACTGCGGGGCGTGATACGTGCCGAAATTTAGGCGGAAGATGGAGAATAATAATAACTAGAAAAATTTGCATTTCCTGCGAAAATGCAGTGTGGATGCTGTAATGCTGAAGCTGTCTGCTAAAAATAGCTGAAAAAGCTGAAAAGTTGCAGAAATTGTAAAAACTTTGCAGAAGCAAAGGAAATTTGCTAAAATGTAGTAACTTAGCAGAACTGCAATATCTTAGAGGAAACATAATACTTGGCAGAAATACAATAGCATAGCAGAACTTAGCAGAAACATTGTAACGTAACAGAAACACGATAACTTCTCAAAAATACAAGAATTTAGGAGAAATAGTATAAGATAACAGAAAGAATATATTTAGCCAAACATTCTTAAACATTACAGAAATACTATGATTTAGAAAAACAGTACAACATAGCAGAAATGCTGTGATTTAAAAGAGACACTGTAATATATTATGAATATTGTAATTTTAAATAAATACTATGTTTTAGCAAAAATACTCCAGTTTAGCACAAATATTATAACAGCAGAAATACTATTCTATAGCAGAAATGCTATATTTAGAAAGAAAAATATAATATAGTAGAAATACTATGATTTAGCAGAAATCCTACAATATAGCTTAATAACAATGATTTAGAACAGATACTATGATTGAGCAGAATAGTAATAACTTAAGTGAAAATATTGGAAAGGTAAAATGACAAGCTGAATAAAAAGGAACATGGTTAAGTTAGCTGAAAACTAATTGTTGTTCACCTGTGAAAAACTAAAATAAAAATACATTTAGAAAAAAAAACCAAATAAGAACAGCCAACAGATACACACAAACTCAAATATGGATACACAAATCAACAAATACACAAGAAATCAAATATGGATACTCAGAGACACACACAGACAGGGTCTATGCCAGTCAACCAGTCTGAATATATAATATTTTTATCCAACAATGAGATGCTACCCTAAAAAGGGTCTTTGTGTGTGTCTTTCTTTCTCTCTCTCTCTCTCTTACACACACACCCACACACACACACAGCAGCATCAGCAAGTGAACAGGGGCTGTTAACAGCATGTTTCTAGGTCAGTCAAACAGCTGTGAGCTTCTCAATTTGAATCCACCAATCAGAGAGGCTGTGTGCTTTTTCCCGCAAAAACTGGTGCACCAAGTGCAGGCTTTTACACATGCAGCACAGAGAGAGACAGGATTTTTGCAGTCTCTTTCTCATAGTCAGGACTCCCCTCAACCAAACAGCCATAAATTCCTAACTGTAGGGGCTAAAACGGTCATTCTTAGACATTCTTTTGTTCAGACGACATGGGGGAATCTTGAAATGTTGACCATTTAGAATAAAAATATGAAATATTATAGATATATGACATAGATGATTGGTTGGCTGGGAAGCCATGAAGGCCCCAATATGCAAATTTGAATGCGCCAGCCCTCAGATATGATTGGCTGGCTGGGAAGCCATGAAGGCAACAATATGCAAATTTTAATGTGCCAGCCCTCAGATATGATTGGTTGTCTTAGAAGCCATGAATGCCCCAATGTGCAAATTTGAATGTGCCAGCCCTCAGATATGATTGGCTGGCTGGGAAGCCATGAAGGCAACAATATGCAAATTTGAATGTGCAAGCCCTCAGATATGATTGGTTGTCTTAGAAGCCATATAAAAAGGAGTAAAACTGTACTATGATTTGGTAGAAAAACTATAATTAATCAAAAATACTATATTTGGCAGAAATACAATTTTTTAGCAGAAACACTATAGTTAGCACAAATCTTATGAAATAGCAGAAATAGTATGATTTAGCAGAAATGCTGTATTTAGCACAAATACTGAAAAGCAGCAGAAATGCTATGACCTAGCACAATATTAATAACTTAAATAGAAAAATTGGAAAAGCAAAATGGACAGCTGAAAAAATCCTGAGCATGCTAAGGGTCCCTCAAATGTAATTGTGAAATGAAAAAAAATCAGCAAAAAAAACTATAACCATCATACAATCACAAATATGGACGCATATGGAAACACACATGCACAGAGAGAGACACACACAGGACCAAATTCAGTCAACCAGTCTAAATATATTGAATTTAAATCATACAATAAGATGCTCCCATAAAAAGGCTCTCTCTCTCTCTCTCTCTCTCACACACACACACACACACACACACACACACACACACCAGCAGCATCAGCAAGTGAACAGGGGCTGTTAACAGCATGTTTCTAGGTCAGTCAAACAGCTGTGAGCTTCTTAATTTGAATCCACCAATCAGAGAGGCTGTGTGCTTTTTCCCGCCAAAATTGGTGCACCAAGTGCAGGCTTGTACACATGCAGCACAGAGAGAGACAGGATTTTTGCAGTGTATTTCTCATAGTGAGGACTCCCCTCAAACAAACAGCCATAAATTCCTAACCGTAGGGGCTAAAACGGTCATTCTTAGACCGTTGTGTTCAGAAGACATGGGAGAATCTTGAAATGTTGACCATTTAAAATAAAAATATGAAATATCATAGATATATGACATAGATGATTGGTTGTCTTAGAAGCCATGAATGCCCCAATATGCAAATTTGAATGTGTCAGGCCTCAGATATGATTGGCTGGCTGGGAAGCCATGAAGGCAACAATATGCAAATTTGAATGTGCAAGCCCTCGGATATGATTGGTTGTCTTAGAAGCCATATAAAAAGCAGTAAAACTGTACTATGATTTGGTAGAAAAAGTATAATTAATCAAAAATACTATATTTGGCAGAAATACTATTTTTTAGCAGAAACACTATATTTGGCACAAATCTTATGAAATAGCAGAAATAGTATGATTTAGCACAAATGCTGTATTTAGCACAAATCTCATAAAATAGCAGAAATAGTATGATTTAGCAGAAATGCTGTATTTAGCACAAATACTGAAAAGCAGCAGAAATGCTATGACTTAGCACAATAGTAATAACCTAAATAGAAAAATTGGAAAAGCAAAATGGACAGCTGAAAAAATCCTGAACATGCTAAGGGTCTCTCAAATGTAATTGTTAAATGAAAAAAAACCAGCAAAAAAAAAGTATAACAGTCACACAATCACAAATATGTACACATATGGAAACACACAAGCACAGAGAGACACACAGGATCAAATTCAGTCAACCAGCCTAAATATATTGAATTTAAATCTTACAATAAGATGCTCCCATAAAAAGGCTCTCTCTCTCTCTCTCTCTCTGTCACACACACACACACACACACACACACACACACACACAAGATCCAATTCAGTCAATCAGTCTAAATATATTGAATTTAAATCTTACAATGAGATCATCCCATAAAAAGGCTTTATCTCTCTCTCTCTCTCTCTCTGTCACACAAACACACACACACACACACACACACACACACACACACACACACACACAAAAGATCCAATTCAGTCAACCAGTCTAAATATATTGAATTTGAATCTTACAATGAGATCATCCCATAAAAAGGCTTTCTCTCTCTCTCTCTCTCTCTCTCTCTCTCTCTGTCACACACACACACACACACACACACACACACACACAAGAGCCAATTCAGTCAACCAGTCTAAATATATTGAATTTGAATCTTACACTGAGATCATCCCATAAAAAGGCTCTCTCTCTCTCTCTCTCTCTCTCTCTCTGTCACACACACACACACACACACACACACACACACAAGATCCAATTCAGTCAACCAGTCTAAATATATTGAATTTAAATCTTACAATGAGATCATCCCATAAAAAAGGTTTCTCTCTCTCTCTCTGTCACACACACACACACACACACACACACACACACACAAGATCCAATTCAGTCAACCAGTCTAAATATATTGAATTTAAATCTTACAATGAGATCATCCCATAAAAAGGCTCTCTCTCTCTCTCTCTCTCTCTCTCTCTGTCACACACACACACACACACACACACACACACACACGATCCAATTCAGTCAACCAGTCTAAATATATTGAATTTAAATCTTACAATGAGATCATCCCATAAAAAGGCTTTCTCTCTCTCTCTCTCTCTCTCTCTCTCTGTCACACACACACACACACACACACACACACACACACAAGATCCAATTCAGTCAACCAGTCTAAATATATTGAATTTGAATCTTACAATGAGATCATCCCATAAAAAGGCTCTCTCTCTCTCTCTCTCTCTCTCTCTCTCTCTCTCTCTCTCTCTCTGTCACACACACACACACACAGACACACACACACACAGGGAGAGAGAAGTAAGTTTCTAGCTCAGTCAAGCAGCCTGGGAGCTGCTGAATTTGAATCCACCAATCAGAGAGCCTGTGCACTTTTTCCCGCCAAAACAGGTGCACGCAGCACAGAGAGACACAGGATTTTTACTGTCTATTTCTCATAATGACGACTCCCCTCAAACAAATGACCATAATTTACTAACCGTAGGGGCTAGAACGGTCATTCTTACACCCTTTTTTATCAGAAGAGATGGGGGAATCTTAAAGTGTTGACAATTTATCATTAAAATATGAATTATTAAAGATATTTGACTTCTAATGCACCATAACTGAGTAGAGCAAAGCAAAAACTGCCTTGACTTGCCCTCAAACAACGCTTTCTAACTCTAAATCTATTTGGAGTATCAATATCATTCTTTCACCGTAAGAGACAGCAGGCTTTGGTGAACAATCATGGAAATTTTCAGGTCTCTGTGGAAATCCATTAAAAAGATATGACGAGAGAAAAAAGTGGTTCATTTCCAGAGTTTGAAAGCTGAAGAAATCTGAGCGAGGGACAAATTTCCTACCCTCAAACAAACGTAATTCATGGCCAAATGGTAATAGGTGAGAAAAAAAATCATACACTGTGAGCGTCAGGAGTGTCTGAAGATATATTGGCACAAGCCTCATGTCTTAACGTCGCTTTGTTAGGGAGATATGACGATTCGAATATGCCTCTCATTACAGAAATCCAGCGGTGATTTTGAACAAACTCTCCATCGACTTTCTATGGAGAGTTTCCAGACTTTGTGTTGGTCTGAGGAGATTTGCCAAAATTCTATAAATCCCACAACAATAATAGTAACATTTTCTGAAAGCCAGCAAAAATACCTACGTTTTGATGTATAAATTGTGGAAGTGGAGTGAAGATTGAGCAAGTAGCAAGAAGTTGTTCGGACATGAAGAGAAGACTGCAAAACTTTCAGTGGCACACTGAAAGCCAAGTGCATAGCAACCATAACAACGCATGTATTTTGTGAAAAATCACAAAAATGAAACTCAAAACTTAAAGAGGGATAAGATGAAAACGGTAACAGATATGAAAAAGCTGAATCATTCATGAATAGCCCAATAATTTGTGAACATTTTAAAATTTGAATAGTTGTTCTAGGCGAAAGTATGAGAAAGTAGTTAAGTTTCAAAAACAAGCAAGTTTTAGCAGAATTGCTGAAGTTTCCCATTCATTTCAATGGGACAAATTAAAGGAAAAAAGCTTAATATTTTAAAAAGTATAATAGTTAAAAATACCAAAAGTCATAGCGCACATTAGCAGAAATAGCAGAATAGTTTAAAATTTGAACGGTGAAAATCGGCTGAAAATTGTGGAAGTAGTTAAGTGCCAAAAAAACTACAAAAGTGGCAACTAGAATAACTAGAAAAAAATTGCATTTCCTGCGAAAATGCTGTGTGGATGCTGGAACGCTGAAGCTGTCTGCTGAAAATAGTTGAAGATAGCTGAAGAAGCTGAAGAAATTAAAGTCAGTGTTTAAAAAGTTGTTGAAATTTTAATAACTTTGCAGAACAATATCAAGTTAACAAAAATGCAATAACTTAGCAGAAATGGAATAACTTCGAAAAAACATAATTCAGCAGAAATATTGTAGTTTACCAGCAGCTACAACTTAGCAGAAGTAGTGTAACCTAGCAGAAATAATACAATGTAGCAGAAAATTAATAACTTGGCAGAAATGTTACAACTTACCAGAACTGCTATAATTTTGCAGAAATGTAATAATTAGGCAAAACTGGCAACAGATAATAGTTGAAAACGCTGATTTAACCTCAAAGTTACTCATTTAACTGTGAAAAATTACCAGAAACATTAGAAAAGGCAAAAAGAAAAAAAAGAAAAGACAGCAGATAAACTGATGTGGACTAAAACCAAGGTAAAATTGCAGAGTTTACACAGCTGGTGAAATGTAAAAATTGCACCAAAAAACAATCAATCAATCAATCAATCAAACAAACAAACAAACAAACAAACAAACAAACAAACAAACAAACAAACAAACAAAAACAAACCCCCCCCCACAAAAATCAGTTAGGCAATAAATGCACAAGATGCTGCAGTCAGAGATAAATACACCCAAAAATAATGTTAGTGAAATGCCAAAGAGTGGCAGAAAGTTTAGAAAGTATAAAACCCGTAGTAGAAAAGTAGAACATTTAAATATTCTTTTTTAGAAATATATGATACCAAATATTTACCCAGTTGTTTCCAGTGATTACAATAATGGCATACAGAAATAAAAATATCATTTGGG
Source organism: Oreochromis niloticus (assembly GCF_001858045.2). NCBI lineage: Eukaryota > Metazoa > Chordata > Actinopteri > Cichliformes > Cichlidae > Oreochromis > Oreochromis niloticus. The sequence goes on along the minus strand of NW_020328864.1, from coordinate 93,825 downwards.
ACAAACAGAAAAATATTAATAGAAAATGCAAATCAAATAAATCTAAATATACAAACAATTGAAGCATCTGTTGGAATTGTGAACATATCCTTGTTTGCCATGTTTATGTTTATGACCCTAAGATGCGCAGACACATGATAGGCTATTAACTGCAAAAATATATACATATATAAACAGCAAATGAGAGCCAAAAATATATCCTCTGATTTGCTGAAGTTTTGTGCACATACCATTTGGCAAGGATAAACAACATGTTCCAATGCCACATTAAAATTTTAAAAGCTTCTTTTTTTCAATTAGTTTAAAGTTTCCTGATTTGACGATAAATATGGTACCAAACTACAAAATAATGTCTAAATGAAGTCCACATTATGATATATTTCAGGTGTCGAGTCAGTCACACAGCTTAACAATCGATGCACATATTTAAAGAAACAGGGATCAAATAAAGAACATTGTTGTGGAATAAATAACAATGAAAAGTAATCACTGCCCTGTGTTAGAGAGTGACTTATGATGAGGTATTAATTGGGTTAACTTTACCTCTAACAGCTTTTCACATAGTGCTGTGACCAGGATGAAATCCATCATAAAGTAACTGTAAACAGTAGAACCATTAGAATGAATGTTATGGTTCTACTCTGATCAAAACTCAAGTCAGCTGTGTGACCTGATATAAAATGATAAAGAGTAACACATATAAATGGATGTGACCTTCATAAACTTTTCAAAATGACTTTATATGTCTGACCCATTATCTATATATATTAGAGCAGATGTGGAAAGCCACTGTTAGACCTAGTCTATACTAATGTAGTTACTGACACCCCATACTAAGGCAGGATTCATACAAACACACATTATTTATTCTCTTAAACACTTTTTCACATTTTGAGATTGTGTAATTTCCATAAAGAATACGTGTAATGGTTCAATAGATATAGTTATTTAAATGTCCATAATAATCACATGATCATTTTTGTACATCCTACAATTCAAGATTTAGAGCTGTGTGTTTGTATGAATTCAGCTTGCTATACTTATAGACTTAGATATATTAATCCACTATTAACCAAAACAAGTTTCATTGTTTGGGTAAATAGATTGGGTTTGTTCTACAAAATAATTATTCAACAATAAAAAAAAAATAAAAAAAAATATATATATATCTGCACATTAATCCAGAGTTCAGGTTCATATGTCTGATATTGTTTGTTAAATCCGGTGACACAAACACAGTCAACAATTCATTGCTAGAGTGACATTTGGTCCTTTTTACCTTCGACCAATGATATTCTGGTTACTTGGACCAGTTTAGTATTAGCTGTCACAGAGGAATGTTAACCATGAATCCAAAAGACAAAACTGAAAAAAATATGTTAATTACAAACATGTTTTTGCTTTGTAAAAGTATTGAAACTACATGGAAACTGTCACCTTAAAGCCTCATTGTAAATAGCATCACAAACAGATGTTTTCCACACAGTTAACAAAGCTCCACCACATCCAATCACTGCATATAAATCTAAAAGAAAACAAAAACAAATAAAAATAAAATAAAATTAACACAAGGGAAGACTTTTGATTTAATAACTAAGCTTAAAATAAGTGTTACCTTTGAATATTTGTGGGAAAAGTCTGATGCTACCCCAAGAATACAAAGCCACACTGGAAACGATGACAGGCTTGCAGCCCTCTGTCTTCCTGGAGTGAGGTGCCTGATCAGTAGAAGTGAGTTAACAGAAGTCGGTGTCTGTAAGAGCGGTCAAACACTGATACTCTGTCCACTTGCATAGAGTCTAAGAAGCTGAAATGCAGGCACACAGGACGAGCTTGTTCTAAAAAATACAGAAAAGGGAACATTTTATTTGTGTTAAGGCCTAAAAACTACAAATAAGTTATACAATGAATAATTTTGAAATACCTTATAGGTGCTGCAGGCCACCAGACTCCAGAGCAATCTCACACTCACATGATGGTGAGGAAAGACATGAGCTCTGCAATGAGGTTTGAATGTCTCAGTTGGGACACTGAAGAACTCAGAAGACAGCAATACCTGCACAGAGAGACAGAGTAGAAAAAGCATAGATTTGTAATCCATAATGTGAATTAAAACTCAAAAAGTGTCAACAAGTATAATCATTTGAGTGTGGAATTATTTATGCAATAATCAGGATTTAAATTAATTAATTGAATTAAAAGCACTGACATTTTATCTTTATCAAAGATAAAGAATTGTACCTCTCTCTGCTCTGAGGATCACTGAGCATCTCTGACAGGAAATACAGTTTCCTCAGTATGAGTCATCATTGGTGGTCTCAGAGGTGTGTAGTGTGGCAGCATGATGATGGTCTCCAGATCAGGCAGGAGGTCAGGTGATGGGTGTGTCATCTTCTCCATTGAAGACACACTGGTATGGCAGTTCATAAAACAGCAGTCTCCTTGTGGCATGTAGTTATCTGTGCAGTCCAGCACTGATGGATCAGGTTTGGCTCAGCAGTTCACGAAGATGGTGTTAAGATGTTGTTTCAGCTGAGGATGGTGAAGTTTGAAGGTTTTGCCACAAAGGAGACATGACTGTGTGTGCCCTGTCTGAAAAAAATAAATCTACAAAACATAAAGTGCTGCTACCCACCCTCCCCACCCACCCATCTCAGCCCCCAAGTATCTATGTAATGCTGGTATGGGGTGTAAGTTACTGAATCTAATTAGTTCATCAGAAAGCGTGGGCTACACCTAAAGCCCACACTTTCTGATGTCTTTTTCCAGCTGCTCAGAAAATTCTGACTTGGCCTTTATCCACCCAAACCCAAACCCACCCAGATAAAGGCCAAGTCAGAAAATGGATGCAGAAACTTTCCATGTACTTCTAAATCAGTTTTTATACATATTCTGTAAGCTATAAAAATATTTTTCTCTACATAATGCATTATTATAGACATCTCTGGTAGCCTAAAGTTAGTTTAAAACTTTTGACATTTTTTACCTCTAAAATATAAGCAAAAACTCATTCATCCCCAAAACGTTTGATTCTACAAAATTTACTATAATCAAGAAAATGTAATTGTCTGTATTTATTCATGTGACCCATAATAAATACCTGCATTTATCTGGGATTTATTTATTTACTATTTCATATTTCAAAGCCCTTGAAGGGGAATGTCTCGTTTGTTGAGATACATACGTCAGAGTAAAAAAAGTATCAACAAAGGAGATGACAATTAACATCAATGAAAAAATGCATTTTAAAATAGTAGATTTAGTCATTTAAAACATGAGAATAAAAAATAAATGATGTCCGTTTAATACTTGTTGCAGCATATTTCAGATCTGAGGTGCATGATAACAGAAGGCAGATCTCCCTGCTCTGCATGAAGTACAGCCATGATTTGATAAAATGATTAATAACATTGCAATGAGAAAGGTTTGATAAATTGAAGGATGGTTTTCTTATAGACAGAGCAGGGAAGCGAATTTTTGGGAAGCCTTCCATTATCAACAAAAAATCTTTTTCATACTCTACAATCAGTAAACTCTGTAACAAACATGATCTGTAATTGTTTCAAAACTCACCAGACGACTTCATGATTGGCTGGAGGACAGGACACAAAACACAGGGTTGTGGTAACTGTAATATGTCCTCAGGACACCTGAATAGAGACTGTGCTTTGGATGAGAAATGAAAATGAGGTCAAGCAGGGTGTTCTTGTCTGTAGTGACAGAATTGATCAGCTGTGAATACCCTCTCGACTGAAACTGCTCCAGAATCTGTTTTCTTCCACTCTGTAACTGGTTCTCATTAAAATCTCCACACACAATGATTGGGTGACAGTCCATTATTTCAAGAGAATCTAAAAGACTTACCAGGTTTTGCATGAATGGTGTCAAACTGTAGTCTGGAGGTCTGTACACAACCGCAATGAGCGCAGGGAATGGAGCCTGAACCTTCAACACTAAGAACTCAAGATCAGTGACATTATGCAGATACTGTTTTACCTGAACCTGAAAATGATTCCTCAAATACACAACAACTCCACCACCACTTCTGCTGGCCATGTGAGGAAAGTTTGTGTAGGACACATGTCTGTTGCGTTTGAACATGGTGTAGCCGTCCAAATGAAGACTGTCTGCAACAAAGGAGCCTTGGAGGTGAGACTCAGTGAGACACAAAACATCTGCTAAACACATTTCATGATGACTCTTGATGTCACTGATGTGAGATGGTAAACCCTCTGTATTGTGATGGATCAGTGTAAGAGTGTCAGGTCTGCTGGCTGTTTCTCTGACCTGGAGAAGAGGCATCATTTCCTCAACACTGGCTTGTCTCATGGTTTGGAGCGCTGCAGTTACCTCGGGATTGGCGTAGATCTTTTTCTCATCCAAGTCCTGTAAATAGAGTCCACTGAGAGACGTCACCCTGCTGAGAGCAACATAAGCCATACCTGGTTCAAAAATGTTCTTCATTGAAACTACAGCTGTCTGTGTTGTAAGACCCTGAGTTTTGTGAATTGTGCAGGCAAATGCTAGCTTTACAGGAAACTGTCTGCGTACCGCCCCTTTAAACTTCAGATTCTCCTCTGATCTCTCAATGTAAACCAGATCATCAGATGCTGCATTAGCACTGCGGTTGCTTCTTACAGACTGCCGGTTGTCCATTCTGAGCCCCAGTTTAATTATGCGTCCATCATTTTCAGATCTTACCACCTTTATCAGTATACCAAAAGCACCGTTGACCAAACCGTTTAGTATGTCCAAGTTTCTGGTTAGCATCACTCGAGCTCCTTCAGCAACGTTCAGAGTGTCGGGTAAATCATTTTGAGCACCTGTAAATGGTTTGTCTCTTCGTGCCATTCTGCCTGTACGTTTATCCTTCTGGAAATCGTCTGCAGTGATGATTATAACGTTTGAATGAAGCTTCTTCAGGGTATCTGTGTTATGGGATTCCACATTCTTGTTGGTGGCATAGATGTGTAAGACCTCGATTGGACATTCTTCTGGTGCAGTCACAGCCTGTGACAACAAATCTCTGTCGCACTGAGAAAGCTCATCTGTCTTTTCTTTCACTCTAATCCTGTTCAGCATCTCTGCAAAGGCCACATCATCTTTCTGACGCATGATCTCAGTTAGAGTGATCATCTGAAAATGTTCCTGCCATAGGTCAATCTGTTCTGGATCGTAAACGCAGAGAGGTTTAGACTGTCGCACTGGTGGCAGCTGGTAAAAATCTCCAACAGCTAAAACTGACATTCCACCAAAAGGTCTCTGAGTGCCTTTGATTTGTTTCAGTCTTGCATCCACATAAGCAAAAAGGGGTTTTGAAACCATTGAAATCTCATCAATAACAATAATTTTAGCATTCATAAGCTCAGATCTGACTTCATCCAGTTGGTTACCAAGTCCTTGAATGGGTGGTTTCAGACTCCTGGGTAGTTTCAGTAGAGAATGTAACGTAGAGCCATTGATAGAAAAAGCTGCTGTCCCGGTAAATGACGTCAGTAAAACAGTTGGATTTGATATGTCAGCTTCTTCTGCATTAGCAGGCAGTCTGCTCAGGATCTTTGATGCTTCAGAGTGAATACATTTAATCAGATGTGACTTTCCAGTTCCTGCACCACCGTTGATATAGAAGAAAAATGGATCTGGGTTCAAACCACAAACGCGCTGAATACACCAGTCTCTTATAGCATAGAACACGCAGGCCTGCTTCTGGTTCAGATTCTGATACATTACACGTACCACAGCTGGATCGACTGCTGGTTGTTCTCTGATGGCTCTGATCTCTGTTACAGCATCAGACTGACGACTGTAGTCGGGGACATTCTCCTGTTCGTTCTCATCATCAGAATGTCTCTCAGGAAGATTCTCATCACATTGCAGCCTCACAACTTCAGATTCAGGAGCCAGATTACACCATTCATCAATCACAACGTCCCTGTTTTGTTCAAACTCTTCCAGTGCACTCTCAATATCCTCAGAGTTCTTCTCATACTTGTCTTTATTTCTCTTCACAACCCTTTTCACAGACTCACTGTGGTCTGAACATGGAAGTCGTACACAACCTGAGTTGTAGAAGGACTGATAGGTTTGGAACCCTTGTGGTTTCAGTTCCTGCTCTGATCTGTGTGGAAGGTAAAGTCTCAACAGTCGTCCATAATATTGCTCAGGATCTTTTTCTTGTGAACAGTGGTAATACCTGATTATAGCTGGTTTATCATTCTTTCGCCTTTGTACAAATCCAAGCTGGTTTAGAAGAGGAAGCACATCTTTTCCTTCATTTGGACCACTCACCAACCGGCACAAGGCAGCAAAATCAGCCAGGGACATTTCCTCATATTCTGGTGTCTCAGGTCTGCATTTGTATTTATCACTCAAACTTGTCATCCAAATATTACAACTGTCGTGTGTTGTGCTTTCCAGATAGCTCATGGGGCGACTCATTTTTACTGGGTTATCATCTGTTGGTACAAATACAACACTGCGGGAACATTTTTTCATTTTTATGCCACAGACTCGAGTCACACACTCCTGTGCACTGATTTCTCTCTTTTTTGAATAAGCCTGCATCACAGCTCTCATTTCATCACATTCATTGACCGTGTTCTTTGCAGAGTTATCAATAACTGTCTTCAGGTATTCAGAGAGGCCAGATTCTTTCTTCGTTATATATTTACAGAGATATTCTATACATGAATAGGCATTCAAGATTAATGAGACATCCAAATTCGCGTTCCAGGCTTCAAGCAGGTGTGGGTTGTAATTGTTGATCCAACAGTCCTTTGGGTCACGTTTCAAAATCAGCGCCGTTTTCTTGTTTATGTCTTGCAGGCATTGCTCATACTCATTCATTGTCAAGTTGCATCGTGACAGAATCTGCTCTATGGTGAGGGAAGCAGCTTCAGGTTCCTTCAGCAGGTTCATCAAAGGTCTGAGTTTGGCTTTTGCAGCTTCAGTGTCTGAATCCTCATCCTGTCTTGCAATCATTGTTCTTGTGGCTGGTGGTTTTGGAAACCCAAATCTACAACCAGAGTTTACACTCTTAAAGCATGTCTTTGTATGGTTTTTGCTGTGCTGTTGCAGTTCAGTGACTTTTTTGTGCAGTTCAGGTTGTTTTTCTGGATCAGGGAGTTGAGCTGAGATGTATCTGTCCACAAAGTCACAGACAGTTTGGTCATCATCCACATCTACTTCCACCTTTTCTCGAATCCACAGCAACATGTGTATATGCGGACTACCTCTGTGCTGGAACTCAACTCTGTAAAAGTAATCAATGATTTCACCAAGGGGCTGTGCAGGAGAAAAAAGCAAATCTCTGAACAAAGCCTCAACACGCTTATCAAACATTCGCATGGTGGTAACTGGATTTGATCTTAGAATTTCACACTTTTCTGACCACTCCAGGGCTTCAAAATCAACCTCTTCACCTTGCTGTCTCTTTATTGCTTGAATCACTTCAGGCCATCTCATCTCAGCAGCAGAGAAAGTGACAAAGAACTGAGGTGTTCCTATTTGACGAACCATACTGAATAGATCTTTGGTGGTTTTCTGCCAGTAAGCTGGAGTTCCTCTGAGTGGCTGCATAAATCTGATTGCATCTTTATTTCTTACCAGCTTCTCTACTTCTGTCTTACTTTGTAACATTCCTGATGTGATTTTCCGTCCATCTTTGGTCATAGTTTTACCTTTCCTTAGCTGTATTGTCATGCTGGAATTAGCCAAGTGTATTTCAGTGACAAACTGTGAGAAAAACAGGTAATTTGTATCTTTAGCAAATCTTGCATCAATGTTGAAAAGCCTTGACTTGAAGTAAGCACTCGGTGTGAGTTTAAGACGTCTCTTTTCATCCAGTGTATTCTGACCGTTAGGAAACTGCACAGGAAATGCCATGGCTTCCAAATGAGGAGTTCTGAAGAAGCTAACAGGATTGTTTCTTTCTGCAGGCGCCACACAATATGTGTTATCAGTGAAACAGAGAATCTCTTCTGAAATGTCTAAAGGCTGCAGACAACTTTCTAGAGCAAAACCTCCATTGTTCAAATCACTTTCTGGTTCCTCAGGATTTTGTTCCTCTGGTTGTTCATCACAGGATTGCATATCAATATCTTGTTCACTTTCAGACTCAGTTTCACACAAAAGGGCATCTTTTTCATAGTTGTCAATTTCCATTAAATCTGCTTCATTATAATCATCACTTCCCATGCTGGCTTCATCACTGCTGTCATCATCAGGTAACGTTGGATCACAAAGCAATGCATCATCTCTGATAACAATATCTGTGTACTGTGGATGAATCTGTTTCAGTTTACGCAGGGCTTGGATCAGTTTAGACCAGGTGACAGTCTGGAACAGCTGATGGCCTTTGTAGCACAGTCGTCTTTTCAGCTTGATCCTCATTATCTGCGATTGGTTTCTGAGCCGAGGTAAACAGTCAACTGTTTGTTGGACTTCAGATGGTACACACACCACATTACCACGTATGAGTCTTTGTCTACCTTTTGGAAGAGGAATAATCTTAGCAAATGGTATGCATTTGGAAATTAGATGTCTCTCCAGAATGTTGAGATCACACAGTTCAGCTGGAATATCCTGCAGTTCTAAAGCATTGACAGCAGCAAGCCTTGGCATGCGTCCACTTTTGAGGGAACTGTGACACGTGTGACAGATATACTCCTTCTTTCTCTCAACAGGAAAGCTGCACTGATCATTACATGCTTCATCACACACATGAACAAATTTACCAGTTAGACACTGCTGAGCTACAGTTTGGTGTTTTGAGTAATTATCTCTTTTGCAGATTTTCACCTGATTAGGAAAAGAAGCTTTTAGACAAACAGTACAAACATACGATGGTGCTGACTTAATATTTGATCTGAAACAAGATATGGCCTCATTCATTAAACTGTTATCTGGATGACACTGTAAACTTTCAGCTGGTTGATGCATCTGTGAGTATTTTCTTTTTATTTTCATTGCACATCTGACATTATGCATCTGTCTAAAAGACAAACTGTTCCAATATTTTACTCTCATTCGTTCTCTCATATTGTCCCTGTGTTGCTGCTGAAATATTCTCTCTTTGCAATAACGTCTAGTGATGTAGGATTGTTTTTTCTGTCTAAATTCTTCACTTTCTTTATATAGGTTAGAAACATATGACCTCATGTAAGCTTTATGTTTCTCTCTGAATTCATCACAAGTTCTGTATATTCTTCTTATACGTTCTTTCTGTTTTTCTTTGAATACAGGAGAATCTCTATATGCTCTTGTTATACGTTCCTTCTGCTTTTCTCTGAATACAGAAGATTGTCTATAACATTCTCTATATGTTTTTTTCATACGTTCCTTCTGCTTTTCTCTGAATATAGGATTGTCTTTATACATCCTTATGACATGTTCTCTTTTTTTCTCTCTAATTTGAGCATTTTCTTTATACATCTTTCTCATATGCTCTCTCTGATTCTCTCTATATTTAGCATTTAATTTATACAGATTATTTTTGTACACACCTTTTTTCTGTCTGTGATCAGTATCATTAGACTTTCTACTGGAATTTTTTTTCTTTGCCTTAAAGCTTTCACTGGAAGTGTATATCTGCCTTTCTTTCTTTTTCTGATTTTCCTTCCTTTGTGGTAGTTTTTGTTGGGCCAATAATCTTCTCCTAATTTTTCTCCTTTCCTGTTTATTATGTTTCAACAGTTTAAGTGAGAGTTCCTGTGTTGTCTTAGTTGAACAGGAGGAAATGTTTGAATCATTCTGAGGAACACAATCTGATTTTGCCTGAGTGTCTCTCACAGAAGATGCAGATGTTTCATTTTCAAAATAATCAGAAGGACAATAGTTCATCTCAGCAGCAGCTGTGTCATTGGAATAATCCACTCTGGATGACGTCACTTTAGTGGTTAAAGTGTTGGTTCCAGTTTTCTGTGTCTGCTCGGTGGATGTTTGGAAGTTTAATTCATGAACAGTTTCATTGAGAACTGGTTTTGGAGCACTTTTAGCTGTTTGTCTGTATTCAGTGGTTTGATTAGCATCTCTTTGATAAGCAGCATTTTGACTGTGAAACTCGACAGGCTGTAGCTCATAAGTGCAGGTTGGTGCGATGCTAAACATTTGGTACAAGCGTTTGATCCTGTCAATCATGCTGTTAAGATGTGTGAATTTTAACATCACTGCATTTCCACCACTTACACCTAGCGACAATGGCATTCCTGTAGACTTACGTGGGTGAGGGTCAAAATATGCGTTTTCACCTGAAGTCAGCCTGCAAACTGCGATGACTGTTCCTCCCATGACTAGCAAAGCGTAGCGAACGTCTGAAGCCAAACACTGTAGTCCCTGTTCAAGGCTCAGAAAATGATCTGTACCATCAAATGTGCCGTAACGAGCAAACTGAGACTTATCCACTTGATACTCGTGTCTGCGGCTGGTGACCACTGAGGGAAGCTCATCACAGGCTAGAAACACGCTGTTCACAAACCTCTTTCTGGCATCTGAATACACGGCATGGCCTTTGTCCAACACACGGTTTAGATCTGCTCTGGTAATGAATTCATCCTCGTCTAAGAATGACAGGAAAACCAAACTGTTCGCCATGCATTGCTGATTCCGGTACTTTCCATACTTAGCAGAGGCCTGGCTTCGGGACGCACAGATGCTACTCACTCGTGGACGACTTTCACTGTTTGTAACCTGTACATGAGACGGTCCTGGAGTTTCTCCATCATGCTGCGTTTGCACAGTTACCTGGGGTTCAGTCTGGATTATCTGCTGTACTTTAGCATTTGGCACAGACACTGATTGTACACCTCTCTTTACCACATCTGAATAAGTGACTGTGGCTGTCTGAACACTGCTCTGCACTTCAGGACTGGGAATAGTTGTAACAGACACCTTTACCTGCTCACCGCTCTGAGAAACATTTACCTGTTCTTTCTGCTTTTGCCATCTAAGCTTCTGGGACTGCGACCTTTGACCTTTTCTCGGCATTTTATCGAAGTACAAACTGAAGCTTATATGTATTTATACAAAGATATAAACAAAACTCAACCTGGAAACAGTGAAGAACTAATAACTCTTCAAGTTAGTATTAAATCTGAAAAAATGTCAATATAAATATAAAAATGTTCCAATGTTTTTATCAATATGTAAATAGATGTAAAAGGTTGACTTTAATCCAAACTCCTAAAAGATATTCAGTTCTTGAAAACACTTGGCTCAGTTTTATTGTAGCTTTTTCCAAAACAGAATATTTTTACTTCTGATATTTTAACCAGACTTGTTAATGACTAGATCTTAGCTTCTGTAAAGGGATATACAGAATAAATCACAATAATCAACAGGCTATAATAAAACTTTTAGTTTTTAAGTAGACTTTGTGTAAATCTTTCAGATATCTAAAATGTAAAGCAAATATAAACAGCTGTGGTGATGTGGTGATCAGATGACAGGCAATGAGGATTCTTCAGCTGGATGTTCTGCAGCAGTCAGGAAACAGGAAGTCTGGGTCCTCAGGGCAGCTTCTCGATGGCAATTGTGTCTGAACACTTACACTGAGTAACGAAAATGGGTTTGTCCCTAAATAATAATAGTATAACCCTACTATAGTCAAATGTTACTGACAATGAAACAGACTAGCAAAATGTATCTGAAGTTATCTAATTTAATATTTTTGTGAATACAGCAGTCTGAATGTGTTGTATAATATAACAAATTTATCTTATTACAAAAAACCTTTAAGGTGTAAATTTTATATAATGTATCAAAGTAATTGCACCTCTAAGCCAAACTATCAGTGTTTATTCCAAAGTGTTCCAAGTAAAAATTAAAATTACAAATCTACAGCTGTGTAAATAGTTTCTACTGTACTGTAATTCTACTATTGTAATTTCAACTTTCTACTTGTAATTTCCAGCAAAAAGACTGGCTGTGAGAGAGTTTAACGATAGGAAAGGAGCAGTGAGAGCAGAGACCTCTCAAAATTCTGTAACAGATAGATGAAGTACTGGTAACTTCAATTTCCCAAAAATTGGGACCATGTCAAAACTTGATTATTCCAGTCAAAACTTGATTCCAGTCAAAACTTGATTCCAGTCAAAATTGGATTCCAGTTAAAAACGTGATTTTTGATAACTTAGATAGAGCTTGTGGGATAGAGTGAAGCAAGATAGAACGGCTTGTCAAAATAGATCGAGTGGGGAGAGTGATAGGACAGACTGAATGGCTGACAGAGGGAGAGAGCTTCTGCAGCAGGTCACCTGTAAGACAAAAAGGGACTGGAATTAGGCATATTTCCAATAAACGTAGCTTTCCAGTATTTTTCAGACAATAAGGCACACTTAAAATCCTTTAATGTTCCCAAAAATAGACTGAGCGCCTTGTGTATTCATTCTGGCTGTGCTTACTGACTTCAAACCAATTCTATGTGGGACACGGTGCTGCAAAATCTCTCAAAATGTTATAGTACAACTTTGGTAAGCTACCGTAGTTAGGAGCCTCGCGGTGTAATTCACACTGTGCTTGAACATAATATTATGCTGTGTGTGTGTGTGTATAAGGACCTGGCAACTATTAAGAGCCATGCTTACGAAGCAGGTTTCAAACTGATCAGCTCATGAAGAATTTGATGGATTTGTGGAAGAGGAATAAACTGAAAAAGTGAATGTGTCGTTCTGTATTTTATGTGTTACAACTGAACAATGTTGCGGATTATTGTGAATGAATTGAATACAGCTTGACTTATCTGGCTGTTTTGTTTGGCTTAATGTACCTTATGTTTAAAAAAAACAGACCCGTTCATTGCCCTTATGCCTTATAATCTGAAAAATACAGTGCATATTGCACTGAATGACAATGATATAATGACATTTTTGCATTCTGTTAACACAATAAAAACAGTGTATTGACTGAAACCAAGATGTGCTGCAACAGTTACTGTAAATATTATATGGTCCAAACAAACCTACACACTGACATTAGAGCAGTCAGTTTCTGGCTCCCTGCTTTGCATTAACTCAACTCAAATTTACTGATTCACTGGCCAAAAAGAACACAGATCCTTTCTCACATTTGCCTAAAAACATCTTGATGATCACCAAGAGCTGTGCTGACTCACTGCACTAAACTGAGTCTCCTACAGTGAGAGACGAATTTCAGAAAAACACCAGCATTTAAGTCAAACATGATGCTGTTACTGTGATGGTCCACAGTTCCTTTACTACTTCAGGACCTGCATCATGCCGTCAGGACCTGAGCTTCAGATTAATCATACTTGGGATTCACAGCAGGAAACTGATGAGTTGATCCAAAACACACAAGGAACTCTGAATGAAACAAAACTCTTGGTGCAGACTAATCAGATTCTGGACTTCAATGAAATTGAGAACTTTACATGACTTGAAAACCGTATATTGGACCTTAATGAAACAAAATCTGAAAGTAGAGTTGTCCAAAATCCCCCTAGTAATGCAAATCAGTCATTAATAGTTACTGTAAATGCTTGATGGTACTTCTTGCTATCAGGACTATTAGACTGGGTATTAGACAGCAACATGATTTTACATTAGACCAGGTTGTTCTGGTTTGATTTTCTGTGCTTCATAAATAAAATCATCACTGTCAAACTGCTTTTTGTATTGATCCAGGTTATCCTTGTTAGATTATTTAAACATTTAAACGTGACAAAAAAAACATAAAATAAATCTGCAAGGAAGAAAGTCTTTTCCCAGCACTGGACCTCAGACAAACCTTTACTTACCAGACTTGAGACGATCAGATCAGCAGTCTAAAGAAAGGAAACAATACATCAGATCACTGTTTAATGATTCAGACAGTTGAGCCTCTTCACACACAATCCAATTTACTGTGACATAAAATAACTAGTAAAATCCTCAATTTCTTCAAGCTTTTATGAACATTAGCTGCAGAGTCTCACATGGCTATAACGTGTAATAAAAGCATTTATACTACAGAAGTGCAAAGAATAGGCACCAATATTTGTTGGCACAAATGCAGGATATACCTGTTGGAAGGAATATTTATGTATTTTGCAATATTTCCCTTTTTGCCAACATTTCTATTTAATTTTTAAACACACTGTATTCACTAAATAATTAATAAACTAATTTTAACTTATAGCATAAATAGAGAACACACTGACTTTAATATACCAAACACTGTGCACTCACAACTCTAGTTCTCTTAGTTTTTTTCTCATTGCTTAAGTGCTTAAAATCAGACATAAATGGGCTATTAAATTTCAGGGACATTTTCAGGGACAGTCAGAGGTCCTGTGTGGGGGCTTTGCTGCTTCAGATTACAAATCCTGACCATTTGTTTTTGCCCATCAGTAAATGGATGTCACAAAAAGCAAAACTAGTGTATGTAAATTATCAGACATGCTATACAATGACAGTGTCATATTGCTTCAGTTATAATCACTGTTTACTTACCAGCAAAGGCAAAACCAAAGATCTGTTTCAATCTGTGTAACAAAAGATAAATAACAAAAATACAGAATGAGACAACTCAAATCAGCGTCAGTCAATACTGCATTACTTTCGGTAGTCAAAAAGAGTCAGTTAACTTCTGTGTTTACTACAGCTGGAATACAAACAACAACTGTCCTCTGTTTTCTTTTTTCTACACCATATTAAGGATAACCATGTTCATTAAAGGTAATATGTGGTTTCATCCATTTGCAATAAGCCACACAAGTTTCTTAGTCATGTTAAACTCTAATAGTCTAAGGAGCTTGGAAAGAAAGTGTCTGGACTTCTTCACTGAAGAAGCTTCCCAGATGTGAAGAGGTGAAACGTCTTCTTGAAGTACAATGACCTGAATGACTGAGAACCATCACAGTCATAATGCTCTAATACTTTGCTGCTATTAGATAACGTAGTCAATATCATAAGCAATTATTTGCTACATGTATCACTGCACACTTTATCCAATGGTGACATCACAATTTCAAAGTATGCAACAATCATAAATGAAAGCTTGAATGATATATCTGTTTTTTATCTGGTTTTAACATTTGAGGTGGCCTACATTCAAATTCTGCTGCCTAAAAATATTATCAATTGCATACACCATCATTTAGTATAATACATGCTGTTGTTTTAAAACAAATATCTACATTCTATATTAATAATATTAATGGCCCACTGCTGCATTTTATTTATTTGTAGTTAGCCCTTTTTGTTTTTAATTTCATTCATATTCCATAAAGACAGAAGTCCCCCAAGACCTCCAGATTTTGGTTATATTTAAAAGTAGGCCTGCACAAACAAAAATTTGTTAAACAGTTCTTAAGAATTAAAAAGTCAACTCTTATGAGGGTTGTTATTGTTCTTACATTAACTATGTGTTTTATCCTCAGTCTCCCTTCCCTTAATTAACCTGCAACACAAGACACACGCGCATACAAGCACGTGACTCTTTTTCTCCCGCTGATCAGCCAGAGGCTCCTATTAAGTCGCCACACCTGGTGCTTCAGCAGTTATTGGTTCTAAGATGGCGGTTAAATACCTTTACAACCTGAAGAATGAGCCTGTTTTAACCTACCTACCGATTTGTGAGGAGTAGAACTAACTGCACCTTCTGTAACAGTCTCAGAAACACTAACACACCAAATGAAGCTAATAAAACAATACTAACTGTAGTTTACAGTCAAATGAACCGTCTTCATTTCACACTGGAGCTAGGCATTAGCATTGGGTTGTTAGCCTTAGCTCATAAAACACTCCCTTTAATAATACAACTTTTTACTAAAAAAGCATTCATTGTGTTACTTTAATCAGAGTTATACTTCGACTGGATTTATAAGTCACTAACAAAAGCTCGGTAAATCCCTCAAACAGCTTATAAACATTTATTTACAGAGAAGAGAAGCAGAGAAGTAGCTCTTACCGCAGCGATGGGGGAAGTGGGCGGAGACGTGCGAGTGAGCCGGAGTCAAAAAAGAGGCATTTACTGGTAGTGGGATATCCCGCCAGTACAAAAAGTTGGCATTGAAAACGTGAAAAATATATGTAAATGTATTATTATATGAGATTTATTTGCTACAGAAAGAAACTAGCAGAATTTGAAGTATATAAATTGAATAAATATTCCAAACAGGATTATTAGAATTTAAAATAATGGTTAAAATTCATTAATAAATATTAGGTTATTATGTTAAAATGTAATATATATTAACACATTTATTTAACTGACAGGATCAATAAGAACAGTCTTCTCCTCAACACCAATACCAAGGAGCTGGTGATGGAGTGCACAAGACCTAAAAAAACAGTGCAGGACAGTCTGCAATGATGGGGAGTTAGATATTGTGCAGAGCAGATGAGGAGGAAGTTGTATTCTAAAATGGAGAACAAATAACACAGTCACCTAAGCATCCTCACAGGACAGCAGAAAGTACAGTAACAGGTTCCTCTCACTGAGGTATTCTGAGCTAAATGGACTTGGCACCACTCGTTTACCTGTGCTACAGTGAGGCAAAGGTGGTTGTCTCCAACAAGGCTGTGTTCAGCAAAGGCTTTAAAGACCACCATGCAAAGTATAAATAAATAACATAGCAGTTATACTTAGTCTTTTTACAGCAGCCCTCTCTATAAACGTACATTTATCATATAAATATAACTGTTTTAACACAAATACTATATTTAGCAGAAATATTATGATTTGGCAAAAATACTATGCTTTGGAACAAATACCAAGATTTGGCAGAAATACTATGAGCAGTAATAATATAACATAGTAGAAATACTGTTATTTTGTGGAAATACAATGCTTTGGCACAAATACCATGATATGGCAAAAACACTATGATTTAGCAGAAATACTATGATTCAGCAGAAGTACTAAGATGTAGTAAAAGTACTTTGATTTAAGAGAAATACAATTATGGAGGAGTAATACTTTAAAATGGGAAAAATATTGATACACACACACATACAGAGAGCCTAAAGGGAACAGTATTTGTTCAATGGAGTGTTAACAAGAATCTGAGGTCCATATTAGAAAAGCTGCTAAAATCATAAAACTTTGCAGAATTGTAATAAATGAACAATATGACTTACTTGTCTGTGATAGTGTATTAATTTGTAGGGGGGAAAAAAAATGTTAACCAAGGTGGAATTGAACCCGTGATCTTTGGGCTGCCGAGCAGTGTCATCACCAACTGCGCCACTGGGAAACAGAGCAGTGGCTTGGAAAATGGGGAGATGTACTGTCAGACTTAGATCGCGGTGAGAGGCGTAAAACGCCGATTTTCGGAGTTACAATATGTCGTGTAACTCAAAAACTAGGTGGAATAGAAGCATCAATCTTCTACTGGGTGAATCAGCGGACTTTGGTGTACTTTGACTGCGATTTTCATAGCTCTAGGTACCTCCGTCGCAGAGATATGACGAGAGAAGAAACAGCTTCATTTTCAGAGTTTGAAAAGTGAGAGGAGGACAGATTTCCACCCCTCAAACAAACGTAATTTATGGCTCAACAGTAAGATGACTGTAAAAACTGCTCCACTTTGATTCAACAGAAATACTATTATGGAGGAGTAATACTTTAACATGGGAGAAATATTGATACAGACACACAAACATACACATACACAGAGCCTAAAGGGAACAGTGGCTGTTAAGAGTCTGTGCTTGGTATATCTAGGTCAGTTAAATTAGCTGCACCTGCTGTAATCAGCCCTTACACACACAGACACACAGAGAGGTATAAGTTTTCTGCAGTGTATTTCTCACATTCAGGATTCCCCTCGAACAAATGGCCATAATTTCCTAACCGTAGGGGCTAGAACGCTCATTCTTACACCGTTTTGTTCAGAAGAGATGGGGGAATCTGCAGGTCTTCTTAATTCAGAGATAAAATATAAATTATTGAAGATATATGACTTGTAATACACTGTAACTGAGTAGAGGCGAAGCAAAACTGCCTTGACTTCCCCTCAAACAACGTTTTGTAACTCTAAATCTATATGGAGCATCAAAATCATTCTTTCACCGTAAGAAACAGCAGGCTTTGGTGAACAGTCATGGGAATTTTCAGATCTCTGTGGAAATCCATCAAAAAGATCTGACGAGAGAAAAAAGTGCCTCATTTCCAGAGTTTGAAATCTGAAGAGATCTGAGCAAGGCACAAATTTCCTACCCTCAAACAAATGTAATTCATGGCCAAATGGTAATAAGTGAGAAAAAAATTCTTGAATTGTGAGCATCAGGAGTGTCTGAAGATATATTGGCACAAGCGTCATGTCTCAACTTTGTTTCGTTAAGGAGATATGACGATTCGAAAATGCCTCTCATTAGAGAAATCCAGCGGTGATTTTGAACAAACTCTCCATTGACTTTCTGTGGAGAGTTGTCAGACTTTGTGTTGCTCTGAGGAGATTTGCCAAAATTCTGTAACTCCCACAACAATGATAGTGACATTTTCTGAAAGCCAGCAAAAATACCTATGTTTTAATGTATAATTTGTGGGGGTTGAGAGGAAATTGAGCGAGTTGCAAGAAGTTGTTCAGACATGAAGAGAAAATTCAGAACGGACCAGCACTCACTCTGAGTTAATTGCATAGCAACCATAGCAACACATGTATTTTCTGAAAAATCACAATTTTGCAACTGAAAACTTAAAGAGGTATACAATTAAAACGGTAGAAGATCTGAAAAAGCTGAATCACACAGGAATAGCCCAATAATCTGAGAATATTTTAAAGTTTGAATGGACTTTCTAGGTGAAAGTATGACAAAGTAGTTAAGTTTCAAAAACAAGCAAGTTTTAGCAGAATTGTGGAAGTTTCCCATTCATTTCAATGGGACAAATTAAAGGAAAAAAGTGTAATATTTTAAAAAGTATAATAGTAATAAACACCAAAAGTCATAGCAGGAATTAGCAGAAAGAGCAGAACAGTATAGAGTTTGAACGGAGAAAATCGGCTGAAAACTGAAAGAGTAGTTAGGTGCCGAAAAATGGGGGAGCAACCAGAATAAAGTAAAGATAAAGTATAAAGAGAAACAGGATCTCAATAGTGTGGATGCCTCCAGCATCCACACAATAATAAAGAATAAAGAGAAACAGGAACTCAATAGTGTGGATGCCTAAAGCATCCACACAATAATAACTAGAAAGCGAAAATTTCTGAAGAAATTTTATGTGTGCCTATGCCGCTGCTAATCTGTGTAGTTTGCCATTCTTACGGCTGCTTAGGGCAAAACTCAGAAGAGCAGCCATTCTCCACCATGAACTATGGTAAAAACAAACACCGCTCACACTTCACAGATGACAGCTTACAGTTTTGTGTAAAGATGAAGTTGCTTTGTACAGCCCCGATTTGCAGACGCTGTGCACAGAGGTTCATGAGCAGAAGTCCCCATTGTAGCACGGCAGACCCGACAATGTTTGCATGAACACGCTTTGAAGCATTACGTTATGGACCACTTTTCACACATGGTTGGTGTACCCACACAACCGGCTGTAGCTTTTCAACTTACACACACCCAAAAAACAGCCGAGAGAGCACAGACAACGCCCGAGAGGCGTGATTGCAGATGCCGCTCAGGTGGGTCCACCTCCCCTGCAGCGGCACTGCAGACCACGCCCCGCCACACACATCAAACACGTAAAATAAATATTTATGCACTTTCGCATTCACTTTTTGTCTTTTGTTATTTTTACACAGTGTTCTGAATGATGAGCAATGGTCTACAGCCAATCTTGTGTATTATTATACAAACTTTGGTTGTAAGATTCAGATAACTATTTAATAAAAGCTAAATATTTTATATGAGAGTAAGAAAGAAAAGTATATCTTTGTGTCCACCTTTCTCTGTTAATGCCCTACCTGGCCCCCTGGCAAAAGCTTTGCTAGATCCGCCCCTGCACAGTTACCAGCTGTCAGCTACACAAGAAAAGGAGCTTGCTGTTTACAGGGAGTGCAGAATTATTAGGCAAATGAGTATTTTGTCCACATCATCCTCTTCATGCATGTTGTCTCACTCCAAGCTGTATAGGCTCGAAAGCCTACTACCAATTAAGCATATTAGGTGATGTGCATCTCTGTAATGAGAAGGGGTGTGGTCTAATGACATCAACACCCTATATCAGGTGTGCATAACTATTAGGCAACTTCCTTTCCTTTGGCAAAATGGGTCAAAAGAAGGACTTGACAGGCTCAGAAAAGTCAAAAATAGTGAGATATCTTGCAGAGGGATGCAGCAGTCTTAAAATTGCGAAGCTTCTGAAGCGTGATCATCGAACAATCAAGCGTTTCATTCAAAATAGTCAACAGGGTCGCAAGAAGCGTGTGGAAAAACCAAGGCGCAAAATAACTGCCCATGAACTGAGAAAAGTCAAGCGTGCAGCTGCCAAGATGCCACTTGCCACCAGTTTGGCCATATTTCAGAGCTGCAACATCACTGGAGTGCCCAAAAGCACAAGGTGTGCAATACTCAGAGACATGGCCAAGGTAAGAAAGGCTGAAAGACGACCACCACTGAACAAGACACACAAGCTGAAACGTCAAGACTGGGCCAAGAAATATCTCAAGACTGATTTTTCTAAGGTTTTATGGACTGATGAAATGAGAGTGAGTCTTGATGGGCCAGATGGATGGGCCCGTGGCTGGATTGGTAAAGGGCAGAGAGCTCCAGTCCCACTCAGACGCCAGCAAGGTGGAGGTGGAGTACTGGTTTGGGCTGGTATCATCAAAGATGAGCTTGTGGGGCCTTTTCGGGTTGAGGATGGAGTCAAGCTCAACTCCCAGTCCTACTGCCAGTTTCTGGAAGACACCTTCTTCAAGCAGTGGTACAGGAAGAAGTCTGCATCCTTCAAGAAAAACATGATTTTAATGCAGGACAATGCTCCATCACACACGTCCAAGTACTCCACAGCGTGGCTGGCAAGAAAGGGTATAAAAGAAGAAAAACTAATGACATGGCCTCCTTGTTCACCTGATCTGAACCCCATTGAGAACCTGTGGTCCATCATCAAATGTGAGATTTACAAGGAGGGAAAACAGTACACCTCTCTGAACAGTGTCTGGGAGGCTGTGGTTGCTGCTGCACGCAATGTTGATGGTGAACAGATCAAAACACTGACAGAATCCATGGATGGCAGGCTTTTGAGTGTCCTTGCAAAGAAAGGTGGCTATATTGGTCGCTGATTTGTTTTTGTTTTGTTTTTGAATGTCAGAAATGTATATTTGTGAATGTGGAGATGTTATATTGGTTTCACTGGTAAAAATAAATAATTGAAATGGGTGTATATTTGTTTTTTGTTAAGTTGCCTAATAATTATGCACAGTAATAGTCACCTGCACACACAGATATCCCCCTAAAATAGCTAAAACTAAAAACAAACTTAAAACTACTTCCAAAAACATTCAGCTTTGATATTAATGAGTTTTTTGGGTTCATTGAGAACATGGTTGTTGTTCAATAATAAAATTATTCCTCAAAAATACAACTTGCCTAATAATTCTGCACTCCCTGTATTTGTCTCTCAGAAACGGTTCATAACTTCCCTTCAACTCATTCATGTCAGCTAAAGGGTAAACCTGTTTCTCCATCACCAGTTCAGCTCTGATGATTCAGTAAGGACATCTGCCGTTTTTACAGCTGTAGCTCCAGCAAACATCAGCTGATACCAGAAATTAAAAGCAAATGAATTCTAACAACAGCTGATCAAGCTTAAACGTGCTGCTGTTGTTTTGCGCGATAAACAAACAAGAGAGAAACGCCGATCATTGATCAGTTTCATGACTGAAGTTTCAACAGGCGAGAGAATGACAGGGGAGGCTGTCATAAAGTTCAACATGCGCACACAGCTGTATAGAAACTCCGTCGTGCTAGCTAGAACGCAGTACGAGTTATTGTAAGTGATTGAAAAAGTCAGCACAACGAAAATAAACTACACCTAAACTCGGTTTATATCTGACCCAAATAGAGTGCAGTTCATAACTTCTTACCTGAAATTCAGTTCACCTCACGCTCCTGCCTTCGCTTTCCCTGATCCACGATTGACCACCGCGTTAGCAACCACCGGTCGATCGGCGGTAGCCTGCCCGGCCTCGAATGTCTCGTTGGCGGCATGTCCTTTCTGTCACACACCGGTGGATAGCTGCCCTCTGTTGTAGCTCCGGCTAGCCACCACCAAACAACTCGGTTATTTTTTCCACATCGACCAGCATCATCGGCCCATATGAACGAAAATAAGTCCAGCTAAAACACAGACCCGTGTCGAGCGATCAGCGGTCGCCTGCCCTGCCTCGTATGTCTCATTCGCGGCATGTCCTTTCTGTCATACACCGGTGGATAGCTGCCCTCTGTTGTAGCTCCGCGTTATAGCACCACCAAACAACTCAGTTATTTTTTCCACATCCAGCTGTAACTCCGATTCTGTGCGAGCATTTGCGAGAGACCGGGGAGGTGAAACGAAGAGAGAGTGTCCCCTCGCTCTCCATTTGCAGCCAAGTGCGGCAGCTAGCTAGGTAGCCGGCTAGCTGTCAGGCAGGACCGATGTCGTCAGAGTATTGTCGCTAATATGGGATGTCTTGATAAAACAAGCAGATATTTGAAGTTTACACACCTACATTCTCGCCTGAAAATATGTTAAAAGTTTATTTTGTGACCTAGAAACACTAATAAAAGACATATAAAACGAAGTGGTGGCCGCCATTGTTTAACTCGGCAGAGGTGTGCTATGAATTGTGGGATATGGAGTTTTCCACCAAGCATAGAAGCCATTGTGTTTACCGTAACTATTCAATGGTTCGCGCAACCTTAAAACCTCCAATGGTTCCTGAAAGCAGCGAGGCTGTGCGCGCCATTGATATTGTCATCATTACGGTATCCAAATAAGGGTAGACAGGCTGTACCACTCCCGGCATACCACTAGAGAGAGCCAACACACCACAAATGAAGTTTGAAATTTGTTTCAATGGGACCAAAAGATGGCGCCAACACACCACAAATGAAGTCTGTTTATTTGGCGCCAAAAGATGAATTGGCCTAAATTTGCACTAAAATATTAATATTTCAAAAACTATAAAAGTCATGAACACCAAAAGTCATGACATAATAGTCCAGCTCCAGCCGCACAAAATGATCTAACATATGTAACCCTAATGTCAAAACTGTTCGGCAGAGGAGCGCGGGAAAATTTTCACTAAAATATTAATATTTAAAAAACTATAAAATTCATAAACACCAAAAGTCATAGCACACCATTCCAGATCCGGCCGCACAAAATGAGGTAACATATATGAACCTTGTCTCAAAACTGCGGGGTGAGTTTCGCTGCAAAATTTCAGGCGGAAACTGGAGAATAATAATAATAATAATAATAATAATAATAAATCCGAGGAATAGTAATATGTGTGCCTCTTGGCATAGGCACACATAATAATAATAATAATAAAGAATAAAGAGAAACAGGAACTCAATGCATCCACACAACTAGAAAAATTTGCATTTCCTGCGAAAATGCTGTGTGGATGCCTTAACGCTGAAGCTGTCAGCTGAAAAGCTGAAAAAGATGAAAAGTTGCAAAAAGTTTTACGGTGGTGAAAAAAACATGTCGCCCTGAGCAGGATTCCAACCTGGCCCTCCTGGTCTCAAGGCAGCTACTCATCTCACTGAGCTAAACTCATTCTCTGAAAAAAGAGGAGGAGAGACCGACAATTCTGCTAAAATGAGCAGAAGCTGCTGACAATTGTGCTGAGAAGAGGTGAAAAGGCTGAAAATTTTGCAGAAAAGAGGTAAATCAGCAGAATTTCTGCAGAAAAGAGGCAGAACAAAAGAGAAAACTGAAAACAGGTTTTGCCATGACCGGGATTTGAACCTGGCCCTTCTCGTCTCAAGGCAGCTGCTCATCTCACTGAACCAAATTCATTCTGTCAAAAACAAGAGATGGAGAAACTGACAATTTTGCTAAATGAGTAGAAGCTGCTGAGAATTTTGCTGAGAAGAAGTGAAAAGGCTGAAAATTTTTCAGAAAAGAGGTAAAGAAGCAATAAGTTGCACTGAAAAGAGAGGAATCAGCAGAATTTCTGCTCAAAGGCGGCTATTCATTTCCCTGAGCCAAAGTCATTCTTACAAAGAAGAGGTGGAGAGACGGACAATTCTGCTGAAATGAGCAGAAGCTGCTGACAATTGTGCTGATAAGAGGTGAAAAGGCTGAAACTTTTGCAGAAAAGAGGTGAATCAGCAGAATTTCTGCAGAAAAGAGGCAAAGAAGCAGAAACTTGCGCTGAAAAGAGATGAATCAGCAGAGTTTCTGCTCAAAAGAGTTGTCTTTTTTCTGAATACAGCCAAAAAAGCTGGAATTTGTGCTGAAAAGGGGTGAAAAAAATGAAAATTTTGCTGAAAAGGGGTGAAGAAGCTGAAGAAGCTAAAGTATACTAAATCAAAGTATTTGTGCCAAAACATAGTGTTTCTGCCATATTGTGGTACTACTACATTACAACATGAATACGGATTAAAGATGAAAGAAACTGGCAACAAATTCCTCCACTACAAACCAGTCTGATACCACTTCTTTGCAGTGTTCACGTTTACTAAGGCACTACCCAAAAGGTGCCACAAGAGGGCACTCCAACACAAGAGAAGAGGTGAATGAGCAGAATTTCTGCTGAAAAGAGGCAGAAGGTTCTGTATGTAGAAAAAGAAACACTGTTGAACCATGTGTGAAATAAATAAAGAAATGAAATGAAAGAACAACCTGGTTCTGCTCAAATTCACCAATCAGAGGTACTGCCTCTGTCTGCTTCATCAGGCTGTGTACTTGTTTCTGCCATGGAGCGTTAACAAGAATCTGAGGTCCATATTAGAAACGCTGCTAAAATCATAAAACTTTGCAGAATTGTAATAAATTAGCAATATAAATTACACTGTAAAAAAAGAAAATGTTGAGAAAACGTAAAAATTTCAAGGCAACATGATGCAAGAGATTTTTGAGTTTTCTCAACTTTTGCCAACTGTTGTTGACTCAACTAAGATTTACAAGTTCTGCCAACTTGGATCTTCTTGTTCACCTAATTAGGATAATCCTGGAAGTCTAACGAAGAAATTCTGGTTTCAATGCCATGTATTTCTGCCTTCACCAAACACAGATATTCTTGTTGAGTAATCATACAATTCTTACTCCAGTGAGTTGAAAATTTACCTATACAAACAAAGGAAAATGTATGTTGTTATTATACTTGAAAAAACACTTAATAAATAGATATAGAATAAAACAAAGCACAAAATTCAATGTTATCTAAAAGCTTATTTATTTTGTTCAACAGTCTTTTCAGTACATTTCAGAATGTCATGGGTAGTAGGGTGAATTTCTGTTAAAAAAAACAAAAAGAAAGAAAGAAAAGAAATAACAAACAAACAAAAACGTGTTGCCAGTTTCTTTTGGGTGCTTTGAGCACCCCAGCAGAGACGTTAAAATTCTAGAGTCCAGAACCATAAAAGAAAAGTGTCCAGCAACTTAATAATTCATGCACACACACCCTGACCGTCTTGTAAAAGCTGAACATAACTATTGCACATTAAATAGGGTAGTGCTACAAACGATTGCCTATGCACCCAGACATTGACATTTTACACAGGCTTACTATGATGAACTATGGAAGTTAAAAGTTCTTAGAAATGTTACCATCAATGAAGAGGAAACTAACACTATAACAAGTCTTTTAAAATACTACAAGACAAATTTTCACCATATATTCTCAACAATACAGATTCATCTGACTAAAATTTACATTTCGAATAATGATTTATCCACTTCACCTTCATATTGTCCGACCAGGCCAAAATAAGATGGCCTGATTTGCTTCAAAGGTAAAACTCATCTGCTTTGGATAATCAATGTTGAGGGCATACAGAAGGCCAAAGAGGTGTGCCAGGGCAGTAGAGAGATCTGGAATGTTATGTAGCACAATGTCCCCTTCCAACACAACTGCATGTTCTCGCACAGACGTATCAGCATCGTCATCTTGTAGGATGGTGAGGATGGCAACTGATGCACCGTTCAACACTGGTTCCAAAATGTCAGTGTCCTGAAGAAAAGTAAAATATCAATTATTGAAAGCTAAGAAAAACTAAAGACAAAACAAATTTCTAAAGATTTTAACTTTAACCTCTATACCATGCTGGTCGTTTGACCCATGGAGGTTTTAAGAAGAAAAAGCTTATTTTCTTTTAATTAATGCCACCTTGTGAGTTTTGTACAAAAATATTTTCTGCTATGGAACAACCACTAACAATGCCCAGCAGCTGCTCAGCAGAAAAAAAGGAGTGAGAGTTATGACAACTGCAATCCCCACTATAAAATTATCTGGACTGCACTGAGAAAGTGTACATTTCCATTTTGGATAAACTCATCCTTTAAAAACATCTCATAGCAATTAGTTTTACTGGCATTACTTTTTTGTACTTACTAAGCACTTCAGGAAAACCTCTGTTGCATCTTCTCTTGAGGAAAATGGGCAGGCCTCTCAGTGCCCGTTGGACACAGTGTTGGATGTCTAAAGAGTATTCAGTGGAAAACAAGAATTTCAATTAGTGAAGTAACATGGTGTACTATACACAATGCAAAATCAGAACTCTCATAGTAATGAAAGTAAAGCACAGGTCAGACCCAGCAACACGCAAACATACAAACCCCCCCCCCCCAAAAAACAACAACAACACCATGTTAACAATTTTTCTTTCGTTTTACAAATTAAATAAAATACTGCCAAATAAGAACAAAGCAATGACTCATGACATTCATTTTTACTGACATATCCACTGATGTGTTTTGTTTGAAGCCAACATCTTTTTCAGTTTCTGTTAAGAGAAAAGTATACTCTCTTCTAAAAATGTCAGATAAAGGAGCACTTCACTCACCTGTTCATCAAGTTTATCCAGGAGGTCTTCCATCTCCTCACCAAGAGCTCCCTTCTTAGACCAGTACAGTTTCAGCAGGCCAGGCACAACTTTGTCAAGGGATGCATTGAAGGTCCCCAGGAGGTCTTTGCTTGTGATCCGATGAAATTTTCAGATATCTAAACAATACATTCACCAAAATATTGTCATTTATTCAGCACAGAAAATTCCTGGGTAGCTGTCTTGGACAGTCTGCACCATGTTATATGCCTGACTGTGTCATCAACAGCAAAACCTACCTACTTCAAAAATCTCTCATGAATACGTCTTTTGCACAGGAATAGAAACACCCCCCACAAAACCCAGTATCAATATGAAAATACATATTATGTTCTAAGTTGCACCAAAATCTGTGACCAATCAGATTCTGTGACCTACCTTAGTATTCTTTCCCTAACAATCTCAGACTATAGAAGTCCTATTTCTAGCACAAAAAGAAAAAAAATACATGCTAAGTCAAAATTATGAGATTGCCTTTCTGTTTCACAATTTCGATTTAGCATGGGGACTCTTGTACTGGCAGAAATGTTCAGGGTAAGGATTTCAATATAACACTGGCAAGGGCCTTGACTGGAGTGGTAGCACAAGATAATAAAGTTGGCCAATGCATTACCACAGCAAATACCGTACTACTTCAATATAAGTATAAATCATGCCCAATTTGAATAATAATTAAATTATAAATAAATTAGGACAGTCTTACCTCCTCAGAGGAAAACAGCGCAGGTCATCTCTCCTGGACCTCAGATACCATAGGCTGACACTCCACGACCTCTCTCCGCCTGAGAGAAAATGTTTGCAATAATGAAACATTTCAATATAATGTAGAAAAAAAAACGAGAAAAAAAAGTTACGGATCGGACTCCCCGATCCTTACTGCGCATGTGCAAAGTCGGACCGTACAGATCGCGTCTACCCGTGGAATTGTACACAAAATCAATACTCCACCAACAAAAAGGCTCTCAAAACAATACAATACTTTCCACCGCTTTGAAGGATGGGTCAGGTGTATCCTTCGTGGCCCACCCTATGCCAGAATTCATAGCGCGGCCCAGCCGATTCTAGTTTGAAACAATGGCGGCAGCCACTTAGTTTTAATATTACTCTTATTACTCTTTCTGGGTCACAAAGTAAACTTTTAAGGTATTTTCAGGCAAGAATGTAGCTGTGTAAATTTCAAATATCTGCTCAGTTTATTAAGACAACACATTTTTGCAAAAATGCTTCTACGTTTTCGGAGACGTCTGTTACCACCAGCTTCGATAGCTAGCTGGGGATTCAAGGCTCGCTAGAGCAGCGAGAACAGCGAACTCCTGGCATATCATTTTCAACCCCCCGCGCGGTCCTTCGCTAGCTTAAACATGATATATAAGATGACTTAAATATGTTATTGTTTGGCTTTTTTTCAGTGCTTTACTCGTTCCACCCTCCTGGGTCCTCAGGAGGATGCAGCCTAGCGCTTGTAGAAAATCCTAATAACAGATGTCGTTAGCTTACCTGCTAGGGCAAATGGCCGGCAGCTCCCGCACCTGTCCAAAAAATGGTCAAATAATACACTCCAACTTCAGACCAGGTAAAATCCGTAATGGTCGAAAAATTTTAATTTTCATCCAACTTTGGCCACGTTTGTTCAAAGTTTCTTAGCAGGTTTTCAGTTCAGAAGACATCGACAAACCACTATCACACAGTCTGCTCAGACTCGTTTGGTCTAGTTCAAACTTATTCAGACCACGACGTGTGCCAGTCACCTACGGGGTTTCCCACCGGTTCCCAACTCGACTCAAAAAATCTACTCAAAAGTTGATAATCTTTGTTATGCTCGCTAGAAAATCTTAGTTAGGACAACAATGGAAGAAATTTGTTGGGCAGACAAGCTATTTTAGGTTGTAAATGGAAAGTTTTATTTCTAAGTCAGTTTAATTTGAAAACTTTACTCAAATCAACAATTACTAGTTATCGTTTTTACAGTGTACAGGTCTGTGATAGTGTATAAATTTGTAGTGAAAAAAAAAAAAAAACATGGACCAAGGTGGGATTGAACCGATGACCTTTGAGCTGCAGAGCCGTGTCATTACTGATTGCGCCACCTGGAAAGGGGGCGTCGGTCTGAAAGACAGATACTTGGGCAGTCAGAAAATAGATCGCGGTGAGAGGCGAAAAACGCCGTTTTTTGGAGTTACAAAACGTCGTGTAACTCAAAAACTAGGAGGGCTAGCAGCATAATTGTACTGGGTGAATCAGCGGACTTTGGTGTATTTTGACTGCGATTTTCATAGCTCGTTCTACCTCCGTCGCGGAGATATGACGAGAGAAGAAACGGCTTCATTTCCAGAGTTTGAAGACTGAGAGAAGGACAGATTTCCACCCCTCAAACAAACGTAATTCATTGCTCAACGGTAAGATAATTGTAAAAACTGCTTCCACTGTGAGTGTCAGCAGTGTCTGAAGATATATTGGCACAAGCCTCATGTCCTAACTTTGCTTTGTTAAAGAGATATGGCAATTTGAAAATGCCTCCCGTTACAGAATTTCAGCTCTGAATTTCAAAACCTCCCCATAGACTTTGAATGGGGACTTGTCAGACCTTGTGTCACTCCGAGGCAAATTGTGAAAAAACGGTAAATCTCACAATAAAGATAGTGACATTGTGGTCAGAGGTGGACAGACTGACAATTCTGCTGAAATGAGCAGAAGCTGCTGAGAATTGTGCTGATAAGAGGAGAAAAGGCTGAAAATTTTGCAGAAAAGAGGTGAATCAGCAGAATTTCTGATGAAAAAAGGTAAAGAAGCAGAAAGTTGCGCTGAAAAGAGATGAATCAGCAGAATTTCTGCTCAAAAGTGTTTTTTCTGAAAACAGCTGAGATTTGTGCTAATAAGAGGTGAAAAGGTTGAAAATTTTGCAGAAGAGGTGAATAAGCAGAATTTGGGCTGAAAAGAGGTGAAAATTCTCAAAATTCTACTGAAAAGAGTTCAATCAGCAGAATTTCCGCTGAAAAGAGTTCTGCAGAACTCTTTTGAGAATTCTGCTGAAAAGAGGTTTTTGCTGAAAACAGCAGAAAAAGCTGGGATTTGTGCTGAAAAGTGGTGAAAAAGGTGAAATTGAGTTAAAAAAGTTTAACTGTTAACTGAAAGAAATGTTGCCATAAGCGGGATTTGAACCTGGGACTCCCAGTCTGAGAACGGCTGCTCATCTCACTGAGCTAAAACACAGCTCAGCCCGGCGAGCAGAAATAAGTGACCACATTGATAATGTGTTCTATTCATTTCAATGGGCAAAAATATTGCAAAAAAAATTCAATATCTCAAAAAGTATAGAAGTTATGAGCACCAAAAGATATAGCACACATTAGCAGAAAGAGCAGAATTTTTTAAAGTTTAAACTGAGAAAATCGGCTGAAAACTGTGGGAGTAGTTACGCGGCAAAGAAGTGGCAACTTGAAGAATAAAGTATAAAGAATAAAGAGAAACAGGAACTCAATAGTGTGGATGCCTTTGAGGGCATCCACACAATAAAGAATGAAGAGAAACAGGAACTCAATAGTGTGGAAGCCCTTTGAGGGCATCCACACAATAAGAACTAGAAAAAATTTGCATTTCCTGCGAAAATGCTGTGTGGATGCCTTAACGCTGAAGCTGTCTGCTGAAAAGCTGAAAAAGATGAAAAGTTGCACAAAGTTGTATGGTGGTGAAAAAAAAAACGTCACCCTGAGCAGGATTTGAAGCTGGCCCTTCTGGTCTATAGGCAGCTACTCATCTCACTGAGCCAAACTCATTGTCTCAAAGAAGAGGTGGATAGACTGACAATTCTGCTGAAATTATCAGAAGCTGCTGACAATTGTGCTGATAAGAGTCGAAAGGGATGAAAATTTTGCAGAAAAGAGGTGAATCAGCAGAATTTCTGCAGAAAAGAGGCACATACATGTCATTAAAATATGAATTATTGAAGATATTTGACTTCTAATGTACCATAACTGAGTAGAGGCGAAGCGAAAACTGCCTTGACTTGCCCTCAAACAATGCTTTCTAACTCTAAATCTATTTGGACATAACCAGAAAGCCCTCATCACATTGGAGGTGTAGCCCAAATTTCAAGACTTTTTAAACTTTCCAAGCCCCTCAAAAGCCACTTCATTATTCATGGTGAACCGCGTTGCCACCAGGGTGCGCCGTTCAGTTTAAAGTCACAATTTTCTCACTGAAGCATCATGAAGGATGGATGGTGATATTCACCGCTTTTGAGGTGGCCACGATGAACCCGTGAAAATCAGTACAACAAAATGAAAGACATGACATTTCCTGTTGCCACTAGGTGGCGCTCTGCATATTACTGAAAATGGGCATATCAATCTGTTCAGGGCGGGTCTGACATCATCTCTGTAAAATCTGGTACTGATCAGATTGGATTTCATTGAGTTACACTAATTTGTTTCTTCATGGCGAGACCTCAATGTTCGCCATGCTGCTGGGGTCACACCCTTCAGCGAAAACTCACAGTTTTCTCTGTAACCCAAGACCAACTCCTTAAGGCTTTCCTGGAGAATTTTGAGGCTGCAGATGTCACCCATTACAATACTGTACCCCAAAGTGTAAAACATGACATTTCCTGTTCCCACTAGGTGGCGCTGTCCCTGATGTCAAATATGGCAGTTGAAATATGTTCAGGGGTGGAGCCTTATCATATGTGTCCACTTTGGTCAAGGTCGGACAATGTATGACAGAACGAGAGGCAATAAGATTTTCATGGCGAGTCATCGAAATTCGCCGTGGCGCCACGGCCTCACAGTAACCCGAAAACTCAAAAGCTCCGCAATTTAACATGGCCCAGGTGTGTAGTTGACACTGACCAAATATGAAGCTTGTACGATGAAATTCCAATGAGGAGTTCGCAAAAGTTCTAGGCATGGAAATGGCAAAATTAGAGCCAAAATGTCACCTTCACTTCCAAATGGCGGACTTCCTGTTGGGTTTGCGTCAATGGTCCCCCAGACTTTTTTGTTCGGCTTGGCATGATACACATGTGTGCCAAATTTCATACATGTAGCTAAAACGATGTGTTCGTAGGGCTGCATTTAACAAGGCATAGGTGGCGCTACAGAGCCATTTCCCAGTGCTCATATGTAAAACCATTAAAATACAAAATTTTTCACCAGACCTGGCATGTGTGCAAAATTCCAAGAGTTTTCGAGCATGTTAAAGCCCTCAAAAAGGCCCTTCTTTTGCCTGAATAATAATAATAATAATAATAATTAAAGCTGCAAGCAGCGATATGAGGGCCCTCGCACCCCAGCGCGTCGAGCCAAGCCCAACACCTAAAACCAGCGCTTCCGATCTGATGTCACATTGATGGAATTCATGCATTTAACCACCAGCTAAAATTTCATCTCATTCAACCATTATTATAGTCGTCCCACTAGGTGGCGCTCTAACCATTACTGACAAATGGCATAACAAACATTTCCGAGCTCGAGTCTCATCACGCCTGCGACCTTTGGGAGAGATTGGACATTGTGTTTTTGAGCGACAGCAGGTTACTGCTTTTTGGCGAGTGATTGAAACTCCACGTGCCGCCATGACCACCCCGTTTCCCTGAACGTAAAAAGCTTCACAATTTAACATCACAAAGGTCTTTAGATTCCACACACAGGAGATCGCATGAATCTAATGAAATCCCTTGGAGGAGTTCGTCAAAGTATGAGGCCTGAAAAGAGGGGAAAATGTCGCCAAATTTACACATTCATTTTAAAATGGCTGACTTCCTGTTGGATTTGGGATATTGCTCCAAGAGACTTTTTTGTACATCTTGATATCTCCAATAAGCTTGCCAGGTTTCAAACTCATACATAAAACACACAGCAGGGGCTGTTGTTTTGAAATATTGTAGGGGGCGCTGTGGAGCCATTTTGTGCTGTTCAAGGAAAAGGAACATATAAAAAGAAATCCCTCATCACATTAGAGGTGTGCGCCAAATTTCAAGACTTTTTAAACTTTTCAAGCCCCTCAAAAGCCACTTCATCTTTCATGGTGAACTGCGTTGCCACCAGGGTGCGCCGTTCAGTTTATAGTCACAATTTTCTCACTGAAGCATCAAGAGGGACTGATGGTGATATTCACCGCTTTTGAGGTGGCCACGATGAACCTGTGAAAATCAGTACAACAAAATGAAAGACATGACATTTCCTGGTGCCACTAGGTGGCGCTCTACGTATTCCTGACAATGGGCATATCAATCTATTCAGGGCGGGTCTGACATCATCCCTGTAAAATCTGGTACTGATCACATTGGATTTCATTGAGTTACACTAATTTGTTTCTTCATGGCGAGACCTCAATGTTCGCCATGCTGCTGGGGTCACACCCTTCAGCGAAAACTCACAGTTTTCTCTGTAACCCAAGACCAACTCCTTAAGGCTTTCCTGGAGACATTTGAGGCTGCAGATGTCACCCATTACAATACTGTACCCCAAAGTGTAAAACATGACATTTCCTGTTCCCACTAGGTGGCGCTGTCCCTGATGTCAAATATGGCAGTTGAAATATGTTCAGGGGTGGAGCCTTATCATATGTGTCCACTTTGGTCAAGGTCGGACAATGTATGACAGAACGAGAGGCAATAAGATTTTCATGGCGAGTCATCGAAATTCGCCGTGGCGCCACGGCCTCACCGTATCCCGAAAACTCAAAAGCTCCGCAATTTAACATGGCCCAGGTGTGTAGTTGACACTGACCAAATATGAAGCTTGTACGATGAAATTCCAATGAGGAGTTCGCAAAAGTTCTAGGCATGGAAATGGCAAAATTAGAGCCAAAATGTCACCTTCACTTCCAAATGGCGGACTTCCTGTTGGGTTTAGGACATGGCCATAATAGACTTTTATGTGCGTCTCCGAACGTTAGATATGTGTTCCGAGTTTTATACATGTAGGTCATACCCATCTCGGGGGCTCGCGTTTCTCATTTTTCTAGGTGGCGCTACTGAGCCAATTTTCCCTGGACATGTCTACGGACATTAAAATACGTAAATTTTCACCAGACCTGACGCGTGTGCAAAATTTCATGAGTTTTCGAGCATGTTTAGGCCCTCAAAAGGCCGATTCATTTGCCGAAATAATAATAATAATAATAATAATAATAATAATAATAATAATAATGATAATGATAAGAAACAGAGCAGATACAATAGGGCCTTCGCACTTTTGTGCTCGGGCCCTAATAATAATAATAATAATAATAATAAGAAACAGAGCAGATACAATAGGGCCTTCGCACTCTCGGTGCTCGGGCCCTAATAATAATAATAATAATAAGAAACAGAGCAGATACAATAGGGCCTTCGCACTCGAAGTGCTCGGGCCCTAATAATAATAAGAAACAGAGCAGATACAATAGGGCCTTCGCACAGTCAGTGCTCGGGCCCTAATAAGAAGAAGAAGAAGAAGAAACTGAGCAGATACAATAGGGCCTTCGCACTCTCGGTGCTCGGGCCCTAATAATAATAATAAGAAACGGAGCAGATACAATAGGGCCTTCGCACTATCAGTGCTCGGGCCCTAATAATAATAATAAGAAACGGAGCAGATACAATAGGGCCTTCGCACTCTCAGTGCTCGGGCCCTAATAATAATAATAAACGGAGCAGATACAATAGGGCCTTCGCACTGTCAGTGCTCGGGCCCTAATAAGAAGAAACGGAGCAGATACAATAAGGCCTTCGCACTCGAAGTGCTCGGGCCCTAATAATGATAATAATAATAATAAGAAGAAACGGAGCAGATACAATAGGGCCTTCGCACTCTCAGTGCTCGGGCGCTAATAATTAAAGCTGCAAGCAGCGTTATGAGGGCCCTCGCACCCCCTGCGCGTCGAGCCACGCCCAACACCTAAAACCATCACGTTCGATCTGATGTCACATTGATCGAATTCATGCATTTACAGTTTTTTCTGATTGTTTAAGCACATTTTTTGTAACTATTGGCTATTTTTGCAAAACTCTACACACAAATAAGAAAACCTGTCACCCAATTATCAAAACATTGTAGTTCTCTTGCAAAAGCGAACACAGCTAGATTAACTCTTCACACCTTCGTAAAAATGGTGTTTTCGTATCAAACAGTACACACAAGCCATCATCCACTAAGCACACAATGCGGCAACTGCACACTGATGGTATGAATACAAAACACATCTGACTTTTGCTTTCTCTGTGCACAAGGTAGGCCATGTCAGTTTGAGCTCATACTTTTGTCATAGATCCGTAAGCATAGAGGGATCCAAATTTCAAGTACTGGTTTTTATTCACACACATCAAAACAAACACAAGTGTTTATTTCCAAGTATAGGATTATTTGCAATCACCATATTGACTATATGGGTTTCTTGGTCTGCAGTGAACATGCTTCCTCTGCCCCCAGCATCTGGTCGTCTAGCAATTCTGTAAAGTAACAATTTCAGTATTTTTACATCTATGCTATTGTTGTGTTTCTCATTAGCATGGCAGTGCTACAAGTCTTAGTGCAAAGTGACTGTACTAACCAACTGTCATTTCAAAATGTCCTTATGATGCTTGCTACAGTGTAGCGGCTTGAGTTAGGCTGAACCCGTTGGCCAGCTTCCCTCAGCGTCACTCCATGGTTGATTACATGGTCCACTATTGTAGCTCTGATGTCATCAGCAATTCTATTTCTTACTCTTCTTACCCTTCCTCTCCCCCTCCTCTCCCCCTCCTCGTCCTCCTCTCCCCCCTCCTCGTCCTCCTCTTGCTCCTCCTTGTCCTTGTCGTCCTCTTCATCCTACTTCTTCCCCTCCACGTCCTCTTCCTCGGCCTCCTCTACTTCTCACTCTTCCTGCTCCCTCCATTGTACTCCACACACAGAGCTTACCTGTAGCTTATTCATAGTGCTTAGGCTGATTGCAAAGTGAACTAATTATCTAAAAAAGTTTTCACATGTGAAAGTGTGCCAGACAGTTGGCAAAATAGTGTAAATAATGGCCATAAATGTGTATAGTTTTGCTAGGAGTGTGTTGAAAATTTGGTAATTGAGTGTAAGCAGTGAGTTGTGTTTAAAGTTCTGCAAAGTGTGTCTTACAAAATGGCAAACTGAGTGCAAAGCAGTGTTTGTGCTTTTAGTTTTGCAAACTCAGTGAGTGGTTTTGCTATAAGTATTGATAGTTTTAGAAATTGTGCTATAAGAATCACAGTTAGGGTTTAAGCATTCAGAAAAAAACTGTAAACTTCATGGTTACATCCACGGGCAAAAGGATAGAGTTTATTTACAGTTTTTTCTGAATGCTTAAACCCTAACTGTGATTTTTATAGCACAATTTCTAAAACTAGTAATACTTATAGCAAAACCACTCACTGAGTTTGCAAAACTAAAAGCACAAACACTGCTTTGCACTCAGTTTGCCATTTTGTAACACACACTTTGCAAAACTGTAGGCACAATTCACTGCTTACACTCAATTACCAAATTTCCAACACACTCCTAGCAAAATTATACACATGTATGGCTATCATTAACACTATTTTGCCAACTGTCTGGCACACTTTCACATGTGAAAACTGTTTTTGATAAATAGTCCACTTTGCAATCAGCCTAAGCACTATAAACAGGCCACAGGTAAGCTGTCTATGTGGAGTACAATGGAAGGAGCAGCAAGAGTGAGAAGAGTGAGAATCAGAGGAGGCCGAGGGAGAGGACGTGGACGTGAAGAAGTTGGAGGAAGAGGACGTGGAGGTGAAGAAGTTGGAGGAAGAGGACGTGGAGGAGCAAGAAGAGGACGAGGAGGGGAAAGAGGAAGGGTAAGAAGAGTAAGAAACAGAATAACTGATGACATCAGAGCTACAATAGTGGACCATGTCATCAACCATGGGATGACCTTGAGGGAAGCTGGCCAACGGGTGCAGCCTAAACTGAGCCGCTACACTGTGGCAGGCATCATTAGGACATTTCGAAATGAGAATCGATAAGTACTTTGTAGCACTGCCATCCTCTAATGAGAAACACAACAGTACCATACATGCAAAAATCCTGAAATTGTTATTTTACAGAATTGCCAGACGTCCAGATGTTGGGGGCAGAGGCAGAATGTTCACTCCAGAGCAAGAGACCCATATAGTGAACATGGTGATTGCCAATAATCCAATAAGACTGCGCGAAATACAGCAGCGCATAATTGATAATGACACCATCTTTCAAAATATACACAGTGCAAGCATTTCTACACTAAGTCGTGTACTTGCGCGCCACAAAATAAGAATGAAGCAAATTTACAGAGTTCCTTTCGAGAGAAACACAGAACGTGTAAAGCAACTGCGATTTGACTATGTGCAGGTAAGCTAGTGTCATTGGTTCTGAATTTGGAAGTGCATACTGTAGTGCTGTGCATGGGCCTGATGTGTTGCATTTGTTTTGTCTTGTCCAGAGAGTGATGGAACTAGAAGCAGATGCAATGGGACATGAGCTACTTTTTGTGGATGAGGCTGGTTTTCACCTCACTAAGACAAGGAGACGTGGCAGGAACATTATTGGACACCGTGCCATCATCAATGTCCCAGGACAACGTGGTGGTAACATAACCATGTGTGCAGCTATAAGCCAAAATGGTGTTGTTCACCATCATGCAACCATAGGCCCATACAACACTGCACACATTATTGCATTCCTGGACACCTTGCATGACATGCTCACTGTTCAGAGGCCAGAGCAGACCCGATATGTCATCATATGGGACAATGTTAGTTTCCATAGGGCTGCTTTGGTCCGCAACTGGTTTACAGACCACCCATCCTTCATGGCACTCAACCTTCCTCCATACTCTCCATTCTTAAATCCCATTGAGGAGTTCTTCTCTGCCTGGCGCTGGAAAGTGTACGACGGTCATCCTCATCAACAGGTAGCCCTTTTACAGGCAATGGAGGAGGCATGTGGAGATATTGACCAGGCATCATGTCAGGCCTGGATACGGCATTCAAGGAGATATTTTCCCCGGTGCCTTGGACTGGAGGATATCGCATGCGACGTGGACGAAATTTTGTGGCCGGACCCAGAAAGACGACATGATGTAGGCTGATTGTCTTTTTTTCCCCTTTTTTTTGTGAAATTCCTATTTTGTGTTCTGACTTTGTCTTGGTTTTGATGAGTGTGAATAAACACCAATACTTGAAGTTTGGATCCTTGTATGTTTACATGACACTATGACAAAAGTGTGACCTCAAATTGACATCTGTACACAGAGAAAGCAAAAGCCAGATGTGTTTTGTATTCATACCATCAGTGTGCAGTTGGCGCATTGTGTGCTTAGTAGATGATGGCTTGAGTGTACTGTTTGATACGAAAACACCATTGAGGTATTTTATAAGCTGCAGTTTTTGACAGTTAAGTACATCATCAAGAGTAAATGTAGTAGTTGTATAGACTTTCACTTATAGATCCTCCACCACTCACACACACACACAAAGCTGACACAAACACAATCAGAGTTACAAAACATCACTACATGGGCTGCCAGTTTTTGCTAGCACTACCTAAATGATTTAAACGCATAGGTATCTAGCATCAAGCTGGCACTTCTGACTGACTGGTGTCATGGCATGGTGTATGTTAACCAGATGTGGGCCAGGTCTGGGAATGATGGCACTACTTATGTTCCTACTTTCCTATTTTAGTTAGAAGACCCAAATGCCATTTTGCAATACTATACTGCTATGGTAGCCAACGTTTTGCAGTTTTTTCTGAATGCTTAAACCCTAACTGTGATTCTTATAGCACAATTTCTAAAACTATTAATACTTATAGCAAAACCACTCACTGAGTTTGCAAAACTAAAAGCACAAACACTGCTTTGCACTCAGTTTGCCATTTTGTAACACACACTTTGCAAAACTGTAGGCACAATTCACTGCTTACACTCAATTACCAAATTTCCAACACACTCCTAGCAAAACTATACACATTTATGGCCATTATTTATGCTATTTTGCCAACTGTCTGGCACACTTTCACATGTGAAAACTTTTTTAGATAATTAGTTCACTTTGCAATCAGCCTAAGCACTATAATACAGGTAAGCTCTGTGTGTGGAGTACAGTGGAGGGAGCAGGAAGAGTGAGAAGTAGAGGAGGCCGAGGAACAGGACGTGGAGGTGAAGAAGTAGGACGAAGAGGACGACAAGGACAAGGAGGAGCAAGAGGAGGATGAGGAGGGGGGAAGGAGGACGAGGAGGGGGGAGAGGAAGGGTAAGAAGAGTAAGAAATAGAATTGCTGATGACATCAGAGCTACAATAGTGGACCAGGTAATCAACCGTGGAGTGACCCTGAGGGAAGCTGGCCAACGGGTTCAGCCTAACTCGAGCTGCTACACTGTAGCAAGCATCATAAGGACACTTCGAAATCAGAATCGGTTAGTACAGTCACTTTGCACTAAGACTTGTAGCACTGCCATATTCTAATGAGAAACACAAAAATACCATAGATGTAAAAATACTGAAATTGTTACTTTACAGAATTGCTAGACGACCAGATGCTGGGGCAGAGGAAGCATGTTCACTGCAGACCAAGAAACCCATATAGTCAATATGGTGATTGCAAATAGTCCTATACTTGGAAATAAACACTTGTGTTTGTTTTGATGTGTGTGAATAAACACCAGTACCAGAAGTTTGGATCCCTCTATGCTTATGGATCTATGACAAAAGTATGAGCTCAAACTGACATAGCCTACCTTGTGCACATAGAAAGCAAAAGTCAGATGTGTTTTGTATTCATACCATCAGTGTGTAGTTGGCGCATTGTGTGCTTAGTAGATGATGGCTTGTGTGTACTGTTTGATACGAAAACACCATTTTTACGAAGGTGTGAAGAGTTAATCTAGCTGTGATCGCTTTTGCAAGAGAACTACAATGTTTTGATAATTGGGTGACAGGTTTTCTTATTTGTGTGTAGAGTTTTGCAAAAATAGCCAATAGTTACAAAAAATGTGCTTAAGCAATCAGAAAAAACTGTAAATGCAGGTTTGACCGGTGTGTGAGTGTATACTTTTTCCAAAAGCTAGTGAGGGTTTACTCATGTTTACCATCGGGTGGCCGTAGCTCCGGCTGTAGCGCAGGTCACCTGCTGATCGGAAGTTTAGTGGTTTGATCCCTACCCACCTGTTCTGCCAGTTTTATATGAAAACTAAAACGCTGGTTAGTGGGTGGTTCTTAAACAAGTTAAAAGAAAAAACTTCCTTTAATTTTAATGTTTTTGTTACAAAAATTTTAAAAAGAGAGATCACTGTGTGCCACAATTAAATGATGTATTTTATAAGCTGCAGTTTTTCACAGTCAGTTAAGTACATTATCAAGAGCAACGTAGTAGTTGTATAGACTTTCACTTATAGATCCTCCTCTGCTCTCACACACACACACACACACACACACACACACACACACACACACACACACACACACACATAAAGGTGACAAACACAATCAGAGTTACAAAACATCACTACATGGGCTGCCAGTTTTTGCTAGCCCTACCTAAATGATTTAAACGCATAGGTATTTGCAAAAATGGTGTAAGTGGGAGAGTTTTGAGGTGAAAAGTACTGCTAAATAGAAAGAACACAAACGCTTTGCACACATTTGTCAGAAAAAACACCTTGCTGGAAGACTTTTTTATTGTTATCTACCTTCTAAAGAAATATTGAGGCATCAATATACAGTAATAACTTAACTATGATTTTGGAGAGTTGTTACATCCATGGTTTAAACATATAGTGTCTGAATATTTGAAATGCAGGTTTGACTGGTTTGTGAGTGTATACTTTATCCAAAACCTAGTGAGGGCTTACTCATGCTTACCATTGCGTGGTTTTAGCTCAGGATGTAGAGCACGTCAGCTCCTGATCAAAAAGTTAGTGGTTCAATTCCTAGTCCCCCCTGGCTCCAGGAGTATGAATGTAGTTACAGTTTTTTCTGATTGCTTAAGCACATTTTTTGTAACTATAAGAAGCGTCTTGATGTATGGTCAATCATCCAGGTAAGTAAATCTCCAAAAGTTGATTCTGTTCATCTGGACATAGTGTTTTGTGGGAGACATGTTTCGTCACTCATCCAAGTGACTTCTTCAGTCTCAGCTGACTGCAGGTTTCCCCAATTTTATAAACAGTATATGGCATAATGACTGAAACCAGCCCAGTGAATGAACAATGGGCTGGAAGGTCAGTTCCTTGATCTTAATTATACAAATTCTGATGACCGTTGATCAACAACCACTGACCAAATCCCACTGATCAATGGTCATGAGTACCATTCACAGAGAGTTGGGGAATGGCTGCAATCACAGCATTGTAAGATGGCAAAAGATGTACCCTTAGGCCCCCTCCTCGATTCAGAGATGGTCTTTCCCTTTTCACGTAAATGGCCTCCTTGACTCCGCGCTCAAACCAGCGTTCCTCCCTGTCCAGGATGTGTACATCCTCATCATTGAAAGAGTGTCCACTGACCTGTAGGCATGAATAGACTGCAGAGTCCTGGCCTGACGAGGTAGCTCTTCTATGTTGTGCCATCCTCTTCGCCAGAGGTTGTTTGGTTTCCCCAATGTATAAATCCTGGCAATCCTCCTGGCACTTAACAGCGTACACTCTGTTACTCTTTTTGTGTCGGGGGACCCAATCCTTGGGGTGGACCAATTTTTGGCACAGCTTGTTTTGGGGTTTAAAAGCCACAGAGACCCGGTGTTTAGAAAAAACGTGTCTCAACTGCTCCGATACTCCTGACACGTACGGGATCACTACAGGTTTTCGCTTAGGCAGCAGTTGTCCTTCTCTCCTGCATCGGCTGGAGCTTTCTTTAGACGCCTTCCCAGCTTTGACAAAAGTCCAGCTGGGATAATGACATT
The DNA here is from genome assembly GCF_001858045.2 of Oreochromis niloticus. Classification (NCBI taxonomy): domain Eukaryota; kingdom Metazoa; phylum Chordata; class Actinopteri; order Cichliformes; family Cichlidae; genus Oreochromis; species Oreochromis niloticus. The sequence continues at coordinate 52,019 of NW_020328864.1, read as the reverse complement.
TACTCAGGGCCTTCTTGATGTGCTGTTCTTCTGCTTCCCTGGCCGCTGTGTCTGTGGGGATGGTGTTCGCTCTGTGTTGTAGCGTCCTGATGACACTCAATTTATGCTCCAGTGGATGAAGAGTCAACTGATTAAATACTGATCCGTATGCGTAGGTTTACGGTACACATGAGCCTTTAGATGTCCCCCATTACTGATGGAAATCTCACAGTCTAAGAAGGCTAACCTGCCACTTTTCATGTCCTCCCTGGTGAATTTGATGTGTTGGTCCACCGAGTTAATGTGATCCGTGAAATGTGGTACGTCCTGAGATTTGATTTTCACCCAGGTGTCATCCACATATCTGAACCAAAGGCTTATTGGTGTTCCAGGGTAGGACAGCAAAGCCCTCTTTTCCACTTCTTCCATGTACAAATTGGCCACGATGGGTGAAACTGGGGAAACCATGGCACACCCATTTTTCTGCCTGTAGAACTGATCCTTCTATGTGAAGTAAGTGGAATGAAGACTGTGGTAGGACTTGACTTAAGCGGTCAAAGAAGTGCAGGAGACTGATGCTGTCCAGTGTAGCAAGTGATTTATTCACCATTTTGTGACCCAAACAATATTTACAAAAAATAAATAAGAAACTCAACTCTATAAATAACTCAGTTCAAATAAACATAACTGAACTCAACGGAAATTAAGGTCAAACTGCACACAGCTACACTGACCTGAACCTTTCTTCTCAAACACCTGAGTTCTTCTGCTTAAATAGTCCACTTAACCAAACGATTTCTCCTCTGTACTATTCCATTCAGTAGGTAGGTAAAATAAACATGATTATATTCAAACCTCTACTACTCTTTACTGGCAACATAAACTCTATGGTGTAATCAATACATATTACAACAATAAATCTATTTCTTCATAAACCCTCTAAAATGAAGTTTATTAAATTACAAGAGTTCTTCTCCTCCTGCACTTGGTCTCTTCCTGTGACCTCAGATGAACCCAGAAGCTATAAAGCAGGGAGTAAAACTACATTTCCTCCTTTTGTTTCTGGAAGACAGGTAGGTAAGGTAAGTTCTAAACAATACAAATTAACAGTTGAAATAAATAACATATGGGCTCAAAATGTGGTCATAAATATTTTGTACTTGTAAATCAGTTTTGTACTTGTAAATCAGGATTTGTATGTGTAAAAAGAATTTGTGTGTGTGTAAAAAAGATTTGTGTGTGTGTAAAAAAGATTTGTGTGTGTAAAAAAGAATTTGTGCGTGCGTAAAAAAGATTTGTATGTGTAAAAAAGATTTGTGTGTGGACTTAGCCAAAAACCCCCTTGCAAGTTACAAGTACGAATTTTGACCCTATTTTTCTTCCTGTCATCTGATTGGTCAATGTCATGTCAATCACAAATGTAACAATCCAATCAGAGAACAGATGGGTTTGGCTGTCGGAGGGGCACTTTTTTGAACTGCAGGTCTTTGAAGGGAATAAATGCCCTTTTACATGCCAACCCAGCGTTTTCCTTCATCACCACGAAGGAAAACAGTCTGTGGTAGGGCTGTTCGATATAACGATATATATCGGATGACGATATAAAAACGTCTATCGTTTCATTTTACACTATCGTTTGTTTCGTGGTGTGGCAAAATAAACTGTTTACAGCAATATTTTTTCATCGTTTTGATGGTCACTGTAGTGGCTATATTAATTTCTTAAAGTTCTCTCTTTCTCTTATATTTAATATAACCACACTAAGGACGGACAAGCGCCTGTTTTTATGCGTTGTGGTTAGCAACAACGATGGTAACACCATCGCGTGTCCGCTTGTTTATGTTCCACTTAAACCTTTCACAATAAAGCTCAAGATCCGGTTGGGACTTTTCAAAATTACTGAATCACATGAAAGAGCAGATTATTTACGGATGAGAAGTAAAAAAGAGCCGCCAGGTGCTAAAGAATAAACCTTAGACTCAAACGTTAGAACAGGCTTTTCCCCGCAGCACGCCGTGTAATAAATACACAAAGAAAACGGCGGCCGTTACAACTTATGTCTAAAAATGTATAGTTTCATGCATCTGTTAAAATACTCGACTCCGCGCAGCTAGAAACACTTCCCGCAAGTCGAGCTGCCCGAGATTAACAGAATTTACAGAAAATGTTACATTTTTGTGATTTATATCGTTATCGGGACGATAGAATTCTTATATCGGGATATGAGATTTTGGTCATATCGCACAGCCCTAGTCTGTGGTCGTCCGAGTTTGGTGATTTCTGTGTCACAGGTCTACGTGTTTAATACAGCGCTGCGGACCGCGGGGGGGGGGCAGTGTTTTGGAAATGACAGTCTTCATTACAAAGCTTTCTTCGTTATGAATTAGCATACATGAACATTTGAAGAACTAGCAAAAAAAAAAAGCAGAAACTCTTGTAGAGGACATAAAGTCAGAGATAGAAACGACAAGGAGCAGGTGCATCTAGTACAGGTAGAGCTGCTGCAAAAACCCACAGAGCTCAGCAGCCAGCGCAACAAATTCTGGATCCTTTGCTTTTAGTTAGCAGTTAGCATTAGCAGCACATCCTGCGTCCGATGTGAAAGGACCTTTATGCTGCGCACTGTGACTCACAGCAATGGTCCCGGGTCAGCCCTGACTTTGTGTTAAACTAATCCTAAAGTAATAATGGTATTTCTAACCACTGACATACCACAACTTTATCCTTTCAACAGCTGCTGAAAGTAAGGGGACCTAGCTGCTATCGGATATTTATATAGAGATCCTCCAGCTTCAAACTGTATTACCCTTCAAGGACCTGCAGTTCAAAAAAGTGCCCCTCCGACAGCCAAACCCATCTGTTCTCTGATTGGATTGTTATATTTGTGATTGACATGACATTGACCAATCAGATGACAGGAAGAAAAATAGGGTCAAAATTCGTACTTGTAACTTGCAAGGTTTTTTTTGGCTAAGTCCACACACAAATCTTTTTTACACATACAAATCTTTTTTACGCACGCACAAATTCTTTTTACACATACAAATCTTTTTTACGCACGCACAAATCTTTTTTACACACACACAAATTCTTTTTACACATACAAATCTTTTTTACACATACAAATCTTTTTTACACACACACAAATTCTTTTTACACATACAAATCCTGATTTACAATTACAAAACTGATTTACAAGTACAAAATATTTATGACCACATTTTGAGCCCATAATAACATGTTAACTTAACAAACTTGTAGGAATTGATTTAAACCAAGATGTTATATTATATAATCTGTAAAAGTGCAAAACATAAACAAACCTGAGATAGTAGATGTTTGCCTATTGCAGATTACATGTGAAATATGATTAAATCAAAACAAGAATGTTAACTAAGAACATGGACAAACGGTGTTCTCACCCACTTTGTCACAAAGACACAGTTCCAAAAGCAAACACACTTGGTCGATGCTGAGCGTGGTCCTATTGCTGAGGTTGGGGTCATCCTGTAATCTCTTACGCACTACCTCCAACACTTCCATGACTGGGATGCAAGTGAAGAGAGATGTAACATCGTACGAGACCATGGTTTCATCTGCCTCCACAATGACATCTCTCACCTTCCATCCATCCATCCATCCATCCATCCATCCATCCATCCATTTTCTTCTGCTTATCTGGGGCCGGGAAAGCAGCCCAAGCAGAGAAGCCCAGACCTCCCTCCTCTCCCCAGCCACCAACTCCAGTTTATCCGGGGGAACACCAAGGCGTTCCCAGGCCAGCCGAGAGATATAATCTCTCCAGCACGTCCTGGGTCTGCCCTGGAGCCTCCTCCTGGTGGGACATGCAAGGAAAACCTCGCTCAGGAGGCGTCCAAGGGGCATCCTTAACAGATGCCCGAACCACCTCAACTGGCTCCTTTCGATGTGGAGGAGCAGCGGCTCTACTCTGAGCCCCTCCCGAATGGCCAAACTTTTCACCCTATCTCTAAGCGAGAGGCCAGCCACCCTCTGGAGGAAACCCATTTCCGCCGCTTTTATTCGCAATCTCGTTCTCTTGGTCACTACCCATAGCTCGTGACCATAGGTAAGGGTAGGGGCGTAGATCGACCGGTAAATTGAGAGCTTCGCTTTTACACTCAGCTCTCTCTTCACCACAACAGACCTGTACAGCATCCGCATCACTGCAGCCGCTGCACCAATCCGTCTGTCGATCTCCCGCTCCCTTCTCCCATCACTTGTGAACAAGACCCCGAGATACTTAAACACAGCCAAGCTGGAGACGGAGGTCGAGATGCGCGGGGGTCCTGCCACGCCTGAGGGCAACGTGCTGTCCGGTCCGGTCTCTCTTCCAACAAAGGCTAGCACGCTAAGTGGTCCTGCATGCCGGCTGCCTGCCCAGCTGCCTGTGAGCCCCGGCTCCACTGAACCAGCTCTGGGGCTGCTGCTGGAGGTGTGGGCGGCCCCCGGAACCACCCCGTCGCTGGTCCAGGCCGATTCCCTAGCCCGCTCGTGGAGGGGAAGTATGTTCGGCCGGATGGCTCCCCGGCCTCAGTCGGGCGATGGGGGTATGTCCGCGTCACCTGCACGGCATCTACAATGACCCCTCACCGGCTTAAAACCTGGGCTCTGCTTGTGTCTTTTTTGGTGGTGGTGATGTGTATGGCTGGCAGCGGGAGAGGTGCAGCCGTTGAATGTACTGTTACAGCAACCGTGTAATTATTGTAAGAATAAATGATGCTGCAAAGCATTAAATGCTATCAGGTCTGCCGTGGTGGTTTACAGTTGTCTTTTTTTTTTTTTTAAGAAAAAAATAAAGAGTGCTTGCAAACCAGTAAACAGATTTGAAGTACTGTTGAGAAACTATCATACAAAAATTACAATTAATATACTGAACAGCAAAAACAACTGGTGAAAATATAATTAATATGTAAACAACTTAACAACCCCCAAAGCGGCTAAGTCACGTCACGTGACAGCGCAACATCTAAACACAAGAGGGGGAAGGGGAGTAAAATGTGCCTGCTCTGTGCTGACACAGGAGCGGCGTGTCCGGCAACCTGGCTGTTTCATCTTTGCTGAAAGCACAGCATTGCAAACAGTGCGGGACTTAAAGTAAAGAATCGATCTCCCCAGGCTAGTATCGATCCTATACCGATGCCGACTTGGTATCGATCCGCACACCACTACAGTTCAGGTGCACTCTGATCAGCCCTTTTAAACTGTTGGGTGAACACTTTCAGTTTCACTTAGGTTCAAGTTATCCCATATGGAAAAGATATATATAAATGCTATAAAGTTTGTATCTATCTTGTGTGAAACTTGTATGAAAAGCATACAAGAGTGAAAACAGATATAAGATACCTTGAAAAATTATATAAAGGAAACTTGTATGTTTTGGATATTTATTAAAACAATATATGAAAGTGGCCAATTTCAGGAGTAAATCATATAAGCCTTATATGATTCACTATATGAAGTAAGTCAAATCTGATGCAAGTCTTTTATAAGTTTTTTCTATTTGTTTTCCATGTCTTGTAAAAGTTTAGTTCAGATAAATATAGCATGTGACACAGCTCTACATTGTGTTGTATTTTATGATCTCAGATGTCAGCTGTGACTTAAAAATAAGGTCTCTCTCTTTCTTTCTTTTCCTATTAACAAACTGCTTTGTATATATATATATATATAATAAGTTTTGCTATAAGTCTTGCCCACCTTCTGCACCCCGATTTTAACAATCAACAAGCAGAGGTTTTTGCTAGAGAAATTCAACAAAAAGCTGGTCTAAATGATCAAATGCCTGTGGGCTTTAATCAAATAATTACATTTGAAAGGTTACTCGGATGTAAAATTATAGTATTTTACCGTAACGAGCATGATCGCAGCCTTTGTAAATTTCAAACTAGTACAGCAAGTAGCGAAAAAACCCTGTGTTTATTTTTATTTGAGAATCATTACTATGCTATCAAAAATCTAAAAGGACTTATGGGTACACCCTATGTCTGTAATCATTTTTACACAGGGTTTAACCATGTGTTATCCCACTTCTGCCCTGCTCGCTGCTCAGTCTGTATGCAGCCTGACTGCAACAAGCATTTGCTCTCGCCTATCATATGTACCGATTGTAATCGCACCTGTAGATCTCCGTATTGTTTCAAGAGCCATAAAAAAGTCGTTGAGAGGCGTGAAAGATCCGCCAGCAACTGCGAGCTCTATAAAAAATGTGCCCAAGTGTTCGCGACTTTATTATTTAGCAGCAAACAATCTCTACTGATCAGCAAACGCATGAGCGCTACATGCAGGTTTTAGAACGCGAAACAAAACATAACAACAAGTTGATTTTTTATGATTTTGAAACGTTCGTAAACGATCACGGCGAGCACGCTCCTTTTCTTGTGTGTACAAAAACATCAGATGGTAAATCTTGGAGATGTCAGGGTGAGGACTGCGCTCAAAAGTTTCTCGCTCATTTTAGACGCCCTCTCTTTAAGGGGTGTATTTTTATCGCTCATAAAGCTAAGGGTTTTGATGCTTACATTATTTTAAGCCGAATGGCTAAGGAAGGTTTCAAACCAAACTTAATCATGCAAGGCTCGAAAGTGATCAGCTTTACAGACCCAGACTTTAATCAACGATACATGGACTCCAGCTGCTTTCTCCCTATGCCACTCTCAGCTATCCCAAAAGCAATGGGGTTTTCAGACAGCGTTAAAGGCTTTTTTCCTCATTCTTTCAGCTCGAGAGAAACCCTAAAATATGTTGGCCCCTACCCACCCCCTTCCGCATATAGTCTGGAGCGGATGACAACACAAGGCAGGCATGATTTTTACAAATGGTATCGTTCAGTCAGCTCCGGTACCTTCAATTTCATGAAAGAGGCCCTTTTATATTGTGAAAACGATGTTGAAATTTTAGCTCATGGCTGCACATTGTTTAGAAACGGGTTTATTGAAGAGACAGGAGTAGATCCTTTCAGCCGCAACACGCTCGCAAGCGCGTGCCTGAAAACTTATTTAACAAATTTCATGGCAGCTAATTCTTTAGCATTACCGTGCCCTCTAAATTACCGTAATCAGGTCAAATCATTTTCCTCATCCTCAATTCAATGGCTCGAATATCTCTCGTACACACAAGGTGTTTTTATCACACATGCGCTCAATCAAGGAGAAAAAAAGCTCGGTAGTTATTATGTAGATGGATATGCCCAAATTAATAATAAAACATATGTCTGGGAATTTTTGGGCTGCTACTTCCATGGGTGTGTTAAGTGTTTTTCAAATCAGGCTGATGTTAATCCCTTGTTAGGTGCCTCTTTTGCAGACATAAACAACGCCACTCAAGACAGACTCGCTAGATTAAGAGCTGAGCATAATGTGTGTCTTGTTACAATCTGGGAGCATGAGTGGACCGAGTTAAAACGTAGTGATGAGAGTGTAATCAGCTTTCTCAAACGTTACTATCCACCAGAGCCTTTGAACCCTCGCCATGCCCTCTTTGGAGGCCGTACAAGCCCGGCACAACTGCGTTGTAGTGCTGGGCCTGGGGAGAAAATCAGTTATGTGGATGTTACCTCTCTGTATCCGTTTGTAAATAGCACCTGTAGTTACCCCTTAGGTCATCCTCAAATAATCTTTCGAAATTTTCAGGACCCTAAAAAGTACTTTGGGTTTATCAAAGCGGTTGTTTACCCACCCAAAGGACTCTATTTTCCCATTTTACCCTATAAAACAAAGTCAGGCAAGCTTCTCTTTACTCTCTGTCGCACTTGTGCTGAAATGAACAACCAAGAGGGGCGTGTAACCATAGTAACGATGAGAGAGCCCTCACAGGGGTTTGGACCACTCCAGAATTTAACCTCGCGTTAGAAAAGGGCTATCAAATAAGTAGAATCACCGAGGTATGGCACTTTGAGAAACAGAGTAACACAATATTCACAGACTATGTACATCATTTCCTGCGCAAAAAACAAGAAGCTTCAGGCTACCCATCAGATGCTCTAACTGAGGAGGCTAAACAGCTTTACATTAAAGACTACCAGCCTAAGCAAGGCATCACTTTAGACCCTGAAAACATAAAACTAAACCCCGCTAAAAGACAAATGGCCAAACTGTGTTTAAACTCTTTTTGGGGAAAATTTGGCCAGAGAAATAATCTCACACAGAGCAAACTGGTGAGTGACCCAGAGGAATTCTTTAAGGAGGTGATTAGGTTAAGTGGTGGTTGTCTGCCATCCAGGAGAATCCCAAATCAATGGGCATTTCCATGAAATCTTGAAATCCCTGTAAAACAGGAATGGTGCCACATTAAATCTTTTTAAAAAAAATAGCAATACTTAATACCAATACTGGCTTTGATGAAAATAAAATAAAATCTCGCAAAATACTGCCACAACACTATTTTTGGCACAGCAATTCTTGCCCAGTATATCCATCATGACATTACCTTCACATTGATTCCTGGCCATCGCCCTTTTTTTCATCACTGAGTCCCAACATACCCCTATCAGATCATGGTTACTTTCACACTTTCGTCAAGTTCTTTCATCACCAAGAATTTCCCCTAATCTTCTTTCTGGCCATTCTTTCTGCATCGGTGCACCAGCATCTGCTTCCTGCAAAGGAATCCCTGACCATTTAACCAAGCGCATTGGCCACTGGTCATCACAAGCCTACCAGTCATTCATTCAACACAATCTCCAAGACCTTTATAATGCTCAATCTGCACTTATTCTAGGGCAGTCATTTTCAAACTGTGGTACACGTACCACTGGTGGTACATGGGCTCTCTCTCGTGGTACGCAGGAAATCTCCAATTTTTTTAAGATTAAATAACATACCATTGTGGAGGTATGCAAAGACCACACGAGAGTTCCCGAGGCACTTCTGGGAGCCAGAGTCAACCAGATAATGTCTCCTCGAGTGTAAGAGCAGCCTTCCCTCGCCAGTGGTTGTGGCCGCTACAGAGCGCTGGTAAGCTTGTTTCCCTGGGCCTTAAAACTGCTAACGCGGCATGGTGCTGTCACGCTGATGGTAAAAGCACAGGCCTTTTCCGCGGTGCTGCCGTGCCACAATCCCAGCCACCATCAATGAGTTGGAGGCTCCTGGGAGAATTGGTGGGGGCACGGGAGATGCCCAGGCAATAGTTGGGAACTACTGCCTGGATGCCGAAGCTGCTAGTAGCCAGGAGAATATGATCTGCTTCTTCTGTGAGTGAGCAGTAATCCTTCATGGCCAGCAGTGGGGAGGCAATGCCCGCTTCTTATCGAAGAATGAGTAGCGTCACAGCAGCAGCTCCTTGAAAACGGTGTATTTCCCTTGGGTGGGGGGTACTGGAGGAGGGTCATCACACGGCGAGTGGACAGCGGATACAGTGAGGCCAACACATGATGGTATTGTGTGTCGTCGGCTGAAACGCAGGGGAACTGAGTTCCCCTGAGTTCCCCTGCGTTACAGCGGATACAGTGAGGCCAACACATGATGGTATTGTGTGTCGTCGGCTGAAACGCAGGGGAACTGAGTTCCGATGTGTACGAACCATGAAGGAGGGTCATGAAACCAAAAATCCAGCAGCTTAACCAACACAGCAAAAATGAAAACTTACAGCTCTGCTATCACTTCCGACATAAATGAAGACAGAAAACTAAACAGCAGTGACGTTTGTAGAGTTACTGAATTTGGGATAGCTGGTATATAAAGATGTGCTATGTGGTTGCTAGCTACACAGCTATGGTTATCATAACATAAACACAGTGAAGCTGGAGGATGAACGCTAACTTTTTTCCATTTGATAAAGTTAATGTGAGGGTTCCCGATGGTTAGGGACAAATGTAATTGCATGGCAGGATGCTGTAAACAGACCAAACTTCAGTCAGAAAAACAACTGCAATACGACATTAGTCATTATTATACTGCTGCATGGGCTGGACTGTTGTCACATCGTAAGGTTTTAAAAACCGGGCTTTAAAATGAATAGTGGTTATAAAAACTGAGAGAGAACTACTGTGATCACTGACTTTTTCATGGGCTTGTTCACATTAAATAGAGCAAGATACAAAGCATTAACACATGTTAAAAACACAACACCCTTAACAAATGCAGAGTAGTTTGGACCTGGAAGCAGGGTTCATCAGGGCATCACTTGAAGACCACCTGCTGTGAATTTTTTTTCAGTTGTTATTATTGTCACTTGTCACATCCTGTTTATGACAGTTAAAATAAATAACATTCATATAAGAAATAAAATTGTCTTGTGTAAACTGTATATGGTGTTAAATAGGCCTTTGCTACTGTTCTTTAATGTCGATCATAAGGGTGGTACTTCAAGAGCCATATATTTTATGAGGTCGTACTCATTGTGAAAAGTTTGAGAACCACTGTTCAAGGGATGCCTTCTTTGGGGATCTACCCAGATCATAGTATCCATGTAACATTTGTTTGTATCCACCCAAAGTGATGTGGTGAAACAAGGTAGAAAACTGCCAATACTTTTCCATTTTGCAAATGCTGTGAATTCAGATGGAATAAATATAAGAGAGACAGATTGGTTCTCTCATGTAAGTCATAGTTAGTTATATACAAGAACATGTACAGTTCTTTCACAAATAACTAACTTATTGCAGTTATCACCCATAAAAAGACATTGCCCTTGAACAGCAATCAAAGACAGAACACAGCATGACCGCAATAACACTTTTACCTAAGCAATAACACTTCCATGAATCTTTGCAATGTAGAAAACAGTTCATAGTCCAAGTAACCACTCCTTTTTGGCTGCTACTTTCACGGTCCTGGGTCGGTGACCCAGTGTTTTGAGTTTTGTACTTTTACTTTTGATTTTATCATGGTTTATGACTGTTTGTCTTTTGGTTTCTGTCCCAGTATTACTAGCTCCCTAGTTCTGTAGTGCTTCCTGAGTTCTAATTCTTAGGTTTTGTTATTTGGTTCCCGGTGTTAACTCTGTGCTTTTCTGTCTCACATTTCAGGTCTCTATGTTCTGCCTTCCCAGTCTCTGTTAAGTTTATGTGTCTAGAATTCAGTCAGTGTGTTTCCTGTTTTACTTTGAAGGTCCGTGTCTCATGTCAGTGTTTCTAGTTTTGCCTCCGTTTGGTCTCGCCATGTCTGATTTCTCACCTCTGTGCTCTCCTCCTGTGTCTCATTCCCCTCGTTATCCGCAGTGAATGTAAGCCCTGTGTTTCTCTGCGTCAGTGTTGCGTCCTCCCCTCATGCTGTGTGTTTCCTTGAGTGCCTCTTGGTGAAGTTTAGTTTATATTTTCCAGTTTACTTTAGTTCTGTATCATTTCTGTGTGTCAGCAATAAAGCTGCTTTTTGAGTGTGTTGTGAGTTCTGCATTTTAGGTCCTCTTCCTGCCTGCATACACCTGGATCATGACAGCTGTAATCTGAATAGTTCATTGTCTTTATTAGAAAGAAGATAGGTAGAAAACAGTTTGTCAGCTATCTACATTTAAAACAACGTGTACATCTCCCTTCATAAATTAGCTTATCATAGTTATCAGCCATAAAAACACACTCTACTTGGAAACGATCAAGGATCAAGGTGAGGTAAGTGACGGAAGTGACGGACAAGGTAAGGGACTCATGTTGTAACTGACGTCAGACGCCGGAGATTTTGGCGGAAAATTAAAGCGAATGGTAGTTTAGATTTGAACAAATTCCTTTAAGCTTCAATCTTACCAAATACATTTATCAATTGTCTTACAACTAACGTTATTTGTCTAAATAATCTCCAACACCCTGGAGAACAACGGAGAGAGTTTAGAGGCTCTCCAAGATTATATTGATCAGTGCTTTCAGGATCTAGTGATGAAGAAGGCCCAGTGTGCAGCTTCCCCGGCTAAATCTGAGACGCCGTCGTCGAAAAGACTTCGCCCGGCAGATTCCCCCGGCACAACATCGCCAGCCGGCAAAGATATTGCCGACATACTGGAGTCAATCGACAAGCGATTGTCCACTTTCGACGCAAGGCTGTCCTTGGTGGAGCTTCTTCACCGGGAATTTAAATGCTTACGAGAATCACTGGAGTTCAGCCAGCAGCAGGTGGAAACGCTCGCTGCTGAAAATGCCACGCTAAGGGAGTCGGTGAAATGTCTCACAGACAATGTTACTGAGCTAAATAGAGAAATTAAAAAAATAAAAGAAACAGTTATTGATCTACAAGCCCGTAGCATGCGTGATAATCTGGTATTTTCTGGTATTCCAGAAGCCGCTGGAGAGGACGCGGAGACCACGGTAAAAAGCTTAATCAAAACCCACCTAAAGCTGCCGGAGGACACGGTGAAGAACATCGTCTTCGATAGGGTGCATCGCCTCGGCCCTATTCGGGCTGCAGCCGGGAGACCACGTCCTATCGTGGCCAAATTCGGCCACTTCAAACAAAAGGAACATGTGAAAAGCCGCGGCAGGGAATTAAAAGGAACGGACTTCAGCGTGAACGATCAGTTCCCCAAAGAGATCCTGGAACGATGCAGGGTCCTCTTCCCAATCCGACGCGGCTTCATCCAGAAGGGCTCCCGCGCTGTCATTGCTGTGGACCGGCTGTACGTGGACGGAAAGCTCCACCACGACCCCGACACACTCCGTGGCTGTATTAACTTCACACCAGATAAGAATCCGCTACACCCTTTCCCCATCCACTCACACTAATTTGCATTAACATCTGTCTAACTTAGTAGTATTAAATCGCATCTTAAGTGTGATATCATAGCAGAATTAACACCGTCACTCTCCATCAGTGGTTTAATTGGAATGTTTCCGTTTTTTGTTTCTTTTTTGTTCCCCTCTCGTTTTTTCCTCTCTCTTTTCCCCCTCTTGTTTTTATGCTGCTCACCCTTGTCCTTGGTTTCTTTCTTTCTTTATTTATTTCACTGCTTCTATCACCTGCTTCCACACTCATCCACAAACAACATCCTTTATTTCGACACATGCACAGCACGATCACGCACAGTCATGCGCGCAACGGCAGCACATTTACATCAGTCAGACAGCGCACACAGTCGTATAGGATACACACACTTAAGCCAAGCGTACTCATATTAGTAAATATGCAAACACATAGTCAGACTCAGGGAGCATCTCGCCACATATTCCTTCTCTCTCTCCATCTCTTTATTTATGAACAAGTGATGTTTTCTCTCCACCTGTCTAAGCAACACACACAGCATACACCCCTAGTTATACACAGACATCTATGGGTGCACTAAGATTCGTCTCATGGAATGTAAATGGAGCTGGCTCCAGAGAAAAGAGGTTAAAAATATTTAACCAACTCAAAAAACTACAGGCAGATGTTGTCCTTTTACAAGAGACCCACAGACCTCTTAGAGGTTCGAATGAACTTAAAACACCTGAATTTCCTAATGTGTTCTCAGCTTGTTATAATTCTAGACAAAGGGGAGTAGCGATTTTAATCCATAAAAAAATTAATTTCACAGTACTCGATATAGTTATAGATCCAGAGGGCAAATTCTTAATCATTAAACTATCTATACTTGATAAAAAGCTATGTATTGTAAGTGTATATGGTCCAAATGTTGATGATCCCTCATTCTTTCACGGTTTTTTCAGTGCACTCTCTGAACACTTAGATGGCACACTTGTTCTTGGAGGCGACCTCAACCTTGGACTAAATGAAGAAATGGATAGGCTCAATACAGCAGGAAATCAGCGTAATTGGCAGTCCACAAATATAATCAAACAGTATATGAGCGACTTTGGTCTTTGCGATGCATGGCGCTCCCTTCACCCCACCAGTAAGGAATATACTTTCTTCTCACATGTTCATCGCTCCTACTCTCGTCTGGATTATTTTTTGGTCAGCAGCTCACTGCTGAGTGACATTTCAGACACTGAGATTCACCCTATAGCTGTCAGCGATCATGCTCCTGTATCTTTAACACTAATGCAGAAGAATAATACCACACTAAGTAAAAACTGGAGATTTAATACATCACTGCTTAAAGATGAAGACTTTATTAAATATTTTAAAAAAGAGTGGACTTCATATTTAGACTTTAATGACACTCCCGGAACATCAGCTTCTGTTTTATGGGAAGCAGGGAAAGCTGTGATGAGAGGTAAAATAATTTCTTTCTCATCACATAAAAAGAAAAAAGAAAACAAAAATATTCAGGAATTAGAAAAAAACCATCAAATCACTAGAAGAAGCCTACGCGTCCCACCAAGATCAGGAAACATTGAACAAAATACGCAAAACAAATCTAGAATTAAATGAGATAATTGATAAAAAAACCAAATTCTTAGTACAAAGACTACGCTTACAAAATTATGAACATAGTAATAAATCCGGTCAATTTCTAGCAAACCAGCTAAAAATAAATAAAGAAAAAACAACTATATGTGCTGTTCAAGATTCATCTGGGAACACAGTATATGAACCAAAACAAATAAACAACATCTTCAGGGATTTCTATAAATCGTTGTATTCACCACAAATAAACCCATCTAAAAAGGAAATTGATCAGTTTTTAGATAACATAACTCTCCCAAAATTATCAGACTCTCAAGCAATTGCACTGGATTCACCACTGACATTAGGTGAACTCCAGGAAGCCCTGATAAGTATGCCCAATAATAAGGCTCCAGGTCCAGACGGCTTTCCTGCAGAATTCTACAAAGAATTCTGGACGATTCTAGCACCAGTTTTTTACAGAACGTTGTTGGAAATCAAAGAAAAGGGCAGACTTCCATCAAATATGAATTCTGCAAACATTAATCTCCTGCTAAAACCAGGCAAAGACCCTGTATATCCCTCAAGCTATCGTCCAATATCCCTATAAATGTAGACCTCAAAATTATCTGCAAAGCTCTCTCGAAGAGACTAGAGAAAATAACCCCCCTCTTAATTCATCCTGACCAAACTGGTTTCATAAAAGGTAGGCACTCATCAACAAATACACGTAGATTACTTAATTTGATAGACTACTCATATAGTAAAAACCTTGAAACTACAATATTATCTTTAGATGCAGAAAAAGCGTTTGACAGAGTTAACTGGAAATTTCTATTTACAACTTTAAACAAATTTGGTGTTGGATCTTCTTTCATCAACTGGTTAAAAATATTATATAATTCCCCAACAGCTTGTGTCAGAACAAATGACCAGACATCCTCCAGCTTCTGTCTCCTGAGGGGCACCAGGCAGGGATGCCCACTCTCCCCTTCACTGTTTGCAATTTTTATCGAACCACTAGCAGCAGCAATTAGACAGAATTCAGTAATTAAGGGCATAAAATGCAAGAACATGGAACATAAAATCAGCCTTTATGCGGATGATGTGTTACTCTTTCTCCAAAATTCACAAACCAATATCTCTGGGGTGATTGAACTGATAAACTCTTTTGCAAGAATATCAGATTACTCAATTAACTGGTCAAAATCTACAGTCCTTCCGATTAATTGCTCCTTCCATAATTCCTCTTCTACTCCACTGCAATCGGGAAATATAAAATATTTAGGTATTAATGTTTCTCCCAAGCTTGCAGATCTAACTAAATTAAACCATATCCCACTTTTAAAGAAAGTAGAAGGTGATCTGGCTAGGTGGAAATGTCTACCCATATCACTCATGGGAAGGGTTGCCGCTATAAAAATGATGGTATTACCAAAAATAAATTATTTATTCTCAATGATCCCAACTAAACCGCCGCAAGATTGGTTCAGATCTCTAGATTCATATATGTCCAAATTCCTTTGGAAAAATAAGCCCCCACGTATAAGCTTAAAAACATTACAAAAGACCAAGGATAAAGGAGGATTAGAACTACCTAACTTTCAGCACTACTTCTTAGCCAACAGGCTTCAGTTTATCTCAGGATGGCAAAAACATACCCTCTTAGATGAACCTTGGCTAGATGTAGAACAAGCACTTTGCAATAATCTAGAGATTTCAAATCTACCATTTATCAGCTCAAACATCCAACGACATGAATGCTTCAAAAGCATCAACATCAGCTCTTCTCTGACAGCATGGTGGGAGTTTCTGAAGTTGACAGAGTCTTCATTAATCCTATGCAAATGTACACCTATCTGGAACAACCCTGACATATTACAAAACAATAATATGATAAACTTTTCAGATTGGAGTGGTAAAGGAATCAAATATTTAGAACATATACTAGAAGGAACAGAATTTATTTCATTTGACAGACTAGTTACACAATATGGGATCAGCAAGAAAAGATTTTTAGAATATCAGCAAATTAAATCCATAGTAAAAAAGAGATTTAAACCAGGTCAAGATGAACTACAAACACCACCAAGTGTGGTTCAATTTCTGACTCTTAAAACCCCCCAAATTACTTTTCAAAATATCCAGAATGCTTTCTAAAATAGATGAATCAATATCACTTCCTATTGCAAAATGGGAAGCGGATTTATCAGTTAACTTAGACCAAAACTTCTGGTTTCAGATTTGCTCAAAAACCTTTCATCTAATTAGAAATCCCAGTCTTCAATTAATTCAATACAAAATACTACATAGAGTGCACTATACAGGTCATCGGATGTTCAAGATGGGCTTTACATCTACCAACAACTGCTCACACTGCCAAACCAATTCACCAGACAATTATATCCACGCTCTTTGGTTCTGTCCACCAGTTCAGAAGTTTTGGCGCGAGATATGTGAAGACTTATCAAAGTGTCTGAAATGTAACATCCCAACTTCGCCTTTAGTGTGTTTGTTGGGCAGCTTAGATAATGTCACTACGGAAAAGAATATAGCCCATATGGTTTTCACTGCACTATGCATAGCCAAGAAAACAGTCCTCATGAACTGGAAAAATAAAAATAATCTTAATTCTAACCAATATAGAAATTATCTATTAGATTACATTAGTCTTGATACAGCCTCTGCCACCACATCAGATCAATTTCTCTGGGCTCCTTTGATCAGCTCCATCACCTAGTGGGGGTGGGGGGTCATAGTTTGGTCCCACCTTCACTGTTGTGATAGGTGTGGGGGTAGGGACAGGCTTAGGGCATCGGGGGTTCCCCAGGAGCATCTTCCTTGGGGGCTCAACCCGGGGTAGCGGTCATGGCCAATTAAGGGCTCTGTTGGCTCTTGGGTGACGGTTTCCTCGTGGCTGCGTGCAGCAGGGCTAGGGGAGGGTCTGTGCTGACGGACGTGGGTTACTGACCTAGTAGCCTGGCTGCCCCTGGGTGGGTCCGGGATGGGCGTGAGGTTCTGGGGGCGTTCCGTCTCTGGGCTGGGGCCCTGGCCGGGCCTCAGGGGCCTGGGGCCTGGTTGGTGTGTTGCCGGGGTTGTGGGCGGGTGGGTGTATGGGGGCCCGGTCCTGGCACAGGGTGCCGCCGGTGCATCGAGCCACCTGGGGGGCTCGTCAACTGGTGGGGGAGGTTGTCACATCTTGCAGGAGCTTTCCTCTCTTCGGGAACTCTCTCTGCAGGAGGGGGAGATACAGGAGAGGTGGAGGAAGATCTCAGCCTGGGCGTCTATTGTCTTGTGTAGTCTGGAAGATGAGTGGATGATGGGGTGGGTGTAGTTTTCTCTGTGGTGGGGTCGGGTGGACTGTCCCGGGCTCTGTGGGCCGGGCGGCGCTGCTGCACTGGGCCCCGGTCCGGATGGGCCTGGGCCCCCTTTCCCTGGCGGGTTGCAGAGTATGGGGGTGCCTACTGGGGTCAGCGGGGGAGCTGGCCCCAGGGAGGGGTCACTTGCCCCTCCCTTCCTTCCCTCCCCATCTCCAGCTGCCTCCCTCTTCTCGCTCCACCACAGTCACCCACACATGCAGGGCCTTGGGGTAGGGGTGTGTCACCAGGGTGCAGGGGAGGCATCCCCCCCCTCTGTCCCCTTCTGGCTGCCTCTGCCTCAATTTTATCCCACAACTTAGACATTCACATTACTCACACTCTCATTACACATACATATAGGATCTTGGGGGTGGGCACGCCACACAGAATCCAAATTACCATCAGGGTGTACACCTCACCCCTGGCGTCGTTGCCCACCTCTCAATTTTAAATACACGTAGACATTGAGGGCTAGCAGGAGGGGCTATGCGCTTACCTGCTGCTCTGGCAGGTAGCTCCATGCCCTCCTGGGTTTTAAATGCACCTTAGAACACACATACATCAATTCTGCTTCAAACAAACTAAACACAACCCAGAGATCAAAAAACAGAAAACACCGGAGCCCAGAAAACAACCAAACAAAAACAGGCTTACGACAGTTCCAAAAAAAGTTCAGGGGGCCGGCCCGGAGGCTGACAGCACAACAGGCCAAACCCAGGCAGTTCAGGGGGCCGGCCCGGAGGTTGACGGCCCAAGAGCCCAGAAAACGGCCGTGCGGGAGGCACCGGCGGCGACGGAGCAGGTCAGGAGGCCGGCCATGCGAAAAGCAACGGAGGCGAGGCAAGCAAAGAAGGTCCGGAGGCCGGCCACGCAGAGGGCAGCGGCGGCGACCCAGGCGAAGGAGGTCCGGAGGCCGACGGCCCAAGAGCCCAGAAAACAGTTCAGGGGCCGGCCGGGCAGGAGGCACCTGCAGTGACGTAGTTGAGGGGGCCGTCCATGATGTCCAGCCATCGGCCTGGAAAGTGGCCGGACAGGACGAGGACGTGCAGGCCGGACAGGACGAGGACGTGCAGGCCGGACAGGACGCGGACGTGCAGGCCGGACAGGACGCGGACGTGCAGGACGCGGACGTGCAGGCCGGACAGGACGCGGACGTGCAGGACAAGGACATCCAATAAGAGGCCTGGAAGGAGGCCGGCGATGTTGAGGCGCAGGATGTGGTCCGGACGGCGGCGTGGCAGCCGCAGGACCAGGCGAAGCAGAAGACTTGGAGGCCGGACCGGGCGAAGCAGAAGCCGTAGCTGAAGCCGGACCAGACGATGGTGGCACTGCAGGCGACGGCATGGGAGCCGAAGATGGTGGCGCTGCATCCGACGAAGGCTGGACGGGCTCCTCGGACCCTCCAGCGGAGGCAGGTGGCTGGACGGGCTCCTCGGACCCTCCAGCAGAGGCAGGTGGCTGGACGGGCTTCTCGGACCCTCCAGCGGGGCAGGTGGCTGGACGGGCTCCTCGGACCCTCCAGCGGGGGCAGGTGGCTGGACGGGCTCCTCGGACCCTCCAGCGGAGGCAGGTGGCTGTTGCTGGACGGGCCCCTCGGACCCTCCAGCGGAGGCAGGTGGCTGTTGCTGGACGGGCCCCTCGGACCTCCAGCGGAGGCAGGTGGCTGTTGCTGGACGGGCCCTCGGACCCTCCAGCGGAGGGAGGTTGCTGTCCCTGGACGGGCCCCTCGGACCCTCCAGCGGAGACAAACAAAGGCTGGTGCGGTTCTCCAGGACCCCCAGCGGGAACAGAAGGCTGGACGGGCCCCTCGGACACTCCAGCAGGACCAGGTTGCAGAACAGATGAGCGAACAGGTGACAACATAAATGGCCGAAAAACACTAACCTTTGCTTGATCCATAAGCTCTGCAACGCCAAGTCCCAGTTCTTTAGCCAACTTAGTTATGGCAGGTGGCACTCTGTTGCCAGTTCTATTTGCCAGCTGAGGCACGGAAAAAGTCATAGGCTGAGTATCTGCCAGAGAGACAAAAGGAGTCCTAGACATAACAGCAGCCACAGGGGCTGGCCGGAACACTAAACAGTCCCTTTCTCCCAAAACTGGGGTGTGCTCAGTCGTTCTGGAGTGGCGTGAACGCCGTTTTCTCCGGGAAGGGGGAGCAGGCGAACCGGGCCGCGAAGCCTTCAGCTGACCGGGCTGCAAATCCTCCGGCTCACCACACAGGAGCAGTTCTCCAGAACCTCCAGCAGAAACACTGTCCTGCTGTGGCGAATGCAGCTGCTTTACAGCGAGCTCCGTCTGCTGCTGCTGCGTTGGTGTGGAGAGAGAGATAGCCAGCTCGCTGGCTCTGACGTGCTCCCTCCACGCGGCTATGGTGTGGCTCAGATATGTGTCCATGGAGAACTGATGAAGCCGGGGGTTGGTTGTAATCATTGCCTCGACCGCGCTCAGTCCCACAGCCATAGCCTGTAAGCTATCGGCCTGAGCGATGCGGTCCAGCAAATCAACCAACCCCTTCATCTCAGCCTCAAAATCTGAGGTGGAACAGTCTGCGGGGTCCATGTTCTGGTTGAGATCTTCTGTTATGTGGCGGCTGTGTGCAGGCAGGAAAAGGACCCAAAGTGCAGACTCCAGAGACAAACGTAAACTCAAACAGCTTTAATGCTGAACTCAAACAGAACAAAAGTAAGAATCCAACTAACTTACACAGGCAGACAAAACACACAGCATAATAAGGATTAGATCGCAACACCGACAAACTGAAACACAGGGCTTAAATACATAGAGGGAGCAATCAGGGAATGGGCAACAGGAGGGAAACACAGCTGGGGCAAATCAGGCCTAACGAAACAGGGGAAGCAAAACCAGACACATTAACATAAGACACGCACCTCCAAAGTAAAACAGGAAACATAACACAGACTGAACTTAAAGACACAGACTCACAGGCAGGCACTGCAACAGAGGGAACAGAGACGTGGGACCAGGGCAGACACAGACACTGACTGGACACAGGGAGACAGCAACTAGAGAACACAGAGACATAAACCATAAGACAGAACTTAACAAAGAAACCAAAGACTATAAAATGATAAATAATATAATAAACTCAAAACCTCTGGGTCAACGACCCAGGCATCCTAACACATAGTTGAAGTAACCACTCCCCTTGGGCTGCTACAAAGTTTTCAGAGCTCTTAACTTTTTGTCATGTGACATTTCAAGGACCTACTTTAGTTAACCTACTCGTAGCTAATGCTGAATTTGGTGTGATCGTTTGCAGGTGAAAGGTTGGAGAGAGAACAGGCAAACCCAGGCCTAAAGACTATATAAGCAAATATCTGTGTTCCGTGTTGAGTGGAAATCCGGGTGATCTTGATTTTTTCACTCTAATACAGAACTAAAATGAAATCAAAAGCTGGAAGATAGAAAACCTATTTTCAGGTTCACAGGTTTTCGATTGTGAACATTTTAGGTGCAATCTTCTGAACTTCACACCTTCCTATTTAATGGTATTTTTTATTTCTTTATTTTCATGACTGTTTATATTGCATATTCTCACTGAGTGCATCAAAACTATGAAAAACACATATGGAATTATGGATTAAACAAAAAGTGTGAAATAAATCATGCTTTAATTCAATTCAATTCAATTCAGTTTTATTTATATAGTGCCAAATCACAACAACAGTCGCCTCAAGACGCTTTACATTGTACAGTATATCCTATAGTAAAAGATACAGAGAAAAACCCAACAATCATATGACCCCCTATGAGCAAGCACTTTGGTGACAGTGGGAAGGAAAAACTCCCTTTTAACAGGAAGAAACCTCCGGCAGAACCAGGCTCAGCGAGGGGCGGGCATCTGCTGCGACCGGTTGGGGTGAGAGAAGGAAGACAGGATAAAGACATGCTGTGGAAGAGAGAAAGAGATTAATAACAGGTATGATTCAATGCAGAGAGGATTATTAGCACATAGTGAGTGAGAAAGGTGACTGGAAAGGAAAAACTCAATGGGAATCCCCCGGCAGCCTACACCTATTGCAGCATAACTAAGGGAGGATTCAGGGTCACCTGGTCCAGCCCTAACTATATGCTTTAACAAAAAGGAAAGTTTTAAGCCTAATCTTAAAAGTAGAGATAGTGTCTGTCTCCCGAATCCAAACTGGAAGCTGGTTCCACAGAAGAGGGGCCTGAAAACTGAAGGCTCTCCCTCCCATTCTACTTTTAAATACTCTAGGAACAGCAAGTAGGCCTGCAGAGCGAGAGCGAAGTGCTCTAATAGGGTGATATGGTACTACAAGGTCATTAAGATAAGATGGGGCCTGATTATTTAAGACTTTGTATGTGAGGAGCAGGATTTTGAATTCAATTCTGGATTTAACAGGAAGCCAATAAAGGGAAGCCAAAACAGGAGAAATATGCTCTCTCTTTCTAGTCCTTGTCAGTACTTTTGCTGTAGCATTTTGGATTAACTGAAGGCTTTTCAGAGAGTTTTTTAGGACATCCAGATAATAATGAATTACAGTAGACCAGCGTGGAAGTAATAAATGCATGAACTAGTTTTTCAGCATCACTCTGAGACAGAATATTTCTAATTTTAGAGATGTTGCGCAAATGGAAGAAAGCAGTCTTACATATTTGTTTAACCCTTGGATGCACAACCTACCAATACCTACACTCTTCCACGAGTGGGGTCAAAAATGACCCCAAATAGAAACAATGCATTTTGCTATAAACTTGGTTGTTATTCTTCAAAATCTTTAACCCTGATGCTCCCGCCAGGGGGAGCGTCGGGGTCGGGGGATGCTGGTCCCCCCGGCGGAGGGAGGAAAGTGGTTGGGGTCGCGATATCCCCCACCCCACCCCGGGGGATGGGAGGAGGGAAGAGGAGGGGTCTCGCGACCCCCCCTCGGGGAGGGGATGGGAGGAGGGAAGAGGCGGGGGTCGCGAGATCCCCCCGAGGGAACGGGAGACAAAGCAGAGAGAGAGAGAGAGAGAGAGAGAGACGGGCGGAGGGGATCGAGAAACACGCCGGCGAAAGCCCAGCGTGTTGCGCCAAAATGATAAGAGCGTGGATGGCGGGTACTAAGCGTGTCGGGGTTTGGTTACAGAGGCGGTGTCCCAGCGCGCGCCGTACAACGACAACAAGGTGCCACCGAGAAAGAAGAAGACAAAGACAATGTCACGCACTAGACCGTGGGACCCAAAGAGCACTAAGGTCGGCACGGGCGGATCGCTTTCGCCGGCGGTGTCGTCGTCGTCCTCCTCCTCCTCCTCCTCCTCCTCCTCCTGCTGCTCACCGTCACCGTCAACATCGCGTTTGGCGTACGCGGGGTCGGCTCCGGTCGCTGCGTTGTTGCGACCGGCCACGTTTCACTATGGCGGTCTAGGGGTCGAGGAAGACCAAGAGCAGCAGCAGCAGAAGCAGCAGCAGCATCACGAGAACTCTGAGGAGGACGAGGAAGAAGAAGAAGAGGCCGAGGAAGAAGAGCAAGAGGCCGAGGTGGATAACGACTCGAACGCTCGCAGACGAGGAGCGGTACTCGGAGGATCAGGAGGACGAAAACGATGGGGTTGCGGGCCGTAGGTGTTTCGCGGAAGAGGAGCACGACTACGAAATGGCATTGCGACTCTGCCAGGACGGCGGCTCGCAAGGCGAGTCGAACCGTCGAGAGGGAGAGGAAGAAGCAGGCGCTGAATCGGGAGAGGAAGAAGCGGGCGCTGAACCGGGGCGGGGGACTTGGGAGATTTGGCAAGAGGACGACGACGCCGGCCGTGTTGCAGGTGGCGTTCATGATCCTGGTCGCGATCGCGGCCACGGCGCTGTCGGTGAAACTGATGACGCAGATGTAGCCGATGCTTATGACTATGACGATGACAAAGAAGACAAAGACTATGAAGAAGAAGAAGAAGAAGAAGAAGACGTCCTCGCCGATGATGATGATGAAGAAGAAAAAGAAGAAGAAGAAGACATCCTCGCCGATGATTATGACGATGACGATGAAGACAAAGACTATGAAGAAGAAGAAGAAGAAGAATTAGAAGAAGAATTAGAAGACGACGACGACGACGACGACGACCTCGACCCGCGAGGACGAGGCCCCACCGAAGAGGCCGTGGCGGCGGCGCGAGACGAGGCCTCCGCGTTCATGGCCTACTTTCCGCCAGAGATAGAGGACTCGGTGATCGCCATGACCAACCTCGAAGCGGACAGGCGCAGGCCCGCCATCGACGGGTGGAAGCCCATGGGCCGCGTCGAGTTCCGGGCCTACGTGGGGCTGCTGGTGCTCGCCGGCGTGTACAGGTCCCGGGGAGAGGCCTGCGAGAGCCTGTGGGACGCCGAGAGCGGCAGGTCCGTGTTCAGAGCCGCGATGCCGCTCAAGACCTTTCGAGCCTACTCGAGCGCGCTGCGCTTCGACGACAGAGAGACCAGACGGGCCGGGCGAGGCGAGGGCGGCGGCGGCCACGGCTACGACAAACTGGCCCCCATCAGAGCCGTGTGGGACGAGTGGTGCGCGAGGCTGCCCGCCATGTACCGCCCGGGACCGGAGGTCACCGTCGACGAGAGACTGGTGCCGTTCAGAGGTACGTACGTGGTGCGTGTTGTGTGTATTGTGTGCGTGCGTGCGTGACCGGGGGGGAGGAGAGAGGAGGACGAAGGAGGAAGAGGAACGGGTACGACAAAAACGCTAGCTTTGGTGTATCGTTGTTGGGTTCTGCGCTTGCGCGTGTGCTCTCTGTCAAACTCGCGTCTCTCTTCTTTCTCTCTCGCCAATCAGGAAGGTGTCCGTTCAGACAGTACATGCCCAGCAAACCGGCCAGGTACGGGATCAAGATATGGGTGGCGTGCGACGCGCGTTCCAGCTACGCGTGGAAGATGCAAGTCTACACCGGCAAGCCCGACAAGCGCGGCCCTCCCGAGAAGCACCTGGCCACTCGAGTGGTCGTGGACCTCACCGAGGGACTGGCGCCGGGACGCAACGTCACGTGCGACAACTTTTTCACCTCGCGCGAGCTCGCCGACAGGCTCTTTCGCGAAAGAGGCCACACCGTGCTGGGCACTCTGCGATCGAACAGACCCGAGATCCCCAGAGAGCTGCGATGCGTCAAGGGCAGGGCCGTGGGCTCCGTGGAATCCGTAGTACTCGGCGGCTCTGCGGGACCGAGAAGAGGAGGAGGAGGAGGAGGAGGAGGAGGAGGAGGAAGGGGGCCAGACACGATCATCCTCTCCTACGTGGCCAAGAAGAACAAGAACGTGCTGCTCCTCACCACCGCTCCTCGCTACCACCACCACCACCACCACCGCCGCCGCTCCGGCCCCGAGCCCCGGCCTAGCCGCAGCAGCAGCAACAGCAACAGCAACAGCAACAGCAACGGCGGCGGCGGCAAACCTCCCTTGGTGCTGCATTACAACCGCACCAAGGGAGGCGTCGACAACCTGGACAAGGTCGTGAGCACGTACAGCTGCAGGAGAAAGACCTGCAGGTGGCCCGTGGCCCTTTTCCACAACATGGTGGACGTGGCGGCATACAACGCGTTCGTGCTCTGGAGGGAAATTCACCCCGACTGGATGGCGGGCAAGCTCAACAAACGAAGGCTCTTCCTCGAGCGGCTGGGCAAAGCGCTCGCGTGCCCCATGATCGAAGCCAGGGCGTTGGCGCGAGGAGGAGGAGGAGGAGGAGGAGGCCGAGTCGCGGCCCGAGGTACTACTACTGAGGCTGATGATGCTGATGCTGATGCCGCTACTACTACTACTGCTGCTGATGCTGCTGTTGCTCGTACTACTCGTACCACCTCCACCACCGCCGCTACGCCGCACGACTCCTCTCCAGTCAAGAGGCGAAGGTGCCGCGTGTGTCCCAGGAGCAAAGACGTCAAGACCAAGATCCTGTGCCACGAGTGCCGAGTGTACGTGTGCACCAACTGCGCCGTCACGTACTGTCCCAACTGCGCCGCTTCACGCACCGCCGCTTCCCAGACGCCGCCGACTTTGTAATAACACAAGCGCCCCGAGGGGGTCCTAGCGACCCCCACCCACCCTAATCAGCATCATCATCATCATCATCATCATCATCGTCATAACAACACATATGCCCCGAAGGGGTCCTAGCGACCCCCCACCACACCCTATCATCATCATAACACATATGCCCCGAAGGGTCCTAGCGACCCCCCACCACACCCTATCATCATCATAACACATATGCCCCGAGGGGGTCCTAGCGACCCCCCACCACACCCTATCATCATCATAACACATATGCCCCGAGGGGTCCTAGCGACCCCCACCACACCCTATCATCATCATAACACATATGCCCTCGGGGGTCCTAGCGACCCCCCACCACACCCTATCACTATCATCATCATCATCATCATCATCATCAACATCATCATCATCATAATAACACACACGCCCCTCGGGGTCTCCACGCCCCCACGCCCCGAGAACAGGCTGGCGGGCGCACAAGGGTTAAGGGAAACAGGCGCCTCAACGACAACGCTTTCTCAACGTTGTAATAAAATACACGGCCTCAGGGGGGCGTTTTTAAAACGCACTACCCTGTTGCACACGGCCCTAATGGCATACCCCCCCGCGAGCCACGCCTCTCCTTCCTGGCAGTGATCCGCCTAGTTGAAATAACTGCATTTTCGCGCAGGCTCTATGGCGCGCGGCCATCGGAGGCCGCTGTTCCGTCCGGGCGGGGGATCCGCCTAGTTGAAATACAGGCAACGAATGTAACATCTTACCATATGTATTTACTAGGATTGCTGCTTTATGTGTGCTGTTACATTGCCTGAAAGAACACAAATGCTGTATGTTTTTCTTCATGATTGTTTTATTCTTGACAATAAACAAAGACAGCAACATTTTATGTGAGTCGTTTGTACGCTTGGTGAACAAGGTTATGCTAGAGAGGAGGTTAATGCAGAGCACCGCGTCTCGCGTTAGCCGGCATTCTGAGGACTTTGCGATTCCTCAGCTGCAATACGTTGATGTCGTCGGGCTCAGCGATGGCTGGCTTGTCATCGCTGTCGGTACCCTGAGAGGCAGCTTGGTTCAGCCGCAATACGCTGGTGTCGTCGGCCTCGGCGATGACTCGTCCATCTGCGGTGTCCGTGCTGTGGGAGGCAGTTTGATTCTCAGCATTGTCGGCCGCACCGGAGGCCATTAGCTCTGCGCTCAGAGCGTATAGACAGATGTAGCCCGTTACCTCCGTCATGATATTCCAGACTGGGTCGATGTCCACAACGCCTTCTCTCAAGATGCGAGCGGTCTCGCTGGGACACTTAGCAGTAGGCTCTACCTTGACTCGCACCGTGAAGTCGTGGTCCATTTCGAGGGTGAACCACATTTCGTAATCGTCTTCGGACAAGCCCGCGTTGTCGTCGCCTTTGCATCTGGGATCACCCGAAGCCTCATGTAACTTGTCAACAAACCTTGATATTGTCCTGGCGGTGACATACAAATCCTTGGCGTACTCGGCATGGTCAATGGGGCGTTCGTGCACGTAACGGAGCATAGCCAAACACCAGCCGTTGTTCCCCGTAGCACTCAGCGAGTGTCTATACAGACAAAAGTCAGACATCATGACCTTGAAAGTTACAGTAAACGGCTCGACCGTCTTGGCAAACTCTGCGAACGTGTCCAAGTAGACCTGGCGTTTTGCATTAGAAGTCGCTGACCAGTGCGCACCGTCCAAGAGCACTAGCTGTCCGGTCGGGTTCATCTCGGTGTATTCGTGTTATGCTGCTATCCTCTGCAAAACTCCTATGTCTGCCTGACGGTGCGACTTGTTCGAATGCCGGTGAACGTAGAACCAGGGGTTCGGTTTTATGTATTCAGTTTAACCACGGGTGGGGTTTTAGCCGAGATTACAGAGGTGTAAGTGGTTCAATGTTGTTGTGAAACACACAGTCATAGACACATTTGGTTGCGCATAAGGTTGTGTACACAGTTTTATTTCAGCGAGCGTCCACATCACAAAACAGACATCATTACACATAAGAGTTGTCACAGACACAGTGAACCGTCAGGGCACACATCGCGATATGACGCCTTTTGCCTTTGTAGATATGGTATGGATACAACACAAGGGAACGTACAACTCAACACAGCTCGTAGTTCATTTCATCGGCCTCGGGTATGTACCGTTCACCCGGTACAGGAGTTGTAGGGTAGGTGGGGGTGGTTTACGGATCGACTGTGCGTGCAGGCACTCCAACTTGCGACTCTCGTTTCTGTTTATGCTACAAAAACAAACGGCGAGAAGGAACGCTGTCAGATATGAATGGTCCATGAGATAAGCATTCTACCAATATGTATTTTGCACGTTGGACAGACTCGCGCGAGGTTCAGCGTGTGCACCTAACTCACCTTTCCCAGCACGATAATATCCGCTTGCCTCTAACCCCCTCAGTGGACATGCACAACAGTTGGGCAGAATGGTCAGGGTTTATCCTGGTGACACTGAGGCAAGAAACGTATAGTATCAATCACAGTTTTGTAGATCAAGCTCAAACTGTAAAATGTACAAAGACGCACTTGGAAACTCACACCAACTCCTCTCTGTCACAACCTGGCCGCTTTGGGAAGACTTGAAAATCCGACAGTCTGCCTTTGACTGCCTGGGTCCTGGGGCAAGCGCAGCGTCCCGGCGTAAATGCAGCTACAGGGAAGTGTATGGTTGCAGTGAGGTTAGCGTAATAGCGTACTAAAACAGACACCCTCCTAGACTGTACTAAGCAACAAATGTAGAATAAGTAACAATGTCACTTATGGTTGAACATTACATTCTGTTGAATGTACTAACCCCGATACAGGTCCATGTAAGCCAGAGCAACAACAAACGTCAAACCCGCACATCGCCACTTTAGGGCCATTGCTCCTTGTGGTGAAAATCAGACAATGAGCATATAAAGCGCCCTGTTTACATGTCAGGACTTGCCCATACTCACATATAGTATGGTTAATACCATCTGTCAATGAGATATATTCTAGGTAATTATTGTCCAGTTTTACTGGTTTGTGCTGCATACAGTCAGAGGTCAGTGACCATCTGCAACATAGACACCGGTACCACGGTCAGGATTGTACACTGTGTACTAGCGTGACAACGAATGCATGTGCGATCGGTTGTGTTCGTGTGCGTGGAGACACAAACAATCCCTGATCATTGCCAAGTGTTTAATTTCAAACAGTTACACAGTATATCGTACAACGTGCATTGACAGGAGCATGTTTTATTTTCATTTAGTAGCACAAGCACAGTGTTAGTTACTTTTGTCACAAAGCATGGCATCTTGTTGATACGAATGAAATGTTATCACGCCTGTATGAACTCCTTGGGTGGTTTGATATCGACGTATCATAGTTGCACATTAGATGGAGATTATGCCCTCATCCGCTCCTTCGTGGTCGAACAGCACCGCAACGTGACACTGCGTAGTACCCAGAAGTCCTCCGGCGGAAAATACCGCCGTGCACTCCAGACCTTGCTGTGTAGACTTCATCGTACACCGACGACGTTCGGTCCCGCATGTGACCTGCAGTCTCGAACGAGTGTCCTGTGCGGGTGGAAAACATCGATACACACAGTGGATTCCACTCCGGTCATCCCTGTTGCATTGGAAACGTACAGGGTGTGTACAGGTCGCAGACCGAGACAGAACCCTGCTCCACTCGCTCCACAGTATGCCTGCGGTGTTCTGTTGCGGTCGGACGCGTGCTCTAATGGTGTAGTTTAAGGTCGGAAGATCTTGGATGTGAGCTACACAACTCTTGCCATTCTCACATTGGACGGTATGCACCTGGCTCGGCTCATCGGCACCGGTGACGGTCCATTCAATCTCCGCGGTATAGTTCACAGCCCAAACCGTAGAAAATGGACCCAAAGTCACTTCGTCCAAACTCACGGACAGAGTGGGGCTCGCCATCTTTACTCCACATTGAGGATTGACCTGGCTGTTTGATTCGCGTATGCCACCTATATTAAGATGTACCATGCAATTATGTTGTAACGCATCAGGGCTCGTGAGTTGCACATCACACTTCACAGCCCCATAACGCCAGCTACTACTACTCCATTGGGTCCCATCGTCTTTGTCGTATTCAGGTATACATACGTGCTCTTCGTTCCGCATATAACCTCCGATACACTCTAGCCTGTGGCTTGTAGTACAGATGGTCTTCGGCGTACCGGTGTATCACTGTCAGCCGCCTGCTACCGTCCGTGATCAGATGAGACACCACAGGAGGCCTGCAGTCTAGTGGTGGACACGGAGATTTCCACGCGGGCTGAGCCAACACAGGTCCCATTAGGACAAGGCCAAGAGTAGCAATCGCAGTAAACCAACGCATTGTATTGACAGTCGGTCGTGTGTGTGTGTGTAAGTTGGTGTAAAGACAAGGCTTATATCCTCGAAGGGTGTAGTACAGCAGAAGAGTATCCACCGACCTGCATCGCAAAGCCGGCCGACCTGCAGCGCAAAGCCGGCCGACCGCAGCGCACCGGAGCAGGGGGCTTGTTAACAGGACAGCAGAGGACAGCAGAGTTGCGCTGTGTCTACAGTCATGTCCTTGGCAAATAAGCACATCGTGGCTGGTATTGTACGCCCCACGACCCCGACTCCAAGCGGGCATTACCCCGGCCGCGTACATGAAGCGTTTCCATGTAAGCAAATGGAAATGCGGACAGCATGATCGAACCAAGACGCTGGTGGTGGTGCACGCATTGGTGCCCGAACGGAAGCTATTTGCCTACTGTGAAAAACTACAAAAAACCTTCCTCTCCTGGTTACCACCGTATAACAAGACGTTGTGTTCAAAGTTATTGCTTCAAGACATTCTAGACTGCGAACTTCATCGCGGGGCCGCTTACTTTATCAACACCGTAGACTTCACCGGCCCGATCCAAGAGACACGGATTACCCGAAAGGTCTTCCACTGAGCCACATTCGGCTTACAGATCAAAGCTACAATGCAACCGTGCCCACTGGACGTCCTAACTCGTGGGAGACCACGCGTACACCTCTCATGGACGATTACACCCGACGTGAAATGGGACTACCTCCCCGCGGGGGTCTTCTGCTACAGTGCCCGCCGCGGTACAAAGACCTGAGCCTGGGAGCTACAGGGCGGACGGACCGTCCGTGCCGCAGGAGGTAATCGACGTGGACGGACCGTCCGTGTTGCAAGCAACAATCGACGCATCTTTCAATGAACCGCAACCGTCAGCGTCCTCTACGCCACCTGTGTCAATCGGAAGAGCTACGGATCTGTACACGTGTCCCTGTTGTTACGAATGGACACACATGTGTGTGTTTAACTGTGGACACATTGCATGTGAGAATTGCATCCTGAAAAGCGTGACAGTGTCAGGGATGCGAAGGTGTTTCTACTGTAAAATCCGGTGGACGTGGTATCGGTTCGTCCGTATGAGTAGCGTGTCACAGGATGTCTGTTCGGATTGTGCTAAGGCTAAGATGTACATCAAGCCTTGCGGTCACGCTAGCTGCGAATGTCCTAATCCTGTGTGTTCAGAATGTGCACGCGGAGAAACGGTCAGGTTGTATCTTTCAGTGTAACATGTGTCACGCATAGACATAGTCTCGCGCACCTGTATTCTACTAAGTTTTAGCGAGAGAATAGGCATGTGTTTGTTTGAGTTGTGATGTTTGTTCATGTATGTGTTGACATTGTAATCACCGTTTGTCCAATAAAACAGAATTCAAGCTGATACGTGGTAACCCCTTTGTGTTTGTTTTTGTATCATCAGCTATGTATGAGTACGTGTGCCGTGTAACACCAAACTGTTCACACACTCGGTTTATAGTACGTACAAGACAAACTTTATTTGGTTCATGCACCACTTTGGGGCAGTAACAACACTTTGCGTGGCCACATTGATAACAATAAAGAAGTTCAGTCAAACACAACAATAAAGAAGTTCAGTCAAACACAACCACCGTTCTGACTCCACAGCTCTCCTGATCGGCGCGAGTACCAACATACACCCACACAGGTCCGCTAAAGTGAACCGTGCCTGCTGCCGTTATGAACACTGATGCGTCTCCTCTGGATATCGTCATCCCCCAAGGACCGATTGACCGGTGTGTCCCGCCCTGCGCGTCTCCACATTAGCTGGAGGTCGGAACCGTTGTTCGCTCTCAGGGTTAAGGGAATACCAGAACTTGTTATATTGATATTGTATATCCGGGGTGATGGGACGTATGTAAAATCCACTGCCATGGAGCCGTTTACCTCAATCTTCAGCCCAGGCTGGGGTTCCAGTTTCGTGTACCCAGGTCTTTCCATCACCTCGGGTTCTCCCACCGCCGATCTGCCGTTTGGTTCTATGAAGTTAGAGGCGATAATGCATACGCCGTGGTCGCGCTGATCGGGGTCATCGCCGGGAGTGTAGACGACACAGGAGCATTCGTCTTTCTTAAGGTGCACTCGCAGTTCATCACGTTCAGCTGGGCCTTTGGCAAGTGACTCCAGGTTGTCAGCTACTGCAACGTTGCCTTTTGCCGTAATGTGGTACGTGTCTCCCAAACGCACACTCCCACTGGATGTGGACACTACAATGTCGGTCGGCAATGATGTGAGGTCACGCCCGAGTGAACATGGGTAGGCTTCCGATTTACAGAGGTTGGGGTGGATTCCAATGTTCACGGGTCCCTTGACGCTAATGTTATCGTATGTTGGAGTATTATACCCCGTACCTCTCGGGCATGTTTTAACGAGGAACGCATTACCATAGTGTCTCTGTACAGGTACCGCGACCTTACTGTCCATGGTTTCCAGATAATAACAGCACTCACACAGATGAGCTGCATAACATTCCAAATAGCTGGCTTTATTCTTCATCGTCAAAACGCCTGTGGTTTGGCGAGGTCCGACCCGCAGGTCGGCGAGGACCGACCCGCGGGTCGGCGAGGACCGTGCTGTGAGTCGGCTATGACCGACCCACAGGTGGTGAGGACCGTGCTGTGGGTCGGCTATGACCGACCTGTGAGTCGGCGAGGACCGACCTGTGGGTCGGCGAGGACCGTGCTGTGAGTCGGCGAGGGCCGACCCACAGGTCAGTGAGGACCGTGCTGTGAGTCGGCGAGGACCGAATTGCCTCTGATCTGCGCGAGTGTTGTTCACAAGACAATGTATATTGTTCCAAGACACTAACATGAATTAAGGTACACACGAGTACAGTAAATTAAGACGTGGGCCTCTGTGAAATGAAAATTAAGCCCATGGTCCCAGGTATGTCGATTTCTATAGAACCCAAACCAATCCGAGGCACAGTAATAGCGTCAGGTTCCCTAATGTATATATAGCAGCTTCGTTGGTGTCCACGGCGAAGTTGGTAGTATCCGGAGCTGTTGGTTGCACCGAGACCTTACGTGTAATAGTCAGGGTAATCTTGGTCTGGAAGTCGACTTTTGGTATGTGACAGTCGTACGGACCCGCATCCTGTAAGCGTAGTCGTGTTATCAGAATAGACAGGTTTCCGCGCTTGTATTCGTCTTTGAAACTCACTACCCGGCCCCTGAACTTAGGGTCTATCTTATCAGGGCTCCCGTTAACGATATCCAACACGACCCTATCGTCTTTATCCCTCCAGAAAGCAGTGACCGGTTGAGTCAGCACACCCTCGCGGTAGACGCAAGGCAACAGCACCTGACCATCCTCGTCAGCCACGTAGCGGTTTGCAGTCGACAGAGTGGCAGTGTCCGAAAGAAGCACGAAGAGCAGCATCAAGTCCAACATCACGGCTCGAACGATCGGAGGTCCTCACTATTAGACTGCCAGCAACACACTAAAACGGATTTCGGTATCTCAGCGTTGTAAGCCGGACACGGTCTCCAAGTGCTAGTTGTTTGGTCGGCGGCTAGGCTGAGTCACACGCCGTGCTTGGCGAAAGTGGTGCGACTATGGCAATCGCGACTGTACATCAACTGGAAAGGGAAATCCCAGGCCTTGAGTCTCAAACGCAACCCTTTGTGTCACAACCAACGTTCGCCCCAACATTGTTCACCTGGGGACCCTTTGTGTCACAACCAACGTTCGCCCCAACATTGTTTGCCTGCGGATTGCACAAAGACACGTTTGGCCTCGGGTCGGACGAACAAGGGTTGTCCACACAGGAGATTTTTGAGAAACGGGCGGGAGAGCGCGCGTATGCTGCCAATGCGCCACATGCGCCTCGTGTTCAAATAATACAAGGAGAAGCCGTTGTGGTAACGCACACGGACAATAACCAGTGGCACAACAGTCCATCGGAGGAGCAGATACTGGCGGACAGTACCATAATGACACCGATGCCCCACAGCCACGACACGTACAAATGTAACGACTGTGATGTGATTCTCGCAGGATACAAGAGCGGCACGATGAACGTGGAAGAGCACATATGGAAGGGGTCCGCTCGGTGTCGATACATTAAAGCTAAATTCAAAGGCCGAGAGAACCACTTGATGGCCTTGCACGGAAACGTGCGATTCAACAAGGGCCTCGTGGCACTGCCGCAATATCTCCTGTGCTCAAACCAGGGCTATGTCACCGTTGCCGGTCGCAGACACTGTGTAATATGTTCGATGGCCGAAACGACCAAGTATACCTTTGGGAACGGACATTACTTAAATTGCAGCACCGTGGCCGACATGATGACCCGAAAGGCTAAAACCTTAGCTCTCGATACACCCGGCAACGACGGACCCGTGTTCCGCCATGTGCGAACTGGGGAATTTAAACCCACGCGTGAATCCGCGACCTGGATGGACCTCGCGTTCCAGGCGGACCCTGCCAATATGCATCACGTATCGGGCACCGTGGAAGAGCGCAACTGCGATGCGTGCGGCATACGAGTAAAGGACTTTGTTGAAAACGACACACTGCTAGGCGAGCACATCTACCATGTGTACAACCGGGGATGTCTTTGTCCTTACATCGAGGATAGATTCCAAGGGAAGCGGGCCAACCTACGTCTCATTCTAGGCTACGAGCGTTACAGGAGAGGCCAGATCGCGTTCCCTGAGGCACTGGCGAAGAACAGCTACGGTTTTGTAGAAATCAACCGTCGCTATCGATGTGTCATTTGCGGAGCGTCCGCTGACTACGGGACGCACTACACCTCGAAGCAACAACACAGGATTAATTGCAATGAGATCAAGGATTGTGTCTTGATGAAGCTGCGCTATTGCACATTTACCATGTAGAGCTAAATCAATTATTGTGTATTTTGTATATCTGTGATTAAAATTAACTTGTTCTATATCAACTTTCGTGTGTGCTCCTGTGTGTTCATGAACTCTGTTTTGTCGACGACTTTGTGGGCATGAAAGGCAGTGTAAACGTAACAAGCCAAACACGATGGTATTACACGTAGGTGGTGGGTAGCACAAGGAAAGAACAACAGCGTGGCAGAATGTTTACAATTCCTTTTATTTCAGATACACAAAACACATTTATAATCATAAATGTAGGTGCACAGTGATGTAGCTACTGCAGGATTCTGATTTAACTGCACAATAACTGTGAGGACACTGCAAATATGCATTGATATAAGGTTACACACACGCACACCACCAGCAGCAATTAAAATGCAATAAACACTGGACTGTTGTCGTGTAGTCGACCCTCCAAGTCGTAGCTTTGCACGTAAACCAGAGGACCGATCTGAGGTACGTCAGACGCGGGGCTTTCTAGGCACTCTTCGGCACCGTAGACCCTCTGTGCGCATTCCGATAGTGTGTACATAGGCAGTTCAAGCCATGTCGGATCGTTGGGATTGACTATAGCGGCTCTGTAGTTCACACTCAGGAGTCCTTTGGTCCCCACTAGATTCCCGGCAATGTAGAAGTGACCAGAATCCCTAGTAGCAGACGTGAGGTAAAAGCCTGTTATGTTACCGAGACGCTCCTTGTCTGTCTCGGTCGACTTGCTTGCGATGCTGCACGCCGCGGCCAGCGTGAGAACCGGACACAGTCTAGGTTCCATGGTAGACGATCGTCCGTGTTCGTTAGATCTGTACTTGTAGACGTTACCATCTATTGTGATCTCTGAGGACGCCAGATCGTTTGCGCTGTAGCTTACGGTTTTGCGAGTGCCACGCATTGCATCCGCGGCTTGTGCGTCAGCCGGGGTAGGTGCGGCAACTTCGTCGACGTACAGCGTGTCCACTATCAATTTGTCGCCTTCGGCCCAAGCGTACCATGACAAGCGAGACTCCTGCGATCCGTTAGCTGTAAATGCGTTATTGAACGCAAAGTCCATGTCAAAGTAAAGCTCCGGACACTCACCGCCTACATTCATGTCACCGCCGTACCAACCCGACTCTAGTTTGACAGACCCAGAGTACACCCCGGTGCACTGTATTGTTTTAGCTAAACCCAGCCCGCCTAGACTGTCAAGTGTCGGCTCTGCTGTAAAGGGGGTTGCCACGATGGGTCTCGGTGATGGTGCAGGGTTATGAGGGACCTTTATGTTTTTTGGTTCTACGATAAGGGCTCCGACTTGCCATTGTCGCTCACTCGCGCCCTGCGGTAACGGGCCGTTGCATGTGGTAGTCAGAGTTTCTCTGTCAAACACACAGGGGAAAGTCTCAGCCCAATCGGCCTCGTTGTATTCTCCACAGTCATCGGTTGTCATGTGCACAAAGCTGTTGTCTGTGGCGTAGTCCCAACAACCAAGGCTCTCATTGTCCATCTACAGCTTCTGCGACGCGAATGCTTTTTCTGGCCAGGTACATGTTTCGGTCGACCACCCCTGCGCAGCTCCGGTGAACCGATAGTGACCTTACGCACACTTGGGTGCTTTTGCATAGTCTCGACTAGGGCATCTTGTAAGGGGCCCTGGATCGCTACACTTGCATATGCCGCTGAAAGGCCGATGCTCACAACTGCCACTGCAAATCCAGCATGTACCATTGTTGGTTGTTTGCTTCAAAAAGGAAGACAGACCTGTGATTCCAGCTAGCGTGAGCCGAAATATATAAGCACGCAGCCTACTAAATTTTGAGCCCAGGTCGGCCGACTGTTGGCTGCAGGTCGGCCGGCTTTGCGCTGCAGGTCGGCCGGACTTGCGCTGCAGGTCGGCCGGCTTTGCGCTGCGGGTCGGCCAGCTTTGCGCTGCAGGCCTGTGAGCTTTGCATGTGTGTGTATATCGCACTTCATTGTAGGCAACACGTAAAGTATTTCAGCTACAATGATCTCCCAATTAATCCTGGTTACACTAGCTGTTTTTGCTAAAGCCACTAGCGAGCACTCCCTCATGTATACGTATACGTACATGAGCCACCCACCCGAAGGAGCATACGACTTTTCCTCTGGCAGGTTTCTAGACGGCCGTTTGATTGCATCTTACAACAGTGACACAAAGGTAAACCGGCCCGAGGTCGACTGGATTCGAGACATAGAATTTATGTGGAACAGGTGCACCTCACCAAGAGAAAGGAGGCATCAATGGTTCGAAGTGAACACTGACATTTTAGTTCAGAAGACGAACCTATCGTCCAGTGACAATCATGTATTACAATGGATCCATGGGTGTAAAGCATCGAAAGACAACCGCGGTCTGTGGCACTTTGAGGAAGGCGTAGATTTGTACATGTTCAACGGCCTGGAGTTTCTTGAACTTGACTCTAAATCACGTCGCTTTGTGGGGTTGGATGCCGGCGGTGTGGGAACTGTGGCAGCACGTAAATGGAATTTGGATTATGCTATGTTTGCCATCACCTCCACCTTCTTTCGGGGGCGATGTATGAGAAATCTAATGGAAATGAAATCGGCTGAAGATGCACTTGCGTCTAGATATACACAACACCAGCCGGTTGTATGTACTACAGTTGTGCCCCGTGCGCCTACTGTATGTCTGGCATCTGGACTGTATTACCCTGGCGAACAGCACATTCCCCCCCCGATCGCCGTTGCAATGAACAACAGTGACACACAGTGTTGCGAGTACAATTTACCGATGGACAGAGAGTACACACTGCTGGCAGTCTGCTCTGTTTCAATGTGAGGCAAATGTAAAATGTAATCGTCGTCACATATCAATGGGCCCAAGCGGCTATCTAACACCATGTATGTCAAAACAGATCGCAGAATAAAACTCAAAAGAACACGACTCCTTTGTGTATTATTGTGTGTGTGTGTGTGTGTGTGTGTGTGTGTGTGTGTGTGTTTATTTGACGTAACGACCAGTCGGTTATGCAGCATATTGTACAACATGAATTCACAGGTTCATTTCCACAACGCATGGTGTGGTGGTAGAACTGCACATAACTAACTACACGTACTACGACAGTGTACGATGATCTGTACTGTTTACGCATTAGGGCAAAGCCATAGTAGTTTGTGCGCACAGACTATATGTACAACAGAATAGAGCGACATGGCCGTAAAGTTGCTTTGTAGTCTACTGAAAAAACCCGGTGTTCAGCACGCAACGTCAAACAACGCCCAAGTCATGAGAACTCCTCAAGACGACTGGCACGACGACGTGATATGTCCGACCGTGAGTTTACACGGCAGTTGTAACAACTTGGCTATGGGAACCATCCATTTCAAGCACGTCGCGTCCCAGATCATGGACGGTGTTTCCTCGGGGCCGAAGGTTGGAGACGTGTGTGTGAGGTTCATGCCGGTCACACCCGGGGACGGGCAGCACTGTGGTATCGTGGACCTGTACAACAGTAATGTCGCGGAACCCAGCAGCGTGATGGCGAAAAGGTTGATGTGCGGGTACGTCGGTATGGAAGAGCTGTACATTCCTGCTATGCCAATACACTTTCTGGTGTCAGAATGGAACAAATCGTTGAGTCGCTTCCACGAAATGATCCGATGCGACGACGCATCCCGCTCAGCTCGCTCTCTCGAGATCCGCAGAGCTGCGGTGATGCGTAACGTGATGAACATGGCATACAAAAACGTTCCGGTGTCAAGCGAACACCTTTGGTTTGCAATACACTGTATCGTAGCTAGGCCGCATCTGGTGAAAGAGGTGCTACAGCTGGTAGGTTCGATCGGATCCGTCCTCGGCGATATGTGTCACACGGGCGAGGTTCAGGCTACGACCATGCCCCGCGGCAAGGGCGCTCCGTCAGCTACAAAATTGTACCTGGTGGCCAAATCGTCTTCTTCGGGGAAGCGCGTTCTTCTAGAAGACCACGCAGGTGTCACCCTCACTCTCGTGTGGGCCGTAGACGAGGACGAGCTCCTTTGCGATTACCTTCGGAATAGCGGACGATGCTACTACGTGCACATCGGGACCGAACACGGCCATACCTTCCGATGCAACGGATCTTGCATGTGGCGTTACTCAGATCACGTCGGATTCCAGACGATGGTCGCTGTAGCTGATACTGCGGTATCTCGCTACCAGGACTCTGAGTTATCCGGCTCTGAGTTATCCGGCAACACAGCAGATTCCGCTAGACTCTTAAGGCGTGCCTGTTGACTGTCGTCAACGCGGTATTAATTCACGGTGATAACACCCCAAAAACGTACATTGCGAGAACAACCATGCTTCCCAGAGCGCATTTGCCCGATCGGGAGTTAGTGCTATCTGTCATACTGAATAAAAACATGACGACGTCGGCCATTCACCCGTTATACCTCCCTCTTGTGGTATGTTGGATAAATAGCACGAACGAACAGGTCCGCTTTTGGAAGCTGAAGTTGTACATGGTCTTACGGTTACTTTCAACATGTCTTATTCTTATCACTATAGTGGCCCACACTCTGCGTTTGTACAGTTGGGAGTTGCTGAGCGGCGTAGCG
This sequence comes from Oreochromis niloticus, assembly GCF_001858045.2. Classification (NCBI taxonomy): domain Eukaryota; kingdom Metazoa; phylum Chordata; class Actinopteri; order Cichliformes; family Cichlidae; genus Oreochromis; species Oreochromis niloticus. The sequence continues at coordinate 12,694 of NW_020328864.1, read as the reverse complement.
GCGATCTGGTCGCTATCGGTGTGCACAACTCTGATTTGGGGTTTGTACATCGGTGCCACGTGCGCCTCGAGACGAAACGACTACGACCACAGTAAAGGCCGCTTGCATCCTGACTTCGGCGTATCTAAAACATCTTCGTTTGCACTATGCTTTCAATTGCTCGTGGCCTACATGTGCACGTGTATGTATTGGAAGACCTGCCACGAAGGCAAATCTACTCCCGCCGACGCAGCGGAGTCACACCTGTACGTGTGGACGATCGGCGTGTTTGTGTGGATTAACGCAGTTGGATTCGTCCGGCTGTTTAGGCACATATAACGAGCGTTACGCACAGAAACGGCAAGAGAACACCATAATGGGAGTTAAGGTAAAAATGCAAATTTGCGCCAACGGATTATGTAGCATGCATGCCTTGTGGACATTGGCAACCGCTCCAGCGTTGGACGACTGGTACTACGGATATAGGATACTATTTCTTCTAGCAGAACTGAAAGCCATGTGGTCCTATTGCACCGTGGAACTTAAGATGCTAAGCGAGACGATCAGGCAATTGCAATACTCTGCCGTAGCGACAACGGGTAACGCAGAGGTTTTAGCACTTTGCAGAGAAGATCGTGCATTGCACACCACTTTCGACGACCGGCGTGAGCACAATGTATTCCGTAGACAAAAGGAGATGCCGATAATAAGTCGAGATGAGTACAATCCGGCCCCTGTCGGTTGGTCTATCCTATCGCTGCTCCTACTGCTCTACAATACGGCTCATCTGGCGTTTAATCCAGTGACAGATTCATCTGCCCTGTTGTTCGGCATTCCAGCAATTGCGATGTGGTGATCATCAGATTCACGCAGATAGTACTACTACAATGAAACTGCCTGGATAAGGTGTAATCTGAAGCCTGTGCTCACAAGGAATGCGGAGTCGCTCTTGGATTTGGATTTCTGCGGGCCCCTGGTATGAGTGTCGAGTACTTTCTGCACGTATGTGCTTACAGATCACCCGGCACCATGGCCGGTGGCATTCAAAGGTACAAGGAGCCGCTGTTTGATTTCATAGCATTAACTCTGCGTGCCCTGGTATTGGCAAATGCTATACTGTGGTTCGGTAAGTGCTATCTGTACGTACGTACGTTCAGAGCGACACCAGCATCATGACCGGTGACACACAGAAAGGCAGATGGCACCTGGGCATCGCATCCTCCTACCACAACTGCGGTGCATTCACCGGACTACGATGCAGGCCCACCGTATTGGACGACAACGACGAAACCGTACCCTGGGACCTAAATCCCTGGTATTCTGAGACCCCGAAAGACAAAGTGCGATTACACCGCAGGAGTTTCGCGACGCAACCGCTGACATCTCGATGGTTACAAGCGTTACATACAGAGGACACAAAAGGCCGTCGAGGGGATCTGCAGAGCAGTAGCAGCAGCACGGAACCCCCAGAGGATTCAATCGAAGAGGATACCCCAGGCGACTCGGAGCGCCGAGAACCCCAGAGGAAACTGTGGTGACAAAGGAGAGGTCCGTGGAACACCGCCTGAAACAGAAAGCGAAAAGCCATCGCAAAAGCCTACAAGCTGATCGGCTGTCTCACAGCCACCCTCATCGACTCGACCCCACTTACATCAAGAAGTACTCGCACAGTTCAAATGACTTGCCACGCTAAGTGGATGTGTGTATCTTGCAATGTGAATAAAGTACACTCAACACATGTGGATTGTTTTCATGTCGTTTATTGTTGAGATCAACACACACACATGCACATACATACATTTATATTGGTAACGCACAAATGCGTTTGTCACGAAAGCCAACGGTTTACATTCAGCTGCGCACAGAATCTCTCCCCGGTATGAATAGGACTAGTTGTGTATCCTTTACAAGCTCTAATAACTTGTCCGCAAGCAAACCCCTGGACGCTTTCCACTATGGTCAGGGCATGGCGTATCACAGTTCTCAAATATTGTTTGACGTGAGTGCTGTCGATAACTGCTTCGACGTTCAACTGGTTGAGTTCTCCGTTCGCGGCATCTGCTGCATTCGCACGACACGGCTCTGGTACACGCTGGTAGCCACCTCCGTTGGCTACCAGGGTAAGCATCGATAGCGTGCTATTTGGCGTGTAAGGCGACATGAGCTCAAACACGTCGAACGCCTCGTCGTCCTTTATAGCACGTAGCAGCTCTTCTATGCAGTCTCCTCCGGTTTCGGTGTTCACCCGCCTAGTGGCCAGCAATCCTCCCCATATGCCCTTATTGACGTGTAAATCATACCCGGGTCCAAGGGCGCTTCTAACTGAGCGGTCCTGTCGCGTTGATTCGGTAGCTGTACGGTGAATCGGTCGCCTTGTTGCAATTGCTCGTGGCCCGTGTTGATCAGTTCGACTTCGTACATGTTAGGCGCGTTGAGAAACGGCCTACTGGCCATGGAACTGTTGGCGGAGCACACGGCCACATCCTTCAGAGTTTGAATGTATTCCGCGTTGAGTCCGTGTAGCGTAGGCACATATAGGTCTCCGTCGCGAACAAAGTGGAATAACCCCCCAGGCAAGTCATTGTTTGCTGAATTGTATTTGTAACTGCCGAAAGGAACATCCTTGGAGGGGGTTTCCTCTCAGTGAGACCGTGCGTGTAGATCCGTATAGGTCGATGTACTCGCGTGGACGACATGGCTTGCTGGCGCTATCCGTGAACACTTCAATCTTTGTATAACAACCTGTTAGCCAGAGTGCGATCGCAGCTGTGCGGTCGCTGTGTAAGGTTAGGCCGAGTCAATACGATTGCCACCGCAGTAAGTACTTCTAGTGCAGTTGTACTGGTGCGACACTTTGACGATCCGAGCAATTTGACCGCGAGCGTATTCATGTCACAATCGGACAAAGGTCCGAATGACCGAGAGAACCAAGGGCACCAACGAGCAACTATGTATGTCTCCAAGTCATCTTGTGCCAACCGCTTAGGCGGCGAGTTGTTAGCAGCGAAGGGCCGGTCCGTGTGAGCCCCGTTATCGTCGCCAGTGTTTCCCCGCGAGCCGGTTGAACATGTCAGGAGTATCATTTCTTCCAACGTCAGTCTGTGCCAACAATCTCCATTCATCTCGGCCTTGTAAAAAAAACAAAAAAAACAAAAACCCCACACAAGCACCCTTTCAGCACGAGTAGTTCATCTCCACTCTCTTACGATACATCACCAGGTTGTCGTTGTAAAAATCAACACGTCCGACCTTGTTAGCAAAGTTACAGTTTGTCATCTGTAGGTTCTCTCGGTTCACCACCCTGGTCAACACCACATACACCGAGGGTTTAATAGGCGAGCTCGCAAAGTACTTAGGGGGGTGGTACAGCACCTGACCGTGAACTGTACAGCCTTGACAGTCGTATGTGTTCATGGCCAACAAACACGCCAGCGGGTGGGTGGCCACCACCCAGGTGTGACAGTGCCACTCGGAGGGACTCACTCTGTAGACCGTGCCGCTCTGTGTTCCCCTCACGTGAAACACGTTGAATCCCTGACTCGGTTTTAATGTAATGTCGACTATCACGCCCTCGGTGTCGCTGACTTTTGCCTCGTTCGCCTGCCGCAGAGACTCTTTGGAAGGCAGAAGAGAGCTGGGCCGTCGGCCGCTTGCTATGTGTATCCCGTTCGAATCCATGTGCCATATCAGCCTCACTCTACAGCCGATCCAGAGTCGATCCACGTGAGATAATCCCTCTCCGTAGGCCGAACACCCGCCGGTACGGCGGTAGCGAGAACAGTTTCGGCAGTCCTGAGCGGCCTGTTTCAGAACGTCGTACCAGGCGCTAGGGCCTTTGCGCGAGGCGCCGCGACGTGTAACCTTGAGAAACCTGTCTCCGGTGCGTACGTCTTTCGTGTAATGCGCGATGTACGCCGCCGTGTATTCCCTCTGCTGTTTATCCTGATGAAATACACGCAGCCTCTCCGGATGGTACGTGGGGTTCATCGCGTCTCTTTCGCTGACAGTCGCTTGACTGGTGAATATCCGTCTGGATTGCTCCGTCACAGTGTTGAATTGAAGATATGTCACAGCCTCGGCGTACTCGGGGTCTTGGAACTGCCTTCTGTTGACAAACAGTGGCGTGCAGTGCGCTAACAACGCTCGAATCGCCGTCTTCCCATATCCGTGTAGAAGACCCACCGGCTGCAGCTGTGAAACGCTCCCGAGAAAATAACCAAGGGTCCCTTTCCTGGTCCGTAGAACAACTCCATGCAACGTAACGTACGTTCCAACAGGTCCGCGGTCATCAGGCCGTATTCGTCCACCACGATAACATTGACGCCCAGAAACGGAGGGGCGTCTTGCATGGGAGCCTGCTCAGAAGACTTGGTCGACACCCTTAGTTTTTGAAACAAAGCGCTGCAGGTCGCACACGATTCGGGGCTCGCGGTGACGCACGAGTGTCGTTCGTTCAGGTGTTTGTCTTCCATTAGCTTAGAGTCGTACACTTTCGCAAACTTTGCCAGTGCGACACAGTGCAGTTCCCGGTACGTCTCGGTGAACCGCTCCAGCGACAGGTTGTTATCCAGTAGTCCTTTTCGAAATCCCATGAGCTTGTGTAACGTATACACGTCCTTGATCGAACACATTTCCCCTAGGGTTCCTGCGGCCTTGTTTGTCAGGGCGCTAACGGCCACGCTCACGTTCATCTTGTTCAGCTGTGCTATCAGCAGCGAAATCGCATACGACTTGCCACACCCGGCGTCTCCGCTGAGCAACGCCACTGTCAGCGCACGTCCTCGACGCATATGCAAGCGTATCATAGCCCTGACCCATTCTTCTTGGCAATATCTAGAAAGCGCTAACATGGCCGTGCGTCTGTTATCGACATCACTTTGCTCCGATTCCACGCGCTGTCTTTTCCGAGACAGCTTGCCTGCAGCGGTGCCCGCGGTTCGATCGTCAGACATACTTTTGTTGCGATTACGGCCACGGTGAATCGAACACCACCCGTTTGTCTACTCGGGCAACGCTTTGCTGTTGAGACTTATATGCGAGAGCTTGCTGGCTGTTAAATGTAGGACCCGCCCTGCTTTGCCTTGATCGTTTACCCGGCTCTTGCGTTGTAGAAAATCCGACAGCGAGTCACTCACTTTGAAGGGGTCGTCTGTGTGTTTTACACCATCCGCAGGGGGGTTGCTCACATGAGAAGGTGCCTCTATGCCTTCGATGACTGATCGCAACGCCCTACTGCGGACGACCTGCGACGACGACGACTGCGTTTCGAGATCGCGGCCCAATCCTGCAGTCGGAGACATGTACAACACACCTTGCTCCTTTCGAACCTTATAAGCCCTGTCTCGCACACGCTCGAATCGCTCAAAGGCCTTAGACACGGTGTCGCGGAACAGTACGACGTACGCTGTGTACATGGACTTGCCTGTACACAGAGCCATGGTTGTCACGCCGCCTTTACCTGTGCTGCTTAACACAGTCTGAAGCCCGGCTAACACTTCGACGAGCGGGGCGTGCGCCCCGTACTCAAACAGCAGCCACGCAAATTCGTCCGCGTCTATCCTGTCCGCGGAGATGTAGTTGTTTCCGTGGGTGCGGGTTCCGGATCGAAACCCAAAGTGCTTCGCGTACCACTGCGGGTCCGTGTGCGAGAGCATAATGTTTATATTTTCCAGCAGCACAGTGAACCCGGTGGCCAGTCTACTACCCATTCTTATCTCGTACAGTTTGTGCAAGACCCCTGCCGGAGTAACGGGCTCCCCCGGTTTGAACATGTGGTCCTCGGGAAGAGTCACCGCTAGATAATGGCTGCCTACCCAGTCTAAGCGAAGCAGGTCGTCGTCCGCTTTGTTCTCGGCGTTTTCAGGAGCCGACGATAGTGTTTGAACTGTGGACAGTTGAACCCTAAGGGTCTCTCGTTCTTCGCACGCCTCGTCTAAAGCTTGCCTGGTTGCCGCTAGTTCCTTCTTACACGATTCAAGGTCAGCTGCCAGTCGGTGGGAGTGTTGCAGCACATTGGGGCTGTTTGACGTTGAGTCAGACTCGCGCACATCTCGCTCCCGGCGTTGCGTACGCTCCAACTCCAAGGTTTTTTGAAGCTCTGACAATTCACGTTTCAGGCTGTTGATTACCCGCGTGTGACACCGTTCGTCCTTCTTGCTCGAGTCTTCCTGCTGTCCTGGCTGCTCGCATAAAGCTCGGCTTCGCCTTAGGGACGTTCTCATTTTGATGGTCGCCCGTGACAAATGACCTAAAAGGCGGCATGTGCTTTGTAAAAGCAGCACGCAGTCCAACGATAACAACACATCACACACCAGGGGCATTTATGTATGAACGTTGAGTATATCTAAAATGTACGTGTTGTATGTTCAGACCATTGCAATGGTGTAGAGGTAGATGAAAAAGTAACATCTCCGCCAAACTCGAAGAAGTCATAACGTTTATTGGAGTCTTTCGTGTCGGATAGAGAAGTACTCACGGAATATGGACATGTTACATACACAGTGTCGTCTAAGCAGAGCAAGTGCAAACATCAAGCAATATATGTGAGTGCTATTAACACGACACAGACAAAGAAATGTCATTCGAGTCCAACTGGCTGATTCGAGAAAATAGTTTATTCGGTGTCACAGAGAGCACGGTAATACATCAAATCGGTCCAATTATAGTTTCAACCCCAACAACCCCTTCCTTCCGTGTATGGATAGTGTGACCCCAATGTCATTTTCCCGTTTGTCTTCTCGCAGAGGGAACTGCTTGTAATATGCAGCACCCTCTGTGTGTGTATCTCACAAGAACAATAAGAAGATACAGTTGGTAAAAGTGTTGTCTTTGTGTCATTGTGGGTCACCACTCTGTATCTCTCGCTCAGGATAGCGAATGATAGACTCACACTTCGAGTCCATGTGACAGGAGAGTAAAGCTACCAAGGCGTTCATGTGATGATAATGCGTTAACCTCAAGTCCATCGGCCTCTTGACACCGGCTCCTTTCACGGATAGCGTCTCCCCATTGTCAGTTTGTGCATTCGCCACACAAGCGTGCTGTTCCAGCAAGGCTCTTTCATGTGCCGTAAAAACCCTGCCTGTTAAATGCACTCCGTCGTACCAATCCATGTGAAGTCCGTGTATGCTTTTCTCACATAAGGTCATGAACCCAAGTAGTTATACTACATCTGTATCTCACACAATTAGTACGTTCGTTGGGAAAATACACACACTGCTCTCTCATATCGTATCTGTGCTCTTGGTTACTGTCGTCGTCGTGCGTCAGCTTGGACGAATGTTTATGGTCGAGGAAATACATGATGTTATTTGGTAGTGTCAGGAAACCCACGATGAGAGATGTTATGACAGCAATCGAGCTTCCGAGGCGGCCTGTGAATCTGCATGGACGAGGTTGCGGCACCCGACATGGGCGCGAGTTTTGCCGCAAACAGTCTTTGCCGTTCGACACGAGCGACTTAACGCGGGCATTCTCTTGCGGTTCATCGTTGTCACATGTAACGGTGTCTGGCGAACATGCGGGGTTTTTGTATCTACTGACTATTAGTAACCAATCGGCCGATATGCAACGCTTCGCCGAACTGACGCCGTTAGTTGCTCTATGCGACGATGTTAGGAGACGCGACGATCGAATTCAAGGCCGTTCAGGCTGCCTGCACGCGAAGTCGACGAACGACCATCGGTGGTACAAAGTGCAAGGCATAACGAGAACGCTGGACTCTATGGCTCCGCAGAAAAGGCGAGGAAACCATAACCTGATAAACATGGACGTGTTCACGCGAGCGCTGCAAGACCGACACATCACCCCGAAAGTAAATTGGACTGGGTCGTCGACTATATCAAACAACTGAACGTTTCCGACTGCAAGGCGTCTGAGTTTCGAGCTGGTGTGCTGCGGATATTTACGTGTAACAAAGTCCTAGTGTGCGGCATGTAGCGGTGTGGGATAAACACGTATGTCGACGCACATCGATGTTGGTGGACGCAGATTGCAAAGATGTATTCAACGGGAAAACAACCAACCCCAGTTGGTCCAGTTTCCAACTTATCCTAACGCAACTAGAGGCCTTGCACCTGCGTCCGATTGCGGAGGTTTAAGAGTGGCCGGCATACCTTCACCGACCGCTGCTCGGGCCAAAAAAGCAGTACACGTACATAACGCTGTGTAGCCGGGTGTAAGGGTAACAGCGAGATTGGGGGTTCTACACCGAAATCGCATGGTTGCGTACGACACGGTCACAAACACAGTGGCGCTGCTAGAGCTCAAGACGAGGCATAGCGACGTTCTAGATAAAGCAACGCTATGGCATTATAACACGCAGCTGTGGCTCACGTGGGTGATGTTTCGATCACCTACCCCAGCGGGGCAGAGCGCTCCACGCCTACTTGGTCATAGTGAGACCGGGACGAATTTGTTAGAATACGGAGCTGTATAAGCCCACCGTATCAAAAAGCATGAGGCGTAAATTCCCTTGGCTGACATGTTTCTGCACACAGGTTTCAATGTCTAGCTCCTCCTTGTGTCACATGAGGTCACATAATAGAAGCGACACTATGCCCCAGGAACCTTTGCTCCAAGTCAACCCGTAGATTAAGCCACAGAAACATATGCTTTAACGAAGCAAAGAGAACTTAGACACGACAACAGCGACACAGTGCGTGTCGAGCATGACGGGTGTGTGCGTGAGTGCGCGCGTGCGTGTGTCGCTGTTATAATAACGCAAGGCCAACGAGCTGATAGCAATTCTCACAATGGGACTGAAGAATCAGCACTGCACTTATGCTGGGAATCCACATCTATCACCGTTCGATGTGATAGCGCGACTACGGAGCGCTAGACTGGATGCTAGTCGACCATTTGATAATGAGATTTAAGGTCAAGGCTAGCGACTACGTGGAGGAAGATCGACTAGCGTCCATCGAAACATGGCAAGAACACTGGTCGGACATTAAATCGAGACAGATGGACGGCAGAGTGTCTGGTTCTGGTGAAGGACGGACGGGAGCACAAAAGCCGGCGGTTAGGGAAACCAGAGACCGCTACCCGCTTGCACCCACCTTGAGTTCTGTAGACGGAACGCGATGCTATAGACTATCTCACTTGAAACTGCTACGCGACACCAACGTGGTAAGAAAGGCAGTGTTTCTGGTGACCGGACAAGACTGGGGTTTCCGTGACGTGTTGTGCGAATCTAACGAAAACCCGTGGTGTTTCATCTGAACGACGAAGTCAACGGCATTGGAACCGTAGCCAGACGCCCGGAGTCCAGGGGTATACGTGGCATCGTTTGCCAATCGACGCAGAGGGACACTCATGTTTCTGAAAGCTGCGTGTCGGAAGAGCTCGAGCACAGAAGCTGATACTCTGATGGTAGAACTAGCCAACGCTCTCCCGGGCACTGTTTTGGTATGCACGTCAGACTCAGACGCGATAGCCGTGCTCACGGCTTGCGGGCGGGAAGGGCTCACGTTGCGGTTGACCAACACGAGCTACGAGCGCACTCGACCAATGCACAGCTCCGCGTTTGGCGACTGCTCACGCAGGGCCGGGTTCGCGGTTCACGCCACTGACGTGGACTTTGAAGCCTGCAAGGTTCAAGGTTCAAGGTTCAAGGTTCTTTTTGTCACATGCATAGTTATACAGATAACACACAGTGAAATGTATCCTGACACGCTCCTCGACATGTGCAAAAACATGGGGGGGGGGGGGTAGAGGAATAACATTATAAATATATATATATTATAGTATATACGTTGGTGAATGTGCAGTAGAAGAGCAGCAGGTGGATTTGTACATTAATATGAATAGACATCTGACTATTTTACAGAATGGACAAATAACATGTTTAAAGTTAAAGGAGTTAAAGGAATTGAGTGTCTGGAGGAGAGTCTCAGTCAATTATAGATGATGTGAGATGCGTGTGTGTGTGTGTGTGTGTGTGTGTGTGGGGGGGGGGGTTGGTTTAGGGTCCGGATGGCTTGTGGATAGAAGCTCTTCTTGAGTCTCTCTGTCCTTGCCCGGATGATGCGGAACCTTCTACCAGATTGTAGAAGTTGGAACAGTTTGTTGCCAGGATGGGACGGGTCCTTCAGTATCTGCGTTGCTCTAGTCCGGCATCTCCTGGTGTAGGTGTCCTGAAGTGGGGGGAGAGCAATCCTGCAGCAGCGTTCTGCTGTACGGATCACTCTCTGGAGAGCTTTTTGGTCCTTCACACAGCTGTTCCCGAACCACGCTGTCATGTTCTGGTGAGGATGCTCTCCACAGCGCCTGTATAGAAGATCCTGAGGATCTTTGGAGAGACCCTGAACTTCCTTAGTTGTCGGAGGTGATACAGGCGCTGCCTAGCCTTCTTGGTCTGGACCTGAATGTGGGCAGCCCATGTCAGGTCTGAGGAGATGTGGACACCAAGATATTTGAAGGACTGCACCCTCTCCACTGGAGCTCCATTGATGAAAATGGTTTGTAGTCTCTGTGCTGACTCCTTCTGAAGTCCACCACCAGCTCCTTGGTCTTGCTGACGTTCAGCTGGAGGTGGTTGTCCTGGCACCATGATGCCAAATTCTTCACTTCGTCCATGTAGGCCGCCTCATCGCTGTTGGAGATGGCACCCAACACCACTGTGTTGTCAGCAAACTTCACAATGGTGTTGGAGCCGTGGGTGGCCACACAGTCCGAAGTGTAGAGGGAGTAGAGCAGTGGCGAGAGGACACACCCCTGTGGTGCTCCTGTGTTGATGGTGATGCTGTCGGAGACACACCCACCCACCCTCACCACCTGAGTTCTGCCGGTGAGAAAGTCCAACACCCATGCACACAGATGGCTGTTGAGTCCCAGGTCCCTCAGCTTTGTGAACAGTCTGCTGGGCACTATTGTTTTAAACGCTGAACTGTAATCAACAAACAGCATTCTCACATAGTTACCCTGTTTCTTGTCCACGTGGCTGAGGGTGGTGTGCAGGACATGGGCTATGGCGTCTTCAGTGGATCTGTTGGGTCGGTAGGCGAACTGGAGCGGATCTGTGGAGTCTGGGATGGAGGAGGAGATGATGTTCTTCAGCAGCCTCTCAAACACCTTCATGACTACGAGGTCAGCGCAACTGGCCGGTAATCGTTCAGGGATGAGGTTTGCTGTTCTTGGCACCGGGATGATGGTGGATCTTTTGAAGCATGTGGGGACCACAGACTTCGCCAGGACTCGTTGAAGATGTAAGTGAACACACCTGCTAGCTGGTCAGCACAGCAGCGCAGCAGACGGCCGGTGATGCCGTCTGGCCCCGCCGCTTTCCTTGTGTTCACTCTCCTCAATGCCGCTCGGACGTCATGCTCCGCGAAGCTGGTCACCGGTCTCTCGTGATGACGTCATTGTCCTCGGTAGTCCAGCGGTAGATGGCATTAGCCGCCTGGCTAACCTCGAAACGGGCGTAGAACTGGTTCAGCTCATTGGTGAATGCAGAGTCGGCGTTGATCGGCGCAGTGTCCCTGGGTTTGTAGTCCGTAATGGTGCGTAGTCCGTGCCACATACTCCGTGTGTCGCCCTGGTGGAAGCGGGACTCCACACGCTCCCGGTACCGGCGTTTGGCATCTCTCACCGCGCGCCGCACGCCGTATGATGCCGCTTTGTAGGCGCTCATATCGCCAGTGCGAGACCCGCGTTGTAGGTGGCGGTCCTGGCGTTACTGCAGCGCGGATCGATCTGTCATCCACGGTTTCTGGTTAGGGAATGTGGTGACTCTCGCAGTGGGATAATCTCCTCGCTAGCATGTTGACGAAGCTTACTGCTACTTCCGTAAACTCGTTGATGTTGACTGCGCATGCTCTGAACATGTCCCAGTCGACGTCGTCGAGTGCGTCCTGTAGCGTAGCTTCTGATTGGGCAGACCACCGTTTCACCTCCCTTGTGGTTACTTCTTCCCTCCGTAGTTTTTTTATACTGGGGGATGAGGAAGATGGCGTTGTGGTCAGACTTCCCAAAAGCCGGGTGTGAGACGGCTTTGTAGCCCTGCTTGTATGGTGTGTAGCAGTGATCCAAAATTCGATCCCCCCTCGTTGGACACGAGACATGCTGGTAAAAGTTTGGCATGACTTGTCTGAGGTTCGCTTTATTAAAGTCTCCTGCTACAATGAGGGCTGCGCCCGGATCTTTGTTTGAAGCGAACTCAGCACATCATGTAGTTCGGACAAAGCCATACCTGTGTCCGCTTGGGGTGGGAGTAGACTGCCGTGGCGATGACGAGTTGAACTCACGGGGCAGATAGAAAGGCGCACTTAATGCTCAGGAATTCCAGATGTGGCGAGCAGCTGCTGGAAAGAGTAGAAATGCTCCTGGCATCACACCACTTTCTGTTTACCATGAAGCACACTCCTCCACCTTTGTTTTGTTCGACTCTGCCGTTCTGTCCGCGCGGAGCACAAAGAATGAATCCGACGGAGTTACGGCCTGGTCCGGCACGGTGGGGGTCAGCCATGTCTCCGTGAAGCACAGAAGTTGCAGTCCTCATGTCCGTTGGAAGGTGACTCTTGCTCTTAGGTCATCGAGTTTGTTCTCCATGGATTGACGTTGGCCAGTAGGATACTGGGCAGTGGTGCGCGATGCGCTGCTGTCTCAGTCTGTTCCTAATGCCAGCGCGTTTCCCCCGGTGCTTCTTTGTTCTACGCCTCGGATGAGCGCCCGTCCTTTGTTGTTCTCCGCGCGCGTAGAATCTCTGGCGGCCAGG